>NC_138768.1:882120447-882615447 GCF_965119305.1 Pelophylax lessonae
CGCTGTACCCAAATAAATTAATGTCCTTTTTTTCCCCACAAATAGAGCTTTTGGTGGTATTTGATCACTTCTTTTATTTTTTGCGCTAAAAACAAAAAAAGAGCGACAATTCTGGAAAAAATAGGGGGGGGGGACGCCGATACAGCTTCTCGCCAAGGGCGCTGGAGACCCTAGGTACGCCTCTGAACATCGGCTGCGGTGCCAACATCGCTGGACTCCAGGACAGGTAAGTGTCCTAATATTAAAAGCCAGCAGCTTCAGTATGTGTATCTGCTGACTTTTAATTTTTGGAGGGGGGCTGGAACTCCGCTTTAAGTAGCAGAGAGGGTTGGTAATCAGTGTCAGCTGCTTTGGTGGTAATCAAATAACAACAGGTGCGCTAGATGGGCAACAAAGAGACAACTTCCAAAACAGGAATGGTTTTACAGGTGGAGACCACTGACAATTGTTCCCTACTCATCTTTTCTATTTTTCACTAGCTTTGCATTTAGTTGGGGTCAGTGTCATTACTGGTAGTATGAGGCCATACCTGGACCCTATAGAGGTTGCACAGGCAGTCCAACTCCTCCAGGATGGCACATCAATACCTCCCATTACCAGAAGGTTTGCTGTGTCTCCCAGCACAGTCTCAGAGCATGGAGGAGATTCCAGGAGACAGGCAGTTACTCTAGGAGAGCTGGACAGGGCCATAGAAGGTCCTTAACCCATCAGCAGGACCGGTATCTGCTCCTTTGTGCAAGGAGGAACAGGATGAGCACTGCCAGAGCCCTACAAAATGACCTCCAGCAGGCCACTGGTGGAAATGTCTCTGACCAACCAATCAGAAACAGACTTCATGAGGTCTGTAGTGGGCCCTATGCTCACTGCCCAGCACCGTGAACATCGATTGGCATTTGCCATTAAACACCAGAATTGGCAGGTCCACCACTGGCACCCTGTGCTTTTCACAGATGAGAGCAGGTTCACCCTGAGACAGACGTCAAAGGGTCTGGAGAAGCTGTGGAGAACATTATGCTGACTTTAACATCATTCAGCATGACCGGTTGGGTGGTGGGTCAGTGATGGTCAGGGGGAGGAATATCAATGGAGGGACGCACAGACCTCTACAGGCTAGACAATGGAACCCTGACTGCCATTAGGTATTGGGACGAAATCATTGGACCAATTGTCAGGCCCTACGCAGGTGCAGTGGGTCCTGGGTTCCTCCTGGTGCACGACAATGCCCAGCATCACGTGGTGAGAGTATGCAGCCAGTTCCTGGAGGATGAAGGAATTGATACCATTGAATGGCCCTCACATTCTCCTGACCTAAATCCAATAGAACACCTCTGGGACATTATGTATTTCTCCATCCAAAGCCGCCCGGTTGCACCTCAGTCTGTTCAGGAGCTCAGTGATGCCCTGGTCCAGATCTGGGAGGAAATACCCCAGGACACCATCCATCCTCTCATTAGGAGCATGCCCCGTCATTGTCAGGCATGCACACAAGCACATGGGGGCCATACAAACTACTGAGGACCATTCTGAGTTACTGAAATAAAATTTCAGCAAAATGGACTCGCCTGCTGCATCATTTTTCCACTTTGATTTTTGGGGTGTCTTTGAACTTAGCCCTCTGTAGGGTGATAATTTTCATTTCCATCAAACGGTGTGGCATCCTTTCCTTCCTAACACATTACTCAGTCCATACCAGTGTAGATCCTCACACATTATCCAGTCCATACTAGTATAGATCCTAATGCATTACCCAGTCCATACCAGTATAGATCCTAACGCATTACCCAGTCCATAACAGTGTAGATCCTAACACATTACCCAGTCCATACCAGTATAGATCCTAACACATTACCCAGTCCATACCAGTATAAATCCTAACACATTACCCAGTCCATACCAGTATAGATCCTAACACATTACCCAGTCCGTACCAGTATAGATCCTAACGCTTTACACAGTCCATACCAGTATAGATCCTCACACATTACCCAGTCCATACTAGTATAGATCCTAATGCATTACTCAGTCCATACCAGTATAGATCCTAACACATTACCCAGTCCATACCAGTATAGATCCTAATGCATTACCCAGTCCATACCAGTGTAGATCCTAACCCATTACCCAATCCATACCAGTATAGATCCTAACACATTACCCAGTCCATACCAGTATAGATCCTAACACATTACCCAGTCCGTACCAGTATAGATCCTAACACATTACCCAGTCCATATCACTATAGATCCTAACACATTACCCAATCCATACCAGTATAGATCCTAACACATTACCCAGTCCATACCAGTATAGATCCTAAAGCATTACCCAGTCCATAACAGTGTAGATCCTAACACATTACCCAGTCCATACCAGTATAGATCCTAACACATTACCCAGTCCATACCAGTATAAATCCTAACACATTACCCAGTCCATACCAGTATAGATCCTAACACATTACCCAGTCCGTACCAGTATAGATCCTAACGCATTACACAGTCCATACCAGTATAGATCCTAACGCATTACACAGTCCATACCAGTATAGATCCTCACACATTACCCAGTCCATACTAGTATAGATCCTAATGCATTACTCAGTCCATACCAGTATAGATCCTAACACATTACTCAGTCCATACCATTATAGATCCTAACACATTACCCAGTCCATACCAGTATAGATCCTAATGCATTACCCAGTCCATACCAGTGTAGATCCTAACCCATTACCCAGTCCATACCAGTATAGATCCTAACACATTACCCAGTCCGTACCAGTATAGATCCTAACACATTACCCAGTCCGTACCAGTATAGATCCTAACACATTACCCAGTCCATACCAGTATAGATCCTAACACATTACCCAGTCCATACCAGTATAGATCCTAACACATTACCCAGTCCATACCAGTATAGATCCTAACACATTACCTAGTCTATATCAGTATAGATATCCAGCATGAGATTTTTCCCCATTGAGACCTGATGTGTTTTCAAAGCGTTCCCTTAATTTTTTTGAGCAGTGTATTTTTCGTAGAATCTCTTGTGGATTGTTAGCCATGCTTCAATTGATCCCACTATAGATACTTGCACCTTTCTTGCAGTCCTCGCATATGTACCTGACGTTGACGGGTGTCATTCCCACAGTTCCTGGTGTAGACATCCCCAGACAGCCTTGGCTCTCAGCACCAATTGTTAATAAAAGTAAGTAAAATTTGTGAAGGGCATTGCTCTAAACTAGTTTTTCCATTATATATTTTTTGTCACTTATCCAACTACATTGTTGTTTACACTAATAATCTGCACCTACTCCTGAGGAAGTCCATGAAACGCGTTGAGCATTATAGGATGCAACTCTTCTGCATTTAGATGTTTAGATGTTTGTTTTTATATTAATTTCTGCCTATCATATACTAATACTATAATACTAACTGTGATCTTTCACACAATCAGCTCTCAACCTTATATCTGGACGTTAGTGTGCTATGACTCAAGTGTAATATCAATGTATATGTTTTACCATAGAAAGTGCTGCAATCGTATAATTTTTACAATCTGTCGATGAGGCTATTTAATAAAATACTTGTTCTTAGCAATATTATCTTTTTTCTGTATATGAATTATTACTTTCTTCATATGTATTAGCATTTACCTACTGTTAGTCATGAACCTCATTTAAAGTCCCAACCTCCTCTTCTTTCTATTGAATTCCCTTTATTGTTATGATCCATGAAGTGAAAGGACAGTTTCACCAGGGACAAGGGACAACTTATAGGCAGGACAGATGTAAGAGCATTGAAACCCCTCATACTGATAGTCAGAGAACATGGCCGACAGTAATAAACTCAGCAGAGCAAAGGTTATTGCAGACTAAAGATCCTAAACAGAGTCCAGGTTCCAGATTGGTGGAGAAAGCAGAGACTGACAACAGCAGAGACAACTGGATAAGCAGAGAAGCTGAAAACGAATGCAGTTTAAACAAATGACAAGAGTATTCCAAGGCATGACCAGTCAGAACAACACATTGATCAAGCAAAGGCCAAATGCCAAGCAGGCTATTTAAGAACTCTTACTTTGGACAGGTGTGCACAGTAGAGACCTAATCTGCAGTGCTTTGTAATGACCAGCAGATGGCAAAGATTCAAGGTATATAGTTTCAAAATGATAGACTGACACCCCCATTTGGCTGGAATATTGCTTCTCAGAGGGACTGCAAATTCCTCTTCTTTTTGTAGCGGTTGAAGACTCCAGGCTGCAGCAAGGTTGGTATTTTTCTTATATGTTATATAACTGTCAAGATTCATCTAGGTCTGGTCTTATCACCACATTTTAATTTATTACATATTACAGCTCTTACTTTTTTCTCTTCTTATCTTGCTTTTATATTTATATTTAATTTTTTTTTTTTATTTCTATTGTTATTTTTATCCTCTTTATTGATGATAATAATATCCTTTTCTCTTTTTTTGGATAGGCCAATGTTCTTTGTTGTCAAGACTATGAGGTCCTGAGGAAGCGGTTTTTGTGAAACGTGTCGACCTCAAGCAATATATAGCATAGAAATATTGTTGCAGTTTCGACTATATGGCCTGTATTATCCAAACAAGCACACATTTTATGTTTTTGCAGATGTGTTTTTTATAAACAATTTTTGTAATAAACATAATTATTATTCTATTTTGTCTCACCATCCTTCTCTGGTACAAGTAAAGTCTGCAAGGTTGCTATCCCATTCTTTTGTTCATTGTGATAATAATAATAATATAGTATTGGTATTCCTTTATTATTCTAATGCTAGCACTAATAATAATAAGAATTATTATTATTAATATATAATTATTATTATTGACAGGTGTGCACAATAGAGATATGCATAATATTAATAATAATAATAGTAATAATATATTGATAATTATTAGTTTGAGGATTAGTGCTAGCATTAGAATAATATAATAATACCAGTACAATAATAATAATAATAATAATAATAATAATAATAATAATATTCTAGTACTGCTATTACTATATTATTCTGATGCTAGCACTAATAATACTAATTATTCATAATTTATTATTTATTATTATTATTTTGGACAGGTGTGCACAGTAGAGATAATAATAATAATAATAATAATAATAATAATAATAATAATAATAATAATAATAATAATAATAATATATTAATAATAATTATTATTAGTGCTAGCATTTGAATAATATAGTGATAGCAGTACAATAATAATAATAATAATAATAATAATTATATTATTATAGTACTGCTATTACTCTATTATATTAATGCTAGCATTAATGTTAATAATTATTATTGTTAATATATCATTAATAATAATAAGAACAATAATAATAACAACGATTAATGTATAATTATTATTATTATTATTATTATCTCTACTGTGCACACCTGTCCAAAATAATAATAATAATAATAATAATAATATTATTATTTTGGACAGGTGTGCACAGTAGAGATAATAATAATAATAATAATAATAATAATAATAATAATAATAATAATAATAATAATTATACATTAATCATTGTTATTGTTATTATTATTATTATTATTATTATTATTATTATTATTAGTGCTAGCATTAGAATAATATAGTAATAGCAGTTCAATAATAATAATAATAATAATAATAATAATAATAATAGTAATATTATAGTACTGATATTACTATATTATTCTGATGCTAGCATTAATAATAATAATAATAATAATAATAATAATAATAATAATAATAATAATTATTAATATATTATTATTATTATCATTATTATTATTATTATTATTATTATTATTATTATTATTTTGGACAGGTGTGCACAGTAGATATATGAATAATAATAATAATAATAATAATAATAATAATAATAATAATAATAATAATATTATTATTATTATTAATAATAATAATATTAATAATAATAATCCTAATAAAAATAATAATAATACAAATAATATTGTTTGTGCTTTTTATTATCTTAAAGCAGTATGAACAATTTTTCTGTCATGGTGCACTTTAACAATGTGCAATACTTACACCATGCTGCCATCAGCCCATCCTCCGGTCCACACCCCTCCATAGCTGTTATAATAAGTTATTCCAACCCAAAATGCCTGTCCTGTCAGGGTCACCAGCGCCTGGAAATCGTGGAATGGCAATAAATATAATAGATTGTTTCCAAACAGAATATTGTTACATACAAATAGATAATGGTTACAAAAAAAATAAATTGTAAAAAAAAAAAAAAATCAGCTGGAAATTAATAACCAAGGGAAAAAAGTTAATTAGGGCTGGTAGACTAAGAGTTAATAAGGAGTTAAAAAGTTACATATAAAACAGAAAATCCCATGAGCAACCTCCCGGAATATACAAATAAAATGCCGCAAGCACTTCACTTCTCATATAAGTGTGAAATATCTTAATAAATAAATAAAGAGTGTTGCGCAAATATTAAAACCTAATATACAGTGATAACAATAAATAAATATAGATGAAAAATATAAGTGAATAAATAACGATAATCAGTGCCCCTTCAAATAAATAGATGATGCAAATAGCCAATATATAATTACAAACGTGTAGAAAAATCAATAAATATTCATTTAATTAATAAAATGTGCAAATATGGTTAAAAAATGTGAATAAAGTGCCATAAGAGAGTCCAATATAATATTGGCAATAAAAGTGCGAAAGTGTAACAATATGTTTAAATCCAATCCATTAAGAAAGTCCAAACAGTGTATTGGTGATAAACAAAATAGTCCAAAATAGGTGCTCAGGCCACCTCAGAGTGACTAGTGTATCCCAAACAGTGAGTGACCGAATTGTCACAGCCCAACGACAACTGTGCACCCCCCTAAGAGTGGGTGCTCACCTTAATCAAGATATAATAGAGCATATATGCAGGGGATCTCATAAAGGTACATCAGAATGGCTCCACCCTGACGACAGCGATCCAGCCAATGTATTATACCCGCAATCCAACGTCATATGCAAATGTAAGCAAACTGACAATAGTGCTGAAATCCTTTTAAAAAACTTTTATTCATATAAAATAAAGTGCACTCACATGTGAAGGTGCATCCATGCACCTTTAAAAAGCCGTTTGTACAATATATGTACCGAAGAAGGTACCGTGGTGGTATAGTGGGAGACGCTGCAGCTGCCTGCCTCCTCCGTACGGCAGCCCGACAGTCTCACTAACAGCTAACGAAGCGTTCCGTCCGTCCTTGCCCCTCCCCTACGCGTGACGACACAAGGGACCATGTGTCTTCATCAGGAAATCCCCCTATTACAGCCAGTGGGCGGCGCGCATTAATCCCATTGCTGGGAGAGGAGCGAACGCCTCAGAGGGCGTGTCTCCTCTGCTTGGTGCCCGGATCCACCCTAGTGTGGGAAGAGCTCATATATATCCGGACCTACAGAGGGGCGACCCGAACATCTGGCAAGACCCTAAAAGACATAAACAGCAAAACATATTAACGAATTACAGATGTAAATCCCACAATTATAGACAACAAACAATTAGTTTAAAGGGGAAAAAAGAACATGTTGAAATACATATCTTTATAACTCCCTAATATATTGAGTTGGCAAGAAAAACATATCTCAACTGCAGTTTGCCACCACTCATAAATCAAATTGTACAAATGAGTGGCCAAAGATCTCATAATCAATATAATTAATAAATTAGAGATTTTTAATAATCAATATAGTAAAGAGACATGTGAATTGAGATCATTTCATACATTTGGCAGGCTGATGGTAAGGGTGGGAGACAAATAAAAGTATATACAGGGGGGAGGGGAAAAAAAAAAAAAAAAAAAAGGGATAGACCAAGCATGTGAGGGATGTGAGCATATATAATTGGTGTATAAATATATATTCAAAGAAAGGGTTTGTATGACACTGCTGTGTTTAGGCCTGGCCATATGGTGGCTTGCTGATTAAAAATCCATTTTGCCTCCCTCTGAAGAATGATCTTGTCAATATTACCACCTCGTGGGTTACTGTTTACCACTTCTAGGACCATATACTTTGCAGTAAAAGGGTTCCTTTGGTCATGGCGCAATTAACAGGTCCTGCATGGGAGAAATTCCTGGATTCCATCCAGCAGACATGTACAACATACGCTCCTAATGACATCACCATGGAGGTATATTTTCAAAAACTTAAAAAACTTATGGAGCGTAAGTCCAATTTGGGTTGGCACATCAGGTATTTTGATAAATACCTAAGAGATGAGGTCAACCCAATTGGCCTACGTATCCAGGTTTTTCCCTCGTTCGATATCCCCGATCCGACTTTTCGTGAACAATGGGAACAAAATCTAACCGTTTGCTCAGCAAGAATGATGCAACTATTAAGAAACAAATATCTTAAAGACTTGGAAGAGGTTGACAGGGAGATTGGTTTGCTTCATACCAATAAACCAGCTTCACAAACAACGGAATTTATTAAGAAAGAACAAGATTTAACACAATTCTTAGAGCGATTCAATAAGGAAATTATCGGCAAAAAGGATTTTAAATATATGAAAGACAGATTAGCATTTGCAAGCGGTACTGCTTACAAGTGGAATAAAACTAACTGGCAAAGAAAGAATAGGCCGAATATCCCTAGAAACACTGCTTATAACAATAATATTACCAGAACAGAATCTAAAGGCCTCCCTGTCATCCTCAGCCTCATCTTATAAAAGCACTAACCAAGCACAGAGAGGTAAACCCAGGAGTGGCAGACCATCCCTTAGGGGAGGACTGAACCACATGGATTTTCAACAGGAAAAGGCCCAAAAAAGGTCAGTGTCGCCACATGAAACGACACCAAAACCTAAACAGCTGTCCCATATTGATAAGGGCTCAATTAATACATATGGATCTAAAACTGAGCCAAATCAGTACTCCATGTTCAACACTGAACTGGACCCCCCTCAAACTCCCTCCAACACTGGAACCAAACCAAAAACCAAACAAACAACTTTACCTTTAGTTGCCCCTTTAGGGTCTACCCCAGCGCCCGCGGGTCCCAATGGACAGCAGGTGCTGGGATAGAAGAAAACAGTCACATCGAACATATACATGGTGAAACCGATATACCCCCCCTCGGACTAGATATTGTCAACTTGTCATCCTGACAACTAACTGCCGATGAACTAGACATCCTTAAGCTGGGGTTAGGATTCTGTCCATTAGAAAGGGTTAAAAAGTTCGAAATTACAAAAGACCTCCATCTCTTTGCGAGAAATCTCACCTATAAATACTTATTTGATAAAAATAAGAACAAATGTAATAAAGATGGGATACGTGAGGATCCCTATAAAGGGTTTAAAATCAATGACTTCAAAATGTTGAAGATATTGATTCAACTCTTGGATGAAAACGGAGGGCCTGTAAACAACTCCGGCTCTTCGTCTTCATCCGATGAGGAACCTGAACCTCCCCCGGAACCCCAATTTAAAGCTAAGTCAACCAATTTTCCAAGTTTACAAACTTGCCCAGCTATCTGGGCTTTCTTGAAGCAGACGGCGAAGGACTTTGAAAATCTCGTCCCCCTCCTCCCACCTCGAGCCCAATCTGTCCCCTCAGCAAAAACGGGCCCTTGATCGCTTGATCCATGACGACCACATTGTCATTAAACCCTCTGACAAGGGCGGCAATGTGGTCGTCATGGATCGTGATCAATACATTGACATGTGTATGACCATCCTCTTGAATGAGGAATGGTATTCTAAGGTGTCTGAAACATTGATAACCATTAAAAATGCAGAGTTTCACACGCTAATCTCCAATGCTGCCTATAATAACGTAATTGATAAAGAGTTATTTGAATACTTATATGTTAAATGGCCTATCACGCCTACTTTTTATTCCATCCCTAAGATCCACAAAAAAACCGTCCCACCACCAGGACGTCCGATTGTATCTGGTATTGGTAGCATCTCAGAGATGGCAAGCCGGTACGTTGATAGTCAACTGCGCCCATTGGTGGCCAGCCTACCATCCTATTTAAAGGACACAGTGGAACTACTCAAGGTCATTGAGGGGCTTGTTGTACCCCCACAATCATCGCTGGTAGCAATTGACATTGAGGCACTCTATTCCTCAATACCTCATGCTCGAGGTCTTGAGGTGGCATCTTCATTCCTCCGGGAACAGGAGCGCTCCAATTGGGCTCGTACTGATTTCGTACTGCAACTCTTGGAGTTCATTCTGAACTCCAATATATTCATTTTCAATAACGAGACATTCCTCCAGGTACAGGGGGTAGCGATGGGGACGGCATGTGCCCCATCGTATGCCAACCTGTACCTGGGGGGATGGGAGCGCTACCTGTTCTCGGATGAGAAGATGTCGTCCCTCTTCGAGCACATCCTTATATGGAAAAGATACATTGATGACGTCCTGGTGGTGTGGACGGGATCTTATGAACAACTGATGGAGTTTATGCAATTCATATCGGTTAATAACTTTAATTTGAAGTTTACAATGCAGCACAGCTACACTGTGATCCCCTTTCTAGACACCTACATACACCTGTCCTCTAATGGGACTATATTTACGTCTCTATACCGCAAAGACACATCCGGTAACACCATTCTTCACTTTAAGAGTGGTCACCCTAGAACTTTAGTACGTAACATTCCATACTGTCAATACCTAAGGATTCGTCGTAATTGCGGGAGGGAGGAGGACTTCGAGAGAGAGGCGTTGGCCCTAAAACAACGATTAAAACTACGGGGCTACAGTAACAGGGTTCTCAAAACCGCCTATCAGAAGGCCAAATTACAGAATAGGGAGGTTCTTATATATACCCCTAAAAGACAGGAACCTTCCCCAACCACCAAAATGATAACTACATTTAATGTCCACCACCAGGAAATCCGTTCCATCCTGGCCAAAAATTGGCATTTTTTGACTGAGGATTCAACAATATCCAAATATGTCAAATCTAGACCAGAGCTGGTCTTCAGAAAGGCCAGACCATTGGGTGACTCATTAGTACATAGTACATAGTTCCCATGGGCTCGGCAAGCACACTAGGGACACACAGATGTGGATCCTGTGACCAATGCCCATGGGTAAGGGAGGGAAGTATCCTTTCCCTGCCACGAGGAGGGACTCTACGACCGAAATTCTCAGCCACATGTCAGACTGAAGGGGTTGTCTACCTAGCCACATGCAAATGTGGAGCGTTTTACATAGGTAAGACAAAGAGAAAATTTTGGCAGAGGATATATGACCATCTTTACTATTTAGAAGTAGGACTTATATTTACCCCAATATGCAAACATATCGGCCTAAACCATAGTTTTGATCCTCATATGGTCTCCTTTTCGGTCCTAGAAGTGGTAAACAGTAACCCACGAGGTGGTAATATTGACAAGATCATTCTTCAGAGGGAGGCAAAATGGATTTTTAATCAGCAAGCCACCATATGGCCAGGCCTAAACACAGCAGTGTCATACAAACCCTTTCTTTGAATATATATTTATACACCAATTATATATGCTCACATCCCTCACATGCTTGGTCTATCCCTTTTTTTTTTTCCCCTCCCCCCTGTATATACTTTTATTTGTCTCCCACCCTTACCATCAGCCTGCCAAATGTATGAAATGATCTCAATTCACATGTCTCTTTACTATATTGATTATTAAAAATCTCTAATTTATTAATTATATTGATTATGAGATCTTTGGCCACTCATTTGTACAATTTGATTTATGAGTGGTGGTAAACTGCAGTTGAGATATGTTTTTCTTGCCAACTCAATATATTAGGGAGTTATAAAGATATGTATTTCAACATGTTCTTTTTTCCCCTTTAAACTAATTGTTTGTTGTCTATAATTGTGGGATTTACATCTGTAATTCGTTAATATGTTTTGCTGTTTATGTCTTTTAGGGTCTTGCCAGATGTTCGGGTCGCCCCTCTGTAGGTCCGGATATATATGAGCTCTCCCCACACTAGGGTGGATCCGGGCCCCAAGCAGAGGAGACACGCCCTCTGAGGCGTTCGCTCCTCTCCCAGCAATGGGATTAATGCGCGCCGCCCACTGGCTGTAATACCAACTCTTGCCACTCCGGCGGTGACGCGCATACACTGCGCCCGCGCCGGAAGTGATGTCATGACGCTGTTTCAGGCGGGACCTCTCTCCCCTATTTAGTAGCCCACGAGGCGAGGACGCCGATAGCAGCGGCAGTGTATGCCGTGAGCATCGGCGTTCGGACCTCCATACCAAACACCTTCTAACATAGGTAAGCAACATATACAGAGGAATACAGTCCTCTTTATGGACTTGGCTTGTATTATAGTTTTTGGCTATTTAAGCTAAAATATATGTCTCCTGTCTCTCTTCCATCTCTCTGTGTCTATGTTAATACTGCAGAGTCATCTGGGCTGATGTACCTTCACCCTAACATTCACCTTCGTGCCATTTTTTGCCAGTACCCCCATATGGTTATACGGGGGACATCTACCTGCACTGTTTGAATGACATAACCAGTCATTGGGGTATAATCTGGAGAAGGTCCGGTCCACCCTATCTCTCTGGAGATTCTTTGATCCTCTTGTAGGATTTGCTGGAGGGGAGCTCGATTTGTTTTGGCTTACAGATAGGCGACTCTGACATCCCGCACCCTTTTTAAATCTATTCACAACATGATCTAGGTAAGCAAGTCACCATAAGTGATAAACTTCTTGATATCTACCTTTGACAATAACTTCAAAGGCTTAGGTGTTTTTTTAACAGAATGTACCGTATATACTCGAGTATAAGCCGACCCGAGTATAAGCCGAGACCCCTACTTTTACCACAAAAAGATGGGAAAAATGATTGACTCGAGTATAAGCCTAGGGTGAGAATGCAGGGCGGCGGGCATGGTGCAGGAGAATGCAGGGTGACTGGCATGGTGCAGGAGAATGCAGGGTACTGGCATGGTACAGGAGAATGCAGGGTACTGGCATGGTACAGGAGAATGCAGGGTACTGGCATGGTACAGGAGAATGCAGGGTACTGGCATGGTACAGGAGAATGCAGGGTACTGGCATGGTACAGGAGAATGCAGGGTACTGGCATGGTGCAGGAGAATGCAGGGTACTGGCATGGTGCAGGAGAATGCAGGGTACTGGCATGGTGCAGGAGAATGCAGGGCACTGGCATGGTGCAGGAGAATGCAGGGTACTGGCATGGTGCAGGAGAATGCAGGGTACTGGCATGGTGCAGGAGATTGCAGGGTACTGGCATGGTGCAGGAGATTGCAGGGTACTGGCATGGTGCAGGAGATTGCAGGGTACTGGCATGGTGCAGGAGATTGCAGGGTACTGGCATGGTGCAGGAGATTGCAGGGTACTGGCATGGTGCAGGAGATTGCAGGGTACTGGCATGGTACTAGAGGATCCGGGGTTGTGGGCATACTACAGGAGATGCAGTGCTGTGGGCATGGTACATGTGGACCATGCCCGCAGCACTGCATCCCTCGTAGTGTGCCCGCAGCCCATGGCAGGTAGTGAAGCTGTTTCACTTACCTGTTCCAGAGGCGCCTTCATTTTAAAAATGGCGCCGCCCGGCGCCGACATGTCATTGCGCACGCGCCGCCGCCGCTCGTATACTTTCGGCTATTCCCGGCCTCTCCCGAGCGGCGCCGGGAATAGCCGAAATTACACGAGCGGCGGCGGCGCGTGCGCGGTAACATGTATGCGACGGGCGGCGCCATTTTTAAACCTTAAACCCGTCGGAAAGGACTTTTTTATCCTTGACTCGAGTATAAGCCGAGGGGGACGTTTTCAGCACAAAAAAATGTGCTGAAAAACTCGGCTTATACTCGAGTATATACGGTACTAAACTATGATATATCTGGTTATAATTTTTGTTTTCTTTCTTTTTGGCAATGCTCACATTAGAGGCCTTTTGTTGCCTAGTATCCATTGGTTCCTGATGAAGCTGATGATATTAATCAGGCGAAACGCGTCGAACCAATAACCTCCACATCTTTATATGTTGCTACATGGATGAGTTGTTGTCCGATTTTGTAATGTCTATACAATATGTCTATGCATTTTTGTACATGTTTTTTAAATATGCACTTTTCTTGTTTCAATAAAATATATTAGATTTTATATATCTTTGTTGCTTACCATAACATACTAGCCCTACAAAGTCCACAATCCCCTCTTGTTTTTGGGAGTATCACACGGGTAATTGTCCCACAACCCGGTGAACATATGACAACCCCATCTCCCTTTCCCCTAACTCTTGATACATTTCACTACAGGATGTGGGCATAGTATAAAGATCTATGACTGACTGTATCTCCGTCCTTTCCCAATTTGATATTATATATATATATATATATATATATATATATATATATATAATGTATAGTTGATTTGGGCTGCTCATCCACAAGAATTACGTATATATATATATATATATATATATATACTGTATATATATATATATATATATATATATATATATATATATATATATATATATATATATATACACATATATTTACATAAAAAGTACAGTAAAACTGCAGGAAAGGGCACTGGGGGGCAATGTAATGTGATTTTTTTTATTTTGCATTGTATCAGTGTGTTTGGTGTGTTTTACATTTGAATTTGCCGCCAGTTCCACCCCCTGGCGGATGTCACGTCACCGGAGACGGAAGACGGGGCTCGCAGACGATCGGAAGGAAGCTCCGCCGCCGCATACCGCCCGCATTCTTCGCTGGATCCCGGAGAAAAGGTAAGTAAAACCTCTTCCAGGATCCAGCGATCTTCCTAGCGGTACCCAGAGTGTGGCTCGGGGTTACCGCTTTTGGCTCTAAAATCTAACCCCGAGTCACGCTCGGGAATACCGTTAGGAAGGTTGATGGATTGGATTTAAACATATTGTTACACTTTTGCACTTTAATTGCCAATATTATATTGGACTCTCTTATTGCACTTTATTCACATTTTTTAACCATATGTGCACATTTTATTAATTAACTGAATATTTATTGATTTTTCTACTCGTTTGTAATTATATATTGCCTATTTGCATCATCTATTTATTTGAAGGGGCACTGATTATCGTTATTTATTCACTTATATATATTTTTCATCTACAATTATTTATTGTTAACACTGTATATTAGGTTTTAATATTTGCGCAACACTATTTATTTATTTATTAAAAAATTACATATGTTATTTTAAAAAATGTTACTAGTCTTGTTACTTTAATTGGCATCATACGCAGATGGAAACCCAACTCCTCGATTTTCAGATGAATGAAACATAGCAACTAGAAAAGTAACAATGTGACTTTATAACTCTCAGTCTCCTGTCTGAATACTCAGAAGAATTATGCCACGTTATACAGTCCCTCTCTCTGCCCCCGCAGTGATTACACAGCATAATCAGAGACTGTCTCTTTAACAGAACGTAGTTGTGTGCCCCAATGCAATGTGGTTGTAAAGACAGAAAGTGCATTCTATGCATTAAGATATAAAGCCTTCTGTGTGCAGCAGCCCCCCTAATATTTACGCGAGCCCCCCCCTCGATCCAGCAATGTCTACGACTCTCTCACCTGATTGGCTGAGAGCAAAGTTTGTGAGCCAATCAGGAGAGAAAGGGGGTGGAGCTGAACAGCAGCTTCATGTCATGTCTGAATTGACACACGGAGCTGCAGCTCAGCTCGGGTGCCCCCATAGCAAGCTGCTTGCTGTGGGGGCACTCAACAGGAGGGAGGAGCCTGAGAAGAGGAAGATCCGGGCTCTTCTGTGCAAAACCATTACACAGAGGAGGGAAGTATAACATTTATTATTGTTAATGAAAAAAACAAGACTTTAGTATTAAAGTGAAGGGACAGAAAAGTCAAACTCATCTCACTCAATCTTTTTGTGCAAGAAGACAACAATTTATCCTTGATCTGATGCCAATACCTTGGTCTGGTCCAAAATAGCAAACCGGCTATACTTGTTGTTGTACCGGGGACCCAGACTTCTATAGTCTAACGGCAAAAGATCATTACAGACATTGAGTATAGATTAGATACGTACATACTCAAATGCCTCTTCTCATAAATACTGTAGGCCAACTACAGATATTTAAGACATTGGGATCACACACTCGGCACTGTTCATAATAAGGTGAAGCCCTTTAAAAATATCAGACACTGCAACCAGAGATTGGAATATTGAGGTCACGCTATCTGTACTGATTATATACAGTATTTCACAAAAGTAAGTACATCCCTCATATTTTTGTAAATATTTGATTCTATCTTTTCATGTGACAACACTGAAGAAATGACACTTTGCTACAATGTAAAGTAGTGAGTGTACAGCTTGTATAACAGTGTAAATTTTCTGTCCTCTCAAAATAGCCCCCCCCCCCGGTGTCATGTGACTCGTTAGTGTTACAAGGTCTCAGGTGTGTTAAATTTGGTGTTATCGCTCTCACTCTCTCATACTGGTCACTGGAAGTTCAACATGGCACCTCATGGCAAAGAACTCTGTGAGGATCTGAAAAAAAGAATTGTTGCTCTACATAAAGATGGCCTAGGCTATAAGAAGATTGCAAAGACCCTGAAACTGAGCTGCAGCACGGTGGCCAAGACCATTCACTGGTTTAACAGTACAGGTTCCACTCAGAACAGGCCTCGCCATGGTCGACCAAAGAAGTTGAGTGCACGTGCTCAGCGTCATATCCAGAGGTTGTCTTTGGGAAATAGACGTATGAGTGCTGCCAGCATTGCTGCAGGGGTTTAAGGGGTGGGGGGTCAGCCTGTCAGTGCTCAGACCATACACCGCACACTGCATCAAATTGGTCTGCATGGCCAGGGCCGGACTGACCATTGGGCACAGCGGGCATATGCCCGGTGGGCCGCCGAGGCCTCCGCTCCGCATTATAATGTAAGTATCCGGCCGTTGCTGGCCTCTCCGCGGCCGATTCCGCGGAGTCTGAGGGCTGCCGCAATCTGGCCGCCCGCCCACCCCGCCGGCCGCCACTGTCCCCGACTGCCCGGGCCTCGCATTACCACAATCTGGCCCCCGCCGCTGTCCCCGACTCCCCACTCCTGGCTAACTTCAGCTGGCAGCCGGCTCCGCAGCGGCATCCAGCGTAGCTGCGTAGCTCAGGAGGGGGTGGAGTCGGTAGACTGTGTGACTGTGTGTGAACCGTCAGGTGACTAAGGCCGGGGGTGGAGCTAGAGGCCGGCGGGGACCCCATGCTGCCTTGTGTGTTGTCACTGGTCTGGAAGAAGTGGGAAGCGAACAGTCGCTGGCGCCGCACCGCAGAGTCGCAGACAGACACTGACAGTCTGTCTGAGACAGTGACTGAGTGTCAGAGTCAGTGTGTGGAGGAGTGTCAAGTGTCACTAGTGCCTGCCCTGGAGCTGCGCTGAAGTCGAGTGTGAGACTGAGACTCAGACAACATTAACAACACCACCACCCACAACCAGGACAGGAGCCAAGGCCTCAACAGCAACAACAGGTAAGGAAAGAAGGGCAGCAGCACAAAAACACAACATCACAGACCACACACCACTGTCACCGCTGGGATTTGTGGTTCTGGGTGGCCTCAGGCAGAGCAGTGTTCTGGTCTGGAACTTCTGGCTTAGCAGCAGGCAGGCCGCAGGCGTAAAAAACAGATAACAGCTACACACTGTCACTGCTAGAAAACATGTGCCATACCAGTTTGCTTGTTACATGTGATGTGACAGCCAGGTGCACATTTTGTTGAAAATGTGCACCTGGCTGTCACATCACATGTAACAAGCAAACTGGCATGGCACATGTTTTCTAGCAGTGACAGTGTGTAGCTGTTATCTGTTTTTTACGCCTGCGGCCTGCCTGCTGCTAAGCCAGAAGTGAACCATGCTCTGCCGGAGGCCAGAACCACAAATCCCAGCGGTGTTGTCGTGTTTGTTTTTGTGCCCTTTCCTTACATGGCACATGTTCTAGCAGTGACCGTGTGTAACTGTTTTGAAAACAGCTACACACACACTGTCACTGCTAGAAAACATGTGCCATGCGGCATGCCAGTTTGCTTGTTACATGCGATGTGACAGCCAGGTGCACATTTTCAAGTTGAAAATGTGCACCTGGCTGTCACATCACATGTAACAAGCAAACTGGCATGCCGCATAGCACATGTTTTCTAGCAGCAGCCAGTGACAGTGTGTGTGTAGCTGTTTTCAAAACAGCTACACACGGTCACTTCTAGAACATGTGCCATGTAAGTAGAGATGAACCAAAATTTTGGCAACCGATATTTTCCGCCAAAAATGAGCCTATCCCATTTCTGCCGATAAGGAGTTAAGGATGCCGAAAATGTATGGCTACGGATACTATGTGTAAAAACTGAGCCCTTCACTTCCCTGTCATCTTCGCGTATCTTTGCTGACCACTCCGATCTGATCCTCTGCTGGCACTGGGTGCTTCATTGTGAGCTACACTGGTTGCTAAGATGGCCGGCCAAATGGCATCTAGCAACCAGTGACATCCCGGAGAGAAGACCCAGCATGCACAGCAGAGGAGGATCTCGTCCTCTGCGCCTTTTACTGAATCGCCTCCACCCACCTCCTTCCTTCATGTGCTGTACGCTGCGGAGGAAGGTAATGTGGCTGTCTGCTGTGTTGTTTTTCTTCTCTCTCGCTCTCTCTGTCATACATGCACTTGGCATGTGCAGTGCAGCCTACAGGTGTATAGGAAGCAGCAAGGGTTAATAGGGTGTGATAGTGCAGGAATTGGGGTGATCTGAGGTGTGATAGTGCAGGAATTGGGACTGATCTGAGGTGTGAAGGTGCAGGAATTGGGGTGATCTGAGTTGTGATAGTGCAGGAATTGGGGTGATCTGATTTGTGATGGTGCAGGAATTGGGGTGATCTGAGGTGTGAAGGTGCAGGAATTGGGGTGATCTGAGGTGTGAAGGTGCAGGAATTGGGGTGATCTGAGGTGTGATAGTGCAGGAATTGGGGTGATCTGAGGTGTGAAGGTGCAGGAATTGGGGTGATCTGAGGTGTGATAGTGCAGGAATTGGGGTGATCTGATTTGTGAAGGTGCAGGAATTGGGGTGATCTGAGGTGTGAAGGTGCAGGAATTGGGGTGATCTGATTTGTGAAGGTGCAGGAATTGGGGTGATCTGAGGTGTGAAGGTGCAGGAATTGGGGTGATCTGAGGTGTGAAGGTGCAGGAATTGGGGTGATCTGAGGTGTGAAGGTGCAGGAATTGGGGTGATCTGAGGTGTGAAGGTGCAGGAATTGGGGTGATCTGAGGTGTGAAGGTGCAGGAATTGGGGTGATCTGAGGTGTGATAGTGCAGGAATTGGGGTGATCTGAGGTGTGAAGGTGCAGGAATTGGGGTGATCTGAGGTGTTAAGGTGCAGGAATTGGGGTGATCTGAGGTGGGAAGGTGCAGGAATTGGGGTGATCTGAGGTGTGAAGGTGCAGGAATTGGGGTGATCTGAGGTGTGAAGGAGCAGGAATTGGGGTGATCTGAGGTGGGAAGGTGCAGGAATTGGGGTGATCTGATTTGTGAAGGTGCAAAGCTCACTTGATTTCTTACTATTATTCAAGCGGTTTACAGCAGTTACTTTATATGAAGTTGACAGTTGTATTTTATGTATCTGGCACTCCCAATTTCTTTGAAAACATTTTTCGGCACACTGTGCCCAAAAAGGTTGTCTACCCCTTGATTAGAGTAACCCTCATCTTGTGCTGCTTCATACTATTTTTAGGACTCAACCATCAAAACAGGATTTAAAGTAAGACAAAAAAACAGCATCATATGGCAGCTCTGATCTAAATTGGACCCAATCTATCAGATTAATCTAAAAAAGGTACAGTAATCGAATCCACACATCCTGGAACATTAAATTCTGTTATCAACCATCCCGATGAACGTCACACCCCAGTCACGCCCCCGCCACGCCCCCCCTCCTGGGCTGCTCAGTCCAAAATGCCCGGGCCTATTTTTTGTCCCAGTCCGGGCCTGTGCATGGCTGTCATCCCAGAAGGAAGCCTCTTCTAAAGATGATGCACAAGAAAGCCCGCAAACAGTTTGCGGAAGACAAGCAGACTAAGGACATGGATTACTGGAACCATCTCCTGTTGAGACCAAGATAAACTTATTTGGTTCAGATGGTGTCAAGCTTGTGTGGCGGCAACCAGGTGAGGAGTACAAAGACAAGTGTGTCTTGCCTACAGTCAAGCATGGTGGTGGGGGTGTCATGGTCTGGGGCTGCATGAGTGCTGCCGGCACTGGGGAGCTACAGTTCATTGAGGGAACCATGAATGCCAACATGTACTGTGACATACTGAAGCAGAGCATGATCCCCTCCCTTCAGAGACTGGGCCACAGGGCAGTATTTCAACATGATAACGACCCCAAACACACCTCCAAGATGACCACTGCCTTGCTAAAGAAGCTGAGGGTAAAGGTGATGGACTGGCCAAGCATGTCTCCAGACCTAAACCCTATTGAGTATCTGTGGGGCATCCTCAAACGGAAGGTGGAGGAGCGCAAGGTCTCCAACATCCACCAGCTCTGTGATGTCATCATGGAGGAGTGGAAGAGGACTCCAGTGGCAACCTGTGAAGCTCTGGTGAACTCCATGCCCAAGAGGGTTAAGGCAGTGCTGGAAAATAATGGTGGCCACACAAAATATTGAAACTTTGGGCCCAGTTTGTACATCTTCACTTAGGGGTGTACTCACTTTTGTTGCCAGCGGTTTAGACATTAATGGCTGTGTGTTGAGTTATTTTGAGGGGACAGTAAATTTACACTGTTATACAAGCTGTACACTCACTACTTTACATTGTAGCAAAGTCTCATTTCTTCAGTGTTGTCACATGAAAAGATAGAATAAAATATTTACAAAAATGTGAGGGGTGTACTTACTTTTGGGAGATACTGCATATAATCAGATGTCTACTTCAAAAAAAAAAAAAAAATACTGTGAACTGGCTCCTGATCACACTGTCTATGCTATATCAGTATTACAGGCTGACTATAAGGCTGAGTTTAAACAAGTGCAAATTCGATGTGGGTTTCTCCGCATCCAATTCGAATGACAGGAGAGTGTTCCTGACTCTCAAGGGAGCCGGACCACACATCTCCGTGGCTGCTGTAGAGCGGATTGCATCGGGGTCCTGTGTGTCTTTGGCTCTGTTTCAGGTCCAAATTCAGGAAAAATTTGGGCTTGATTCGTCCCTGAAACAGGAAAAAGGGACACGCCGGACCCCCTGCTGTGAGCTGCTTCCACACTGAATGTGAACCCAGCATCAAACTCTCTTTCAAAGCGGTCACACTGCCTCTGCTGGTGATAGGTCACACTGCCTATAATCTCCACTTTCCGACCACTGCTATACCTCACAAAAACTACCAGAGGGCTCCCTCCCCACAGATAGCCATGCATTTCCCAAAACAGTAAAGATAAAGTGCTCTCAAAATCCAAAAAACATTACATGTTTCACCTAGAAAGATGGCTTTGTCAGGGTTAAAAAGTGCAAAAATAATTAGTGCATAAAGAGGGAGAAAAAAGATACAAAGTAACATTGTTTGTAAACATTGATCAGATGGGAGATAGAGAGATACAAAGTAACATTGTTTATAAACATTGATCAGACAGGCGATAGAGAGATACAAAGTAACATTGTTTATAAACATTGATCAGACGGGAGATAGAGAGATGCAAAGTAACATTGTTTATAAACATTGATCAGACGGGAGATAGAGAGATACAAAGTTACATTGTTTATAAACATTGATCAGATGGGAGATAGAGAGATACAAAGTAACATTGTTTATAGCCATTGATGAGACAGGAGATAGAGAGATGCAAAGTAACATTGTTTATAAACATTGATCAGACAGGAGATAGAGAGATACAAAGTAACATTGTTTATAAACATTGATCAGACAGGAGATAGAGAGATACAAAGTAACATTGTTTATAAACATTGTTTAGACAGGAGACTGATACAAATTGTTCAGACAGGTGATAGAAAAGTACAAAGTAACATTTTTGACCATTTCAGATCATGCCCACACATGAATCACACAGTAATGCTCCATGCACCCTATTTGCGATCTGCAGCAGGTGTCAGTTCAAGGTTACCCACACCCCCAACGCAGGTCACAGACGCAGTGTGTTTGCCCACACTGGATCGCTTTGTGCAAAACAACCACAGACTCTGCAAGCCGGGACTCAGCAGTCTTCCTTAAGAAATAATACATTTTTTTGCAGACAGCGAGGTGAAGATATTGGACAGAGAGGGCATTTGACAGGAACATCAAAGATGCAGCTACGTCAGAGCTACGTCTGTCATAATGTGCTAGTATGCGGTGCATACTAGTACATTATGACTTAAACCTGCAAATAATGGTTGCACTACACTCACACTGCACCATCACTAGACTCACTCTAAATTGACACTCTACACTCACAATAGAAACTGCACACTCCATTATACTGCAGTAAACCTGCAAAAACATACTGAAAAATACTGAATTAAACATGCAGTAACACACTGCAATATACTGTGTTAAACTTGCAATAATGCACTGAAATATTGTGCATGAAACATGCCGTAACACACTGCAATATACTGTGGTAAACCTGCAAAAGCATAATGAAATATACTGCGTTAAATGTGCCCTAACACACTTTGATATAATGAGGTAAACTTGCAATTACACACTGCAATTTACTGCGGTAAACCTGCAATAACGCACTAAAGTAAACTACGTTAAACATGTACTAATGCACTGCAATATACTGCGTTAAACGTGCACTAACTACCTGCAATATACTGCTGTAAATCTGCAAAAACGTACTGAAATATACTGCGTTAAACATGCATTATCGCACTGCAATATACTGCGGTATATATGCAATACCACGCTGCAATATACTGCGGTAAACCTGCAATAGCACACTAAAATATACTGTGTTAAAAGTACACTAACGCACAGCAATATACTGCGGTAAATGTGCAGTAACGCACTGAAATATACTGCGGTAAATGTGCAGTATCTAAAGTATACTATGTTATAAGTGCACTAACGCACTGCAATATACTGCGGTAAAACTGCAATAATGCACTGCAATATACTGCGGTAAATGTGCAGTAACGCACTGAAATATACTGCGGTAAATGTGCAGTGACGCACTGAAATATACTGCAGGAAACCTGTCCTGACAAATAAAAATGACACTAAAGTAAAAATAAATGGCTGCACTACACTCACCGTACTATCACTAGATTCACCCTAAACTGACACTAAAGTAAAAATGATGGTCACACTACACTCACACTGCACTTTCACTAGACTCACTCTAAGCTGACACTCTACACTCACAATAGAATCAGAATAGCACACTATAGCACACTAACTCTCTAGTAGCACTGAACAGAGCCCCTGGGGCTATGTCTCTCCACACTGATATCACACTGCAAATGGTTGCTATGAGAACATTTTATAGTGCGGGGTAGGACTAGGAGCAATGAGCCATGATTGGATTGGAGTCATCATGACAGTGTCTAATCATGACTCTGACAGTGCTATGTGCCCTTATTGGGCAAAGCTTTCATTGCTTTAGCCAATCAGGGCTTCAAATGCACTGTGCAGAGGCGCAGTGTATTGTGGTCAAACAAACGGTCGAATGTCCCAATAATTTGGGTGTTCGTCAAGAGGGCACTACAACACTAACCCTAGCTGTAGGCTGGATAAAATCTTGTAGCAGGCTGGATGTTGCCCATGGACCCTAATTTATAGACCCCTTGTCACTATCAGCTATAGCAGTATAGAGACTCCTACCATCCAGCTGAATAAGTACACAAGCAGGCCATCTTGTGGATGATGTAGGCTCACCCGATGTGCAGGGTCTAAGCACTAACTGGTATTCACCAGAGCTCCTGATTGTGCAGATAGGTTTTGCTGTGTGTTAGTACAAGGTCACAGGCCTCAGGACTGCCCCACCAGGGGGTGAGCAAGCCGGGGTCCAGTAGCAGATATGGCAGGTTGGGTTTAAGCAGAAGAATCATCAGTAAACAAGCAAAAAGGTCAGTAACACGTAGTTGCAGGCTGGCATCAAGCAGAAACATACTCAAGGTACAAGCCAAAGGTCAGTAATGAATGGTTACAGGTTGGTAACGAGTAGCAGTAAAGATATGGGCAGGAGAGACAAGAGCAAGATATTGGCAGGAGAAGAGTATAATAATCTGGCAAACAGAAAGTGCAAAGGCATGACTCAAATAGGCAGTTCATGGGAGAAGCAAAGGATTCAAGGTTCACCAGAAACAAGGCACAGGGCAGGAATATTCAAAGATTTAGACAGGTAGATACATATTCGCCAGCACACCAAGGATCTTGCAAAAGCAGTCCAAAAAGCTTTATTCCAGAGAAGATAACATAAAAAAAATATAGTGCAACGTTTGGGAGACAGGCAGGACCCCTTCGTCAGGCATGTGATGCCTGACGAAGGGGTCCTGCGCGGCTCCGAATCGTTGCACTATATTTTTTTTGATGTGATCTTCTCTGGAATAAAGCTTTTTGGACTGCTTTTGCAAGATCCTTGGTGTGCTGGCAAATATGTATCTACTTGTAACTGATCCAGTGGCCAGTTGGTGATCGCTTCAGCACCCAGTACACAAGTGCCTACAAACCAGGAAGGTGTGCGATAGGAATATGAACTACAAAGATTTAGACAGGGAACTGTCCACCATCTCTGGTGGTTCAGCAAGAAGAGCTACTGCTGGACATAGCAGATGGTGTGGGTTCAGATCCTTGTCCTGACAACCATTGATATGATGTATTATACAAATCAAGTAGAAGCCTCAGCTCTCAGCATCTTTTATCACTGAACTCCACTTAAAGTGATTTTTTTTAAATACCAAACATGTTATACTTCCCTCCTCTGTGCAGTTGGTTTTGCATGGAGTGGCCCGCATCCTCCTGTTCTCAGGTCCCTCTTCTGTGCTCCTGGCCCCTCCCTCCTGTTGAGTGCAAGCAGCTTGCTGTGGGGGCACCCGAGCCGAGTGACTGCTCCCTGTGCCCATTCAGACACGGAGCTGTGACCCAGCCCGCCCCCTCTATCTCCTGATTGGCTGACTGACTTTGATTGACAGAAGCGGGAGCCAGTCGCACTGCGCTGCTGTCTTAGCCAATGAGTAGGGGAGTCCCGGGCAGCTGAAAGACTCCTGCAACATTGCTGGATAAAGATGGGCTCAGGTAAGTATTGGGGGGCTGAGGAGGGCTGCTACACAAAGAAGGTTTTTTTTTTATCTTAATGCCTAGAATGCACCTTCTGCCTTTACAACGCCTTTTTTAGCTCATTGAGTCCCCTAGTCATTGCACCAGTAAAGCTCATCTGGGATGGGTTTTGGGTTTGCCACTGCTATCGGTTTACTGCAAATCCCTAAGATTCACTAACTTCATGAATCAGGAGCTTTTGGACAAAAACCTTTCAGATTTACCACCATAAATAACAAACAGCTTACAATGAAGAGCATATTTTGTCCCATGGCATAATAGTCTCAATATTGAAATATTGAAGAAATGGATTAGCAAGCCCTTGGGCTGTTGGGAAAAGCTCGCAATTCCATGTAAGGAAAGATTCTGTTTTTTTTTTGTTTGCATTGGTAGAATTTCCCCCAAGCTAACCTTTGCCTTGCCTTTTGTCTGACAACGCATTGCATTTTAGTTCTACAAATGGTCAGAATTGAATAGCATCGCTCACCTCCCATAGACTTCACAAACTTAAAGCCTCAAGCAAAATTCATGAACCAAACCCAGGCAGATTTATTTATCCCTACCAGTAATCTGTCTCCTAACACAACACTGACCTGTATGGTCTCCTCCTTCACCTGGGCCAGTCTGGAGTTGCGCTTTGTACAATCTTCATCACTGTCTGAACGGGCATTCATCTTCTCAGAGAAGAAATAACATTTATCATTGATGCCGATCCAAAAAGGTGGACATCCAGAAGACTGTCCTGCAATATGGAATAATAGACATTATCAGTAATGAGAGAGAGAGAGCCTGTAAGACCGTGCTGTAGCTCCTCTGTTTGGGTTGAGCGTTAGTTCTCAGTTTGATCGCTACTGTTATTCCTGTTTAGGTAAGTAGTATATAAATTGGAGCATGAGGAGGCATTAGTTGTAGGTGAAATAGAAGGTAGCAGATAAAAGAACAGATATTCCTAATTTAGGCCTAGTGGGAATCCAAGGGCCTCAACAGCTGAGACCATATGGTACAATGAACTATATCTTTAACCCCTGGGGAACGCCGGAACTCTCCCTAACTCTGAATGAGCCAGACCAGGGTAGCTGGAGGATTATTATTTGAAGGCTGTTGCCAAATGTGCAGGGGACAGAACTTTATGCAACTGTCAGGGTACAAACACCAGGAGAAGGGCTCTAGGACCCAGCAGCGCTATCAGCACTTTGGCAGGAGAAGGACTTTAGGACCCAGCAGCACTATCAGCAATTTACCTGGGCCTATATAAGGAAGCCTGCCAGTGATTTTAGTTGCTGGTTGATCTACAGCTCCTCCAGTTTGTTATCCTTGTGATATTCCTTGACCTGTCTCCTGATTGCTTCCTGTGTTCGACCTCGGCTATCCACCTGACCATGTCTGCTCTGATATCCACCTGGCTCCTGATCTTGGCTATCCACCTGACCTTGTTCCAGTCTCAGCATTATCCAAGTCCTGCAAACACCTCACGGGCGCCACCTGTCTGCGGATTGCAATCCAGCACTCCAGCTGTACTCTGGATCCTCCTGCACACAGTCCAGCAGGCGACCCGTGCTACTTTGGGCCTGACCTCCCCTGTTCTAATCCTCAGGGGGGTCTGGAACTTAGCCGCAAGGGAAGCCCTCTCTTTCCATTGGCCTCCAGCACCAGGTACGTGATGGCAACTAAGGTACTGTATTCTGTGCCCTGCATTTTCTGCTTGATTAATAAAGCTTTTTTTGTACTAGTTTACGTTGTGTAAAGAAGAAACATGGGCTCTCTTCCTTGCCATTTAAAATGGGTGGCCTATACCTGGGGAACCCTTTGTGGAACATGGCTTTCTGAGAGGTGGTGGTGTCCTGCTGAAATTTCCCATCTGCATCATGAATCTAGTAGCCCAGTGGCCTTGAGGTCAGGAAATAGCAGAGGAGGACCTTAATACCCTTCCAGCAGCTAACATCAGGTGGGGACTGATTACTGAGATCTGCTGGCTGCTAGAAGACACCCGCTTGGTAGACACCGGAACTTCATTCTTCCACACTGGGAAGCACAATGCCACCAGCAGGTGATCCAGGCTCTGACAGTCTCATAGGTCTCCAGCAAAGAAGTTACTTATGTAGACCCCCAAGTGCAGGAACTGACTTATTAACTGCCCTTGGGGGAAGGAAGGGAGGAGGGATGCTACAAGCCTACAAGCCAGATACAGCAGAGACCATCCTGTAATATGGAATAATGGAGACAGTCAGTGATGATAGAGAGACGGCTGTATTACCTTGTTGAGTCTGATCTCTCTGGAGGTAGAATTGGACACACTGGTTGTCTTGTTGGCTTCTGTTCCTTGATGGGTCTGTTATCAGTTCTTCCTTTGGACGATGGGATCTAGTATTAGTGATGTAGTCATCTCTCCTGGCTTCTCTTGGCGTTCCTGTGATACACATTCATCTTATAGAGAAGGTTCTGACAAGTAAAGAAGGTATTTAGTAACTATATGCAGACAGTGTGCAGCCCTTTCCTAGTCATTACACCCATTTATTATGATTTCCAAAGAACATTTTTAAAGAACGTTTTAACTTCTGGTAGTATAAAGTGGTGCACAGAGGGATTTAGTTAAATTTGGCCATTCCAATTATTGCTGGCACTGGTCAGAAATAATAAATAGACCAGAAATATCCAGAATCAATCTGTCTTCTTGGGTAGAGTTGACTTTTACAACTCAGGAGCTCTGCTCTCAATGTATTTAGTATGTACAACTAACCCCGCCCCTGAGGAGTCTTTTACCTGACACTCGGAGAATTATCAGCACTAACTGTAGAAAGACACAGGTCAACAGCAATGCTATGAGAGGTTTGGGGACCAGACAACCAAAGCTGGATGCTCCAGGGGCCTCATTCTTATTTTTTGATGATGTGAAGACCAAATGCCGAGAGATGAATGTTGTAAGAGTATTCCTGGATGATGCTGGGATTACATTGTCATACACAGAAGATTCCTGGACCTTATGCTCCATTATAGTTGCTGGAGGGACCACATCCGTATAGCTGTATTGACTGACCACATCCAGACTATCACATTCTGGGAATACACAAAGAACATAAAATAAATACATGAGATTCAAACACAGGTGTTTGTAGGAAATCTGCTAAGTATACTGTGATGGAACAAGACACCCGAACTGGGTATCTCCGCCAAGAAACTGCTTCCTAAGCAATCTGGAACACGGGATCCATGAATCTGGCTATTAGCCAATCCACAGAAACATACACATCCCATAATAAGCTTACTCAAGGCAGACAGGAACAATAGAACAATGGAATGCAGGTATTCAACAATAACAAACCCCCACCCCACTAGCAAGGGTCTATGAAAACACTTTATGCAATATCCTAGCAATCTGCAATATATCTTTATATATTTCCTGAGGGACACTGTTCAGAAATATTACAGTCCCATGTGAAAGAGCCCCTCACTCCCCCAATACAAACCACACATATAGAGCCCAGGATAACCAGGGTAATACGAAATGCTGAGTCCAGTGTGGTTGTACAGCGAGTCTGATTAGTGCAGACCCGACTGGGCTTCTTGGTCACCCTGTGCCCCTAATATACACAGGGTGACTTACACATAGGAGGGACTGGAGAAGCTGGACGAGTAGTCTCCCAACCTCCCTAAAGCAATCGGGGTTCCACAAGCCCCCCAACCAAAGTGACTCACATCACATATACTATTTGTAACCTGAAGCTACTGGGCAAAAAATCCTTACTTACATTGTATATGCCAAAGAGTAAACAAATTGTATGTAAAGGTAAACTTCTTTTCTTTCGTTTCGGATGGAGGGGTGAGCAGTTAGATGCTTTGTCAAGTTTATATTGCAGCCTGTGTCCCCCAATGGGGGAATTCATACCTTTTTGCGCCAACTCCCGGCTTGCCTCAGTCCTGAATGCAGGTTTGCTGTCTCTGTGGCTGCTAAATTCCACCATCACAGAGCTCCACAACTCATTTTTTTCAAAGCCAATACTTATTAAAGAGTGACATGATTGAGGATATGTAGGTTGGATGAGAAGATTTGGTTTCAATTAAGGTCTTTGTGTTGGGTAAGTTCTTTCAGGTTTGGAAAAGACATTAGGCTGTCAGGTCCCAGATCTGAGCCTGTTACCCCTGCTGTATCTTGCAGTATCTCTTCTTGCTGAGTCACCTGAGATGTTGGACAGCTCCCTGCCTGAATCCTTAGACAACCTTGCCTTGTGTCTTGCTGTTCTTGAACCTTGAACTCTTGGCTCCTCCCATGGTAATCCTGATTTATAGTGGTACTTAACTACTATAATTAACTTAATATAATTTTCTTTTTAGGGGCCCTCTAAAGGGTTATGCCAACATGTGCTAGTATGCAATGCATATTAGTATATTATGACAGACTTACCTGTCAAACAGTGCCCTCTAGCACTGCAGTGGGATAGATTTGGCAGGCCCCTGATGCATCTATCTTCACCCAGTCTTCTTTTGGGGTTCCTTGTCTTCGGCCGTTTCATAGGCTAGGCTTCCATGTCTTCACTCCTGCACATGCGCATGGGAGGCACATCATCACAGCGCAGATTGGGGCCCCAAATGGTCACTGAGCTGCGCATGCATGGGCAGGGGAATTCATTTATGGCAGAAGAGACCAATAGGGCCTCTTCTGTCATAAATACCCTGTCTGTCAGCAAACTTTTGAAAAATGAAAAAGCTCAATTCTACTTTAAGCCATGCCTTTGCACTTCCTATTTGCCAGATTATTGTGCTCTCTCCAGACAATATCTCGCTCTTGTAACTCCTGCTGTCCATATCTTTCGCTACTACTCATTACCGACCTTTGGCTTGTTCCTCGACTATCCTTGCACTTGATCCCAACTTGCAACCACTTGTTACTGACTTTTGGCTTTTATACTGACTATACTATTTCTGCTACTGGACCCCAGTCTGCTCACCTCCTGGTGGGGAGATCCTAGAGGCCACGACATAACACTAACATGCAGTAAATGCATCTCCACCATCAGGAGCTCTGGTGAATATTGGTTAGTATTTAGACCTCGCATCTTGGGTGGGCCTGTGTCATCCACCAGGGTGACCAGCTTGGCCAGCTTGTTCCTCGATTATACCTACCTTGCTGGTCAGTGGGAGCCCTCCCAGTGCTATAGCTACTGGTCTCTGAGCCTAACCCCTCACTGTGACATTGGCTTTGATAAAGGTCTTTAGTATAGGTAAAGACATTTGGACTGGATAAGGGTTTTAGAATGAGTATGAAAAGTGGGTTGGTGGACACTGGCTTGGATGAGAGACTTCGAGCAGGTTATAATTGGATGAGTGGGTATTGAGAGTTTTTTGCGAGGATAGTTGGGTTATATTAATAATGATATAGATGTTACATTAGTGTAATTTATTTGCAGGAAGGAGTTTAGAAGGGGGCTTTAGAATAAGAGAAGGGATGGGTTTGTTTGGAAGATTTGGTTGGGTAGTAGACTTTTGATTGGTGAGGGGGTAATCAGGGTGTCTGGGCTGGAACATATTGTATAAGCTGATTATTGGTGACTGGAACTGGTGGGGGGTGTTTAGAAAGGATGAGGCTACTTTAGATTGGAGAGGGGATTTTGGTTAAGGGGAGGGGTTTAGAATGCAGGAAGGTAACTGGCATGGATGACAAATCTGGCTTGGAAGAAAGCTTTTGATTAGGTAGGGATCAATAGGAGTGTTTAGATTGGGTGACCATATATGGACTGGATGAAGGTGTGTAAAGGGTTTAGAATAAGTGACGAGTGTTAGTTGGCTGATAGGGGTGTAGATAAGGGGGTCCCCCAGAACGTCTATGGCATTGCACAGTGGAGGCAGGGAAACCAGTTCAGAGTTGTGATAAGTCATAGCTTTTGGTCTAATAAATGTAACAGAGGGAATCTTGTGGGGTTCACTTTTAAAAAATACTTTTAAAACTTTAAAACAGAGTCATTTAACGTAGGAGTCATGCACCATTCCAGAAAATTATTTTAAATGATTTGAAACTCTTTCAAGAATGTTCTTTATTGTAATTGTCAAACTTTTATATCTGGAATTTGTCTTCAGTTGGTAACATAGTCACCAATCAACTCTGGTGCTTCATTACTCCATCAATCAATTTATCACATTCCAGGAGTGCCAACGATCTACTGGCTATTTGTAATTACCAGGAACTGAACTGCTGACAGAGAATCAATCCTGCAGACACGTATTGAAGAGAATCCGCCTATACTGTACAGAGCTTCATCTAAAATCTATATATTTCTTCTGGTATCAAATAATTGATTCAATTATATTCTAAAAAGAAAAAAAAAAGCCAGGCAGAGGTTTCTGAGGCCCCATGGGTGGTCCCCATACAGCCCGCTCTGGGATTCTGGGATAATCCTAATCTCCCCCACTTTTGTTTATTACCTTACCCTCGAATTTGGGCCAAATGGTCAAGACTCTGAGGGATGTGATTTCATTATTGACTTTGCTCTCATTTTCAGAACTCAGGGTAAAATTTAAACTTCCAGGGTGGCTGTATTTTCATTACCTCCAGCTTGGCTATGCAGCCCGGGCTCAATTTCCCAACCCTCTAAGTCTTATTATGGACCCCACTGCGGAGCCCCTTGCTCGGGAGTCCTTGCTTAAACCTCTATCTGCTCTTTGCTTTACTAAGCATGGACTCCCCCAGGGTGGAACAACTATGGTAAAGGTGGAAGGCAGACCTTCCTGACCTTGACAGAGAAGACTGGTAAGACTGATAAATTGATTCAGACAAAATTCTTGCACAGAGTTTACTATACCCCTCGGAGACTGCACAGAATCTACAGTCCGAGGTCGCATGTATGTCCCCAATGTAGAGATGGTATAGGCTTGTATCTACATATGTTCTGGAGCTTTACGAGGGTGGCTCGGTTTAGGGCAGAGGTTTAGTTAACTTTAGTTTCCAGCTGACCCTCCTAGTCTCCCCCAAACTGGTGGTGTTGGGTATTCAAAATGATGAGCCAAGGCCTAGATGCACGAAAATATTGATTTCCTATTTGTTTTTATTATGATAAAAAGTGAAATCATACTTTAGTGGAATGCCCATTCCCCTTCTCCAGTGGGTTCCTGGGAAAAATCTATTAATGCTATGCCCCTGACGACGTCAAACATGTGACGAAAGCGGTCGGGTGAGTTAGTCAGACGTGACGCTACCATGCCCCCAACAGCCTGCTACCACGATCTGCTCCCAGGATCTGCTATGTTTTAGGAGATGTTGTTTTCTCTTGATCCACAATTGATTTTATACGCTCATGATGCTCTTCTAAAATGTGAGTTTGATACTTTTATGGCTAAATAAATGGTTTGTGTTTTATGGAGTTACACTATGTCCCTGTCATCGTTTTTTTACACATGCTAATTGGATATCGGATCTGAGCTGCCTGTTATCTAGTGAAGTGACAGCCTGTGGTTCGTTTGGGTATTACCATTAAGCCTACATAGGTTTACTCATTAATTTGAGCGACCAACTTGCTCTGGTAAACTGCTAATTCGTTCTTCTTAATGATCTTTACATGGGTGTCTCTCCAAATATCCCTGTTTTATGTGAATACTATACCTACCTGCTGGGACTTGTGGCCCCTTCGAATTCTCATCCAAGCACTCTATATCACTATTGAGGAAACTTTTGCATACTGCTTCAGTCACCTTTCTTTTTTTGATTTGCATGGACTTTGTTGCCTCTTTTATATGTTTTTATGGACACTAATATTAATTAATGTGTTTGCTTTGGTTCAATATCACTAGATTTTTGATCACATATTAATGGCACTAATTTCATTATGTGTGTCCTTTCAATAATTTCACTAATGCTTCATTAGCGCTGCACATTTTGTTACTATATGCTTTATTGGGATTTATGTCTATGATTCCTATGTGCGTGCTGCTTTTTATTTTTAATCATTCACTTATAAGTTCAATTCATTAGCGCGGAAATTTTCCACATTTTATACCATACCTATGTATAAATTGACTTACATTGGAAGGAACTGCCCTAGAAAATTTGACAGGTGGTGGCAGCCATGGACAGCTTAGGTGGGGCGTTCGTCCCTGTTGGTCACTTTGGTCAACTGCTGGTATGGCTGCAATACCCCACACTCAAATACTTTTTTGTAAGTGTCTACTGTACAGGTACTCTATGTATCTCTGTTTTATGACATGTGGACGTTGTCTTATTACCACTCTCTGAATGTGACGATGTTACTGTGATTACTTCCATGCTACTGTTACTGTACCATGCCTTTGCTTACAGTAAAGGAACAGTTTGTTAAAAAAAAAAAAAATCTGCTCAATGTTTTAATTTCTTATATAAAGAAGAATAATGATGTACTGTGATCAACCCCCTCCCTTCCTTCTATGTCCACCTACCTACTTTGGTCTATTTATATCTTGAAATGCACATATGAAACTTTCAGATCCCTATCTGAGCTCATGGTTTTCCTACATAAAATGTACAGTATATCTGTTGTGATATGGGGGTTGGTAGCTCAGAGGTGGTGACTGGTGAACGTTTTTTAAAGTGAGCCCACGTCAGTGTCTCAGGGCACAGTGAGCCACTTTTATTGAAACAAAAACATGAAGTCTATAAAAAACAAGGTTTCCCACGCAGGGGTTTGGGCTTCACTTAGAAATGGCATCAAGTGAAAATGTTGAGCCACTTGGCTTTTCTGTAAGCAGCACCACCGCCCCCTCTGGTTTCTCAGACCCTTGGCTCCCTCATCCTATGCTTGCAGCAGCTCAATGCATGGGCTCTCCAATTTCTCAGGAACACAGGGCTCCCTCCAGTAACTTCAACAGCTTTCTTGGTCTCTCTGGACCGCACAGTTGTCCTGACTTTCCCAATCCCATGGGCAAGAAGTCCCACCCAACATAGGGTCTTGTCTCCTGAAATGGTCACCTCTCCTGGCTGGAGCACTGTTATCTTCAAACAGAGACTCTCTCTCCAAAAGGCAAAAAATTGCCTTGAGATACTCTTGGATCTGACTTATAATGACCTTGCACACCTGTGCACTCGCATGGGCTGCAGGTGTCTAGCAAAATCTGGACCCAGGATTGAAGGTTCCGTCCCACCCAAGACACTTTGTAACCTTCAAACTCCAGGCCCTGATCCAGGTCTAGCAAGCCAGGAGAAAACTTCAAACACAGTTTTCTCTGCTCACAAAATACATGTTGGGGGGCGTGGCCGGCTGCTCTGAGGCTCTGTAAACGAGAACAGGCACCAGCGACTACAAGCATGGATCCACACCACATCGGCTTTCTAAAAGTGCCTCATCTGATCCTCCAATAGCTCAAGACATGAAGACCAAAACAAAGGAGAGGCAAACCCAGAAACTTACCACATACATGTTCCCACCCGCTGACTGGCAAGGCCAAGATGGCACCGGAGCCGCGTCCCTGCAGAACATCTCCATCCTCCCTCAATCACCCCGGTCTGAGGCTGCACCCGTGCAGTCCTGCTCCTCAGTAGAAATGACGAACATCACAACAGATACAGAGGAATCCCCGCCTGGCACCCCGACCACCGGGAGACCGGCCAAGGCGAGGATGAGGATGGATCCCTCTCCACCCGGAGCTACAGAGGTGAGCCAGCCACATTTATTTACTGGGCCACAACTGCCACAGCCTGATGCCATAGCCATGTATCTGACCGCTAACCAACCGGTCCTGGATACTACACTCAAAGAAATGTTACTTTCATTGAGGAACACCCTGCAGTCAGATATGTTATCATTTATGCAGCAATTCAAACAGGAGGTTACTACCCTGGGGGACAGAATTACACATGTAGAAACTAAAGTGGACACATGTGCGCTTACTGTCAATGAGCTTATAGATACCCAAAATGAACATGACAAAGAGTACAAAAAAAAAAATACCGGACGTGGAGGATAGGTCACGTCGGAACAACATAAAAATCAGGGGGATTCCTGAGGACACACAACCCCAAGATCTGTCCCCTTATGTCAGAAGCTTAATTAAAGCTATGCTGCCTAAAAAATATTGAGCTGGTCATCGATCGGATACATAGACTGCCAAAACCTTCACACCTGCCAGACACGGTCCTTAGGGACGTCATCCTCCGTATACACTTTTTTCACGTCAAAAACCAGCTCATGCTAAAGGCACACGCCTTGGGCTTCCTACCTGACCCCTACACCCACCAGCAAATTTATGCAGACCTTTTGCGACACACCCTACAAAAACATAGGCAACTAAACAATATCACCAAAGCTCTCTGTCCAGTACCAATGGATCAACCAGGCCAAACTCATGATCACCTACCAAGGCACTAAACACCTCATAACATCCTCTGAAGAAGGCCTGCAATGTCTTCACGCATGGGGGGATCATACCAGAATTTGCACCACCAAATTCGTACATTGGGGTAACAAAATACATGTTGAAGTAACACCTGTGCACTCACACAGGCTGCACGTGTCTAGCAAAATCTTGACCCAGGATTTAAGAAGCTGTGCTTCCTAAATTGCACCTTTGAGAACCCTGTGTCATTTTTCGAACCATTTCCTTATCTCACACTGTGGCATGGCCTCAGACTGTCACACTGTTCTGAAATAAATAATATGAATTGACAGTGTGTCTGTTGCTGATGTATTCTGGTGATGAATACCAATAAAGGTGTCTGATTATGGAAAGCTGATTACGTGAAATGGGTGGTGATAGTGCAGGAGGACCTTTTGCTAGTCCCGCGTTTTACAAATCTCTAACAGTTGCAGAAATTGAATAGGGGCGATCAACTGAACAATATATTCATCAATGATGGTCCATGATATTGGCAACTATTTACAAGCATATTTAGGACAGCAAACAAGGCTTGTCCTGTATGGTGGGGAACATCTACGGAAATCCAGATGTTATGTTAGCTGTCACCTTGTCAGTGGCATCTGGATCACACAGTTTACAGAACTTTTCTAAATATTTGGAGGTCACACAGTGTTCAGGGTCTGGCACCCCGTGGCCTGTTTCAGAGGCACATTGTGCCAAATCCCAGAAGAAGGATTGGTGCTGTGTAAGACCTGACTGGGGTCATGGCTGAACCTAATTCTTTACTAAAAAATTGGACTAAAAATTTTACACAATTAGTCCAAGGAAAAAAAGTGATCTGGGACAGCCTGACCTTGTAGATGATGTCACTCACAGAGAAGTGCTCTTATAATCTTCTCCTTCCATAGAATTCTGGTGATAGTTCAATACAAGGAGTGGAGATGGATCTATGTTCATTAATTACAAATACATGTTATGTTTTAATTATGTTCAAATACATGAACCATCCAGAAGCTGATCTGGCATTGCTTGCTCTGGGTTGCACCAGATTATTGCCTCCTTTGATGGCACGTTTGAAATTCCATCAAATATATTCATTTTCATAGCAGATAATGTATTACACAAAATGCATACAAATGCAGCTGCAAACAAAAAATAAGTTCTAAAGAGGTTGCCCACTTTGTATTCACACATTCCTCCCCGGGTTACCTGCTGTCTGGGCGCTCCTTCGGGCAGATTCAGTGTCCTCCTCCATGTTGTCTCTGCTCTCTTATGATGTTCTGTGGTCTCTTCAGCCAAATGGAAGAGGTAGTGATACCTGAGAGCTTTTCTGTCTGCAGACTGTGGTCAGCCGTGTACAAGAACAGTAAGAACAAGAGTGTGACGTCTATTAGAGACTTGGCAACGTGGCAACACTTTACGTGATGGAAAAAAAAAAAGCATGAGTGTCATGCTTACTGTAACGGTAGTCACTTTGGTTAGGGGGCCTGTGGAACCCAGCTTACCTTAGAGAGGTTGGGAAATCCCTCTCTCAGCCCCCTAGGCTTCTCTTATGTGTAAGTCACCCTGTGTCTATTAGGGGCCCAGGGTGGCCAAGGAAATGATGGACTTTATGGACATAGAATATGGTTTGGATTACTCAAATGGGACATTAATATTTATAAACAATATATCTCAAGACTATGAAGATTTAATCCCACTTTACACTGTGAGACCTATAAACTATTGTAGACCGTTGCCATGAAGTCTGTTACTGACGGACAGACTGATACTGGGGTCTCTTGCCATTGTCTGTACAAAAACAGGTGTTCTGTTTTTATACTTGAGTTAATGTGTAATTTTGTATTTTGTTTTAGCTTTGTTGCCGGACAGTCTTGTCATCCCAGCTTGTTTAAGTGTGCTGAGTTAATTAGCATGTGAATGACAACCTTGTCTAGATGGGATTAGACATGAGTCAGTTGTACCTCGTTATCTAACCATTGTGTGATGTTTTGGGTAAATATTCGGGTCATTGTTCATGTAGCGACTGACATACTTCTCAAGTGTATAAAAAGTTTGTTTCTTGTTCAATAAAGGAGTTAGTTGTTTTCAGATACATACAAGCTAAGTTCAGGCTAGTTTTGTATGTAGGGCGGCTGGAATCTCTATCTATGTTCAACACTGTAGGAAGCCGTATACTGAAGGAGGCCCACAAGTACAGTGTGGGTCAGCGGTTCCGTAACAATTACTAAGCAATGAAATGCTCCAAGCAAAGCAGCAGGTCAAAAAGACCCATACATAGGCATGCGCACAGGGTGTACCGGATGTGCCTGGGTACACTCTAATCACCCCATGCACATTAGTATTATCGCTCTGTGTGCTGGTAGGAAGATGGGAAAGATCTCACTCTTACAGCCTCTGCCATAAGAGAAGTGTTTACGCTGTTCTCTTTCACCTTACATTGGGTGATCAGTGTCCTGGGGTGATATATATGTAGACACACACACACAAACGTGTGTTTTAGCTTTAGGGTGCACACACTAATGCAATAGGCGATGCACACCTAAGGACCCACAGAATATGCTGTTGGAGAAAAAATGTATTTATCACTAGGACCTCCATTCCAACTGTCAATGTATCAATGGGTGTCTCCTCCTCTTGGGGTGGTGTGGAATGATTCTCTTGGTAGTGTGGCATGCTAACATTGCAATCTCAAGGCCTGGTCCTTGGTGTATTATGGCGGTGTATATGGTGATACCCCTGAAGGAACAACTAAACTTCAATTGGGCCTTCCTAGCCTATCTAGAGGTAATGGTTCCACACTTGCCCATTTGCCACAAGTGCTCACTGACCAGTCAGTGGTGATTGAGAAATGGAAATCCACTCCTTCAACTTGAGAAGTCTATTTGGAAAACTCTGAGGGAGCGAGAGTTGGAGTATATGGGGTATTGGATGTAGGCAGGTACCCCATTGCTGCTTCAAATGGCCCTACACTGCAGATGGGGCTCTACCTGGAAAAATTGCTATCAAGGGCCCTTTCTGTGTCTTGGCCCATGCAGGAACCGAATACTGGCATGTATTATAAAGAGGATTCACTCTAGAGATAAAACGATAATTCTCCTACTCTACAAGACTCTGGTCCAGCCGTATCTTGCCGTCCAGTTCTGGGCACCGGTCCTCAGGAAGGATGTGCTGGAACTGGAGAGAGTCCAGAGAAGGGCAACAAAAATAATTAGGGGAATGGAGGGCATCAGCTATGAGGAAAGGCTACAAGCATTGAACGTATTCTCTCTGGAGAAGAGACGATTGAGGGGGGATATGATATCAATGTACAAATACTGTACTGGTGACCCTAGCATAGGGAACAATCTTTTCAGTGAAAGACAATTTAAAAAGCCACACGGCCATTCACTAAAATTAGAAGAGAAGCAGTTTAACCTTAAACTGCATAAAGGTTTCTTTACCATCAGAGCGGTAAGGATGTGTAACTATCTTCCACAAGCAGTGGTATCAGCAGGGAGCAAGGAGTTTAAAAAAACCTATTAGATGGGCACCTTAACGACCACAACATACAGGGGTATACAATGTACAACATACAGGGGTATACAATGTACTATTGACATAAACGCACACACACATCATAGGTTGAACTGGATGGACTGGTGTCTTTTTTTAACCTCACTAACTATGTAACTATGTAACTAACTATGTAAGGTGTACTTGTCTACTAACATGCATGGATGGTGGCATTGGATTAGTTCTACCCACCCCCATGATCCAAGTCCATAACAACACCAGACGTCCAGACTACTCCTATGTAGGCCTGCAACTTAACATGGTCCAGATTGGGGCTTTCGGAGTCCAACTAAACACCCAGGGTGAATACCCATCATTAGAAGAGAGTAATGTTTCCATAACGCACAGCAAAGTAGAGGTGAGAATTATGCGGTACTCATGGTTAGATGCATCTTAGTCCTGATGTCTTATTTGAGGGTCACCCCCCCCCCCTCATTCCTGACCAGGCCTCACTTTCCAAGGAGAGAGAACACACACAGCTCTCCATGCTACATCCCAGCTCCCAATTGACCCTTCTCTATAAGCCCCTACCGTCCCTTAAGAATGATAAATAACTCACTTCCTGTCTTCAAGGTGGCTCATACAATTAAGAAAAACCAAAAAAGTGCAGCGCTATATTATATAAAAGAAAAGTGTCCAATGCTTAGCAATATATACTGTATATCAGACAAATAATTCAAACACAATAGAACACAAATCTGTAAAGATGATAGACATATTCATATACTTGTAGCACTGCCCCCTAGGGGACTGCTGGATATAACACTTTCTGGATTCCCCTGGTTTACTCTTAGCAACTGATAGCAGAATATTAGTGTTTTAGGTCCTTGGCTCAGTCAATGATCAATCCAGGGGATGTTGTTTTTGTAGTTTTATTGAGAACTTGGATAGGAGAAGGGATGAGTGGGATACTCCAACTGACAACTATTCACAATATTGAGGACAACTGACTTTAGAGTGCGGCAAGGCCACTGCTTCACCCTGCCACTAAGGTGAAGGTATTTTAAGTGTTCCTGCTTGAAATTCTCTTCAGGGCTTTAAACTTGGCACCCCCTTCCACTCTCTCTCTGTGAGCTGACACCCGTCCACTGACTCTACATTCCAGAGTTGTCCCTTTCCAGGGCAGACCCTTGGGCAAGTTCCTCTGTACTCACGGACACTGTTTTTCCAGATTTACTTCAGCCCCAGCTCCTTCAGTCAGCATCTGCAGGACCTTTGGGTTCAGCCACACTGTCTGGTTCACCAGGCTGACTGCCTGTGACCACCTTCCAGAACTACAGAAGGAGAGACAGCTCTCACCCTCCTCCCGGGACCTGGCTTCTCACCCAAAGTCCTCTTGCCTCATGTGCTCCTGGCTTTTATACCCTATCCCATGATGCACCACTTCCTTGGCCAAGCCCATCTAAGCCTGTGTGTCATTGGCTGGGTTTCCTCCACTGTCCAACGTACCTCTCCATTGGATACAGTGGGGACACTCCCTCAGCCCACATGAATCACACATGGAACACATGAGCAGGCCTAACTAACAATCAGGCTCCTCTGATAAGCAGAAGGAGAAACTAGGCTTTACCTACCTAGCACCTATCTAGGAGGGTGCTACACACATAATAATATCAAATGTGTATCATTATTATAGCACTGCACTTTTTGTTTTTTCCTAATTATTTGTTTTGGTATCACAAACATTGGGTAGGAAAGATTTATTTTATTTTTACCTAAGTGCAGTGATTTTCTGGCTCACACAATAAAATGGGGAAGTGACCCCGGCCTTCACGCTTCCAAAAAAGTTTCTTCCATGCACAAGCCTAAATGGAGGAAAAACAACTTCATTCCCTCTCACAGACTGGTATGGTGTGCCTTCAAGTCAATTGCCAACAATATTTGATTGTGTACCTTTAACTACTTTACCTCCGGAAGATTTACCCCCATTCATGGCCAGGATATTTTTTGCTGTGTGGCACTGCGTTACTTTAACCGACTATTTCATAGTCATGAGCCGCTGTACCCAAATAAAGTTTATGTCATTTTTTTCCCCCACAAATAAAGCTTTGTTTTGGAATTATTTGATCACCTTTGTGGTTTTTAATATTTTGCGCTATAAACAAAAAAATGTTGATGAATTACAAAAAAAAGAAAAGCATTTTTTTTTTTAATAATATATTTATTGAAAATAAAGTATCATAGGTACAAAACAGTGGAAATCAGAAACATCAAACATATAGGAGTCTATATGTATCACTGTTTACATGAATCAGTAAGGTAGACAGGCAGAATTATTTTTCCTGGGTATTAGTTCTTGCTATTTGGCTAGTGATCACATTAAATAAGGTTTTTGGGAACTTGCTATGAGGAATGTTGGTATGCGTTTTGTGAGATTGGTGATATGATAGACCTTGTGGTTTCTTTAGTATCAAGTAGGATAGTAATCAACCAGGCTTATGTATTGGGTGGTCTAAAAGTTGATTTTTGAAGCAGTAATGGCACTTTTCCACTGCAAGTACCGGCTTGGATCCACTCGGCACTGCTTGGCCTAGCTCGGTTCAGTTCGCTATTCCACTGCGTGGTACAAGTCGGTACCTTTCAGCACTGTATAGGCTCTACTCGGCTTGGTTTTCTTTTCCACTAAAGTAGTAAGTGGGTGGGATTACAACGATTCTATGACCAATCAGTGGCTAGTAGCGACAAACAATCAAGGCTGCATGCAAAGGATTGTGGGGATATGGTATAGGTACGGCCCGCTTGGAACCCCAACCGAAGTGGTACTGTTTAAGCGAGCCGTACCGAGCCATACCATATAGTGGAAAAGCGCCGCTGTACCAAACCGTACCAAACTGTTCTAACACGTACCATGCGGTACCATGCGGTACCATGCAGTGGAAAAGCGCCAAACCAAGCCAAACTGAGCCGTACTATGCCGTGGAAAAGCGCCATTAGAGAAGTCTTTCCCAACCTTTTCAACACAGAGGAACCCTTGAAATAAATTTCTGGTCTCTGGGAACCTCTGCTAAAAATTAAAAATCTGCAACTCATGACACATTAGTGTGACAGTCAGTGGGAAGAATGCTCCTTACTCTTGTCATTGTTGGGAAGAATTACCCCCCTTACAGATAGCTAAAAGGAACAATGGTGTCATTGGAAACTTATCTGAGAGGCAGACATTGCCCATTGCTCAAGGAACCCCTAGCAACCTCAGGAGGAACACTAGGGTTCCATGGAACCCTAAATGAGAAACCCTGAGTTAGAGCATTAGTGAGCATAATCCAGAAATCCCGACTGGGTATCTCCGCCAAGAAGCTGCTTCCTAAGCAATCTGGAACACGGGATTCGTAAATCTGGCTATAGTTACCTCAAGAACTCGACAGTACAAGTTTTGGTGTGAAACCAGAATGAACTGTTTATTGAACCAACTTACATACTTTTATACACTTGAGAAGTATTTCAGTGACCAGTCAAATATTTACCCAAAACATCACACAATGGTTAGCTAACGAGGTAGGGCTGACCAGGATATCATTAACATGCCAATTAACTGAGCACTTAAATAAGCCTAGGCAGAATGCACAGAATGCTAGCAGGCAAACAATAGATGACACAATTAACCACCTGAACAATCAGGGATCTCATTCTAGGTTAGACACACCATCATTGAGTTCCCAAAGAACAATAGACATATCCCCACAGTAGATAATAGGTTGTTGTGTGAAAGACAGGTGGCTTGAGTTGATGAGATTACCAATAAGGATTGCTCCACACAGACAGTGGCCAGGAGTCTAGCCTGCAGTCTTCTCCCAAGTGAAAGAGCCCCTCACTCTTTCAACACAAACCACACATATAGAACCCAGGATAACCGGGGTAACACCAAATGCTGAGTCCGGTGTGGTTGTACAGCGAGTCTGATTAGTGCAGACCCAACTGGGGTTCTTGGTCACCCTGTGCTCCTAATAGACACAGGGTGACTTACACATAAAAGGGGCTGGGGTAGCTGGACAAGGAGTCTCCCAACCTCCCTAAAGCAATCTGGGTTCCACAAGCCCCCCAACCAAAGTGACTCACATCACAGTGTCAAGGAGGGAGGTAGAGTGTGAATGGTAGGCTGGTGGGAAAGCAAGCTGGGGGGGGGGTATTTTTTCAGTTGCTTGGATTGGGTGTCTGGTGTTTATGATCGCTTTGGACTTTCATATTATTAGGGATGCTCCTGAGGTGGGTACATGTAGTTCAGGAAGATAGAGGGTGTGACAGTATTCACCATCACTGGGAGTGAGAGACAGATACTTAAGGGACACTGAGAAAATGGTTTGGATAACTTCAAATGGGAGAGCAATATTTATCAACAATATCTCTCAAGAACTATGAAGATTTAATCCCACTTTACACTGTTAGACGCCTGTTGCCATGAAGTCTGTGACACCTAAAAATCATAGAAATACGTAGATGTGTATTCCATGTACTTAAATGTAGGAGACGTTTAGACTGCCATTGGCAGTCTTGTCCTATTGTCTGTTTTGAGGTGGGATGTGTATTGTGTCAAGTCTGCCTGTCCCATTGTTAAATGTTAATGACCTCACATTGTTCTGTGCAGGTGGCTAGATAATCAGTTCAGGTTAATTCTGTTTCTGTATACAATTTAATCTGCATAGGATAATGTAATCAAGCACCCCCTGACCTGTGTGTAGTAATTTGATCTGACGTAGGTCTACGTCACTGGACCCAGGGCTGCCACCTTGCTGCAGTAGCAGCAACGTTAACAGTCTTAAAGTGGTTAAAGTGTAACCCATCACTATTAATACTATTAATAAAGTAGCACTACCCCCGCAGGGGCTGCAGATGACTGGGTTCCCCAATCCTGCACAGCCAGACAACAAGCATTTCTCACACTTTCTTCAGACACAAGGAACAGTCTTTGAGCTTTGTGTTTGTTGTTTTATTAGGGGTAATAACTGGCATGGGGAATAGGAATTAGGGGATGCCCAGCTTGACTTGCAACAAAACAGGGACAATTCCTCCAACCCCATTGTAGACACTGATCCCAGCTCTACTGACTGCAGGAAATACCAGCTCACCTGGCTGCTTCTTCACCAGCCCACCCGACTGCTCCAAAGATCTCCCAGGGCAAGGAAAGAGAAAGATTACACATTGATGTCTTCAATAAAGGCTTGCTTCACATTGCAGTCTCTCCACTTGTAAATCCCTGAACATGCTGATGTACTCACACTGTCTCTTTCCACCCGCTGCTTCTTAGGTAAGATTCTTTTGAAACTGTACTGCTGTCAGGATCTTCCCAAGCCAACCCAAGCTCCAGCCAGAGACAGAGCCTCCCCCCAGCCCAGGGGCTCTCCTCCAAGGCCACCGACAGTCTCCTCAGTACTCCATCTTCCACCCAACTCCCTTGCTGGCAAGACTCATCCAAATTTAAGGGCTGGCTCAGCCTCCATGCCAGGCTCACTGCCTGGGGATTGGCTAAGCTCTACTAAATATGCAGATCTACCCTTCTGACCTCCTTCCTCTAGCTTCTAAAAATGTCTCCACGTTTCTAGGACCAGGGGGAGACACCAGAGACCTGCCCGTATGAGTCATCCAGCCTGACCTGCAGTAAACCCATGACCCAATTAAGATTCACAAGTTAACTATGAGCCAAAACATAAATTCATAAATTTGCCTACACTCACACTTGTAGCACACTAGAGGGTGCTACAATAATATAACCTATTACTCTGAGGATGGTGTGAGAAAAGTAACCTTATCCATTAATATAAGAATCAGTTTACATATCTATACATAGATCTACAGATAAAAAAAACAAAAAAAAACAAAAGAGCAAAATACAACCATGGCTTAAATTGTATTTTATTCTCAATTCAGTATAATTGCACAGTGATCAGAACATTCGCTTTGCTTTCTCAGATCCATGTGGTCACACAGCAGTTCTCAGATCAGTGCGGTCACACAGCAGTTCTCAGATCGGTGCGGTCACACAACACTTCTCAGATCGGTGCAGTCACACAACACTTCTCAGATCTGAGTGGTCACACAGATCACTGCGGTCACACAGCAGTTCTCAGATCAGTGCAGTCATGCAGAGTCTTTCTCACAGATATAGTTCAGTTCGGTATTACATTGCTCCGGTGCCAGGCGAGATCCTAGCTTGACACAGTTTCCAGCCCTTTCAATGACAGTTCTAGATAAGGAGATAAAGTTGGGTGTGATAATTTTCACAATGATTACTGATGAGCAGTATGGGAGGAAAAAAAAGGGGGGGGGGAGAGGAGAGCATGGAGCAAAATACTGTATGAATAGGGGCTTTTACTTATGTATTTGGGATTGGCACTCAAATAGGTGGTCACATTTCGATGGCTGGTGATGAGATACCATAGAGGGCACTAGAGAGATATGTCATCCCCAGTCCCACAATGGGTGAATGGGGTCACTAGAGTGTTACAGATGGGTTACTAGTGCCCATAACAGCCCAGAAGAGAGAGAGAGATAACTGCCTTACGAGAGCTGTCAGAGGAGCGCTGTAATTGGAGAACTACCACAAGAGAGCTGCTATAAGAGAGATTCCATTAAGGAGATGCCATGAAAGAACTGCCAAAGAAAGCTGCCATAGGAGTGCTTCCAAAAAGGATCCCCATAGGAGATCTTATGTGGAGGAGCAGCCATAAGCACGAAAGTTTTTGAAGGAGGAGTGTCTTAGGTGAACTGCCAAAGGAAAGCTGCCATGTGAGAGCTTCAAAAAAGGGCCACCCTAGGAGATGTTCTATGGAGACAGCCATAACAAAACCGCCATAGGTGAGCTTCTGTACGAGAGTGACCATAAGAAAGATTCCATTGGAGTGTAGCCATAAGACAGTTGCCAACTGTTGGTGATTTATAGGTGATTTACCATACTGGAGCTGACAGTGAGATCTGTAATAGGAAAGCTGCCTTGGAAAAGGTACCACCATGAAAGATCCACCATAGGAGATCTGTCATGCCCATGGGCTGCTAACAAGTAATGACACCACTGTGTACATGTGTACTTACTAATTGAATTCTCATTGGCTGTCAAGGTTTTGTAAACATAAATTAACTGTTATTTTACCTAATCCGAGTGTGTCTAAATCTTTGTGGAGGAAGTGGAAGGAGGATAAAGCATGACATTAAATTGAAATACTTCTACTGAAGAGATGTGTGTCTACCGATTAAGAAAAAAAAGGCTTGTGATGCTTACTTCATGCCGCCATTGTTCCATGTGCTTGACCAGAATCCACTATAGATGTCATCTTTGGTTAATCCAACCCAGAATTCCTTTCCTGTGATGGCCACCAGTCTCTAGATAGCACAATATGCATAAAAGATTATTTACTGCATTCCCATCATCTTCCACTGACCCCACACCACAATTTTCTACCCCAAGGTTAATATTTTCCCCGCAAATTCCCAATTATTCATCATTAATATGTTCTACATCTCTACACAACTGGGGGATTTGGCTTTATGATTTTTCTTCTTCCTGACAGACCACTTTCTCTGTTAGCCTGAGCCCCTCCACAAAATAGGCTGAGAAAAACTAATCTTAGAGAGAAAGAAATTGCAGTAAGAGAACCCAAAATATGGCACACCAGTTGCTTTCCACCCCACACCCCACTCGGTGACCCCAAAACTGACCCATATGGTCTCCTCCTTCACACTGGCCAGGCTGGAGTCATGATTTACACAATCGCCATCACTAAGTGAAAAGGGTTTCTTGGACTCGGAGAAGAAATAACATTTATTATTGATACTGATCCAATAAAGGGGACATTCCGGAGGCCGTCCTGTAATATGGAATAATAGAGACAGTCAGTAATGATGAAGGAACAGGATCTGACACACACAGATGGGACTTGTTACCAGTTCTATCCCTGCTAGGTGGTCAGTTTTGATCCTTTGGCTGCCCATTCAGAGGTACAGGACACTCTGCAGACACACAGCATGACTGGACTGGGGATTTTTTTTTGAGCTATTGCACCCCTGACTAATCACAGCCTGCGTCTTGCACACACCCTCTCCCAATCACAGCCTGCTTCTTGCACACACCCTCTCCCAATCACAGCCTACCTCTTAAACAAGCCCCCTGATCAAGCACAGTCTGCATCTTGTCTTAGGCTGAACATACTATGGAATACAGGCACAGGGTGTATCTGCACAGTGTCCTGTATCCCCACCCCTTACTATCAGGAAAAGACATGGGCCGAACGGTAACCCCTGGTGCCGTTCGCAGCAGAACTTTTGAACATCACAAAAGTTTGGAACTGAATAACAATCTCCATGAAAGTCTATGGGACCTGAACTGGAAAAAACAAAAGTCCCCATTTGTATTACTTATATGCAAGTAATTGGGCATACAAAGGGTATGGGGGGTCTGGGTACTGCCCTGGGGGACATGTATCAATGAACACAAAGTTTGGAAAAAACATAATTTTTAAATGAGCAGCGATTTAACTGATGCTTAAAGTGAAACCATAAAAATGAGAAATAACATAAAAATGAAAAATTCCTTTGAATAAAGTGCCTTCCCCCTTAGTCTGCCTGCAAAGTGACACATCTGTACCATGTATAGAACCTGCTGCAGCAATAATGATGTTTATAAAGCCAAAAAATAACATTTTCCATTCAAGCTTTCTTTATTTTGTAAACAATGGCTTGGGAGGCAGTTTGTATGATGAAGACACAATGTAGTGCACTGTGAACAGATTTTTGGGATAAATTCTGGTCTCTGTCGCAGGCTTTGGATAAAAGCACCAGATGCAGAAAAATTGGGCTTTGGGTGTTGGTGGTGCCCCCACACCATAACCCTTTAGAGGTACTCTTGATGAAAGAAAGAATTGGCCTTGCTGTCAAAAATTGAAACGATATGCACCTGTCAAACAGGTGCAGAAAAATTGGTCCTTGGGTGTCGGTGGTGCCTTCACACTGTAACTCTATAGAGGTACTCTTGATAATAGCAAGAATTGGCCTTGCTGCAAAATGTAAGTGACATGCGCCTGTCAAATAGGTACAGAAAAATTGGTCCTTGGGTGTTAATTGTGCCCATGAAACCTACAAGATTCCTTTCAGATTAAATCAACACCCACACAGCTAGGCAGCCTAGACAGTCTTTCAGAGATTCCAGATCCAGAAATCACTTAATCAGCAACATCGGCATCAGGTGCTTGTTAGCTGCGCTAATTCAGGACTGATTAATTTTGATAAATGTCAGCCGGTCAATGGGGTCTGTGGACAGACACGCTTTCTTATCTGTCACAAAACCTCCAGCAGCACTAAATGCCTTTTTGGAAAGCACGCTGGATACAGGGCAGCTCAGCAGCTCAATTGCATACTGGGCAAGTTCTGGCCAGTGGTCTATTCTCATGACCCAGTAACCCAGTGGATCGTCAACTGGAAAGCTCTCCATGTCTGTTTTTGCCCCTAGATAATTAACCACCATATTATGCAGACACTGCCGATGGCACATTGGCACTGGTCGCTGATGACTAAAAAAAATGTAAAAAGCATCACTGAGGTGGCCCCCTTCTCCATCGCTCCTCTCTTGATCAACAGAAACCTCAAAATGAATTTTTCTACAAGACTGAAACCTAACAGAATCTGGAAAGGCGTTACATAAACTCCTATTAAAGGTGAGATTTTATCTTCTGCTCCCTCTGTGGGGACGGGATGAGTTCTGAGACTTTCCCTTTGTAATGGTGGTCAAGGAGGGTTGCCAATCAATAGTGATCCTTCTCCTTGATGCTACAAATTCTCGGTTCCTTTTGCAGGCTTTGAAAAATGAGGGATCCCATGCACCACAAGTTTGCAGAGCCATGAGAAGCAGACTATTCGGGGTCACTGAGTAATACAGTATTGGGAACTGCCTCCTCCCAGCAGGGGCAGATCAAGGGGGGGAAAGGGGGAAATCCCCCCCCCCCAGAAAATAGAAAATAGCAGAGAGATTACATTATCTCTACCTCCCCCCCTCACTCTGGGACACAGTCACTGGCAAGTGACAATCCGCTCTAGGTGGCAAGTGATGTGGCAAGTGACAAGCTGCATCTGGTGCCAGGTCACATGGCAAGTGACAATTCACATCTGGTGGCAGGTGACGTGGCAAATGACAATCCGCATCTGAAGGCAAGTAACGTGGCAATTAACAAGCTGCATCTGGTGGCTGGCGACTTGACAAGTGACAAGCTGCATCTGCAGGCAGGTGACGTGGGAAGTGGCAATACGCATCTGGTGGCAGGTGAAGGTGGCAAGTGACACATTCAGGGCATTATGGTAAGTTGAAATATTTAATTTTATATTACAATGTAATAATAGAAATATTGTGCTTCAATCATCCAGACATCATACCAACCATGGTGAAATAATCATTGAAACGCCAACATCAGCCATTGCCCCGACAAATTGCCAGCAAAAAACCGCAGTGCCCCTCCTGAGACTAGACTCTGGATCCGCCCCTGCTTCCCAGCCACGTACTACTCCCAAGGGTTCTGGTGTTGGAAACCATCTGTTAGTGGTTGACGTATGTCTTAACCTGCTGTAATGCCTTCAAAACTCAAAGAATTCCCTCTTCTCTTGTGTGTTGTATAGCATTGAAAGAATGGTGTCTGCATAAAGCGGGTCTTGAGAGGAAAGAAAGTCCTCATCTTCCTCGATCCTCTGCCTCGAGTGTCCTGTCCATAATACCACACAGAGTATACTCCAGCAGAAACACAACAGGGATTGTGTCACTGATGCATGCATTGTCACGGCTCACCATCCTTGTGGCCTCCTTAAATGGTGACAGTACAGTGAATGCATCCTTTATTGGTTTGTGAGTTGACCTGAGCCTGTCCTTGTGCCATACTCACACAGGTACTCGTTGATTGCCCTCTGCTGCATGTGCAGCTGCTGCAGCAATGCCAAAGTCGAGTTCCACCTTGTGGCATGTCACAAATTAAGCGGTTTATTGGTAGGTGGAATTCCCATTGAATTTCAGCCAACCAAGCACTGGCTGTGTATGACCACCTGAAATGGCTACAGACTCTTCTGGTCTGCCTTAGCAGATCTTCCAACACTGGGTACCTGCTTTAGAAACACTGCACCTCAAAATTGAGGACATGTGGCAGGCATGGCACATATGTCAACTCTCCCTGTCTAAGGGCAGACAGGAGGTTTGTGCCATTATCGCACACCACCATTCCTGGCTTAAGCTGGAGTGGTGTGAACCACCTCTGGGCCTGCCCCTGTAGAGCTGCAAGCATCTCTGCTCCAGTGTGGCTCCTGTCTGCTACACAGACCAGCTGAAGAACTGCATGAAACATTTTAGCCTGACTCATGGAATAGCCTCTTGAATGCTTAGAGGGTACTGGTGGTTCATAGGACAATTCAGCAGAAGAGGGCATGGAGGAGGAGGTGGAGCTGACAAATCTCGCATCATCACCAGTAGCTGTATGGAGACGTGGCGGCACAAGCTGCAGCACTGAGCCCTGTTCTGCATCCTTCCAAGATGCAAGCAGAGTTACCCAGTGTGCTGTGAAATAAATATAGCGTCCCTGACTAATGCTTGCTGGACCACGTGTCAGCAGTAATGTGGACCTTGCAGCTGACTGCCTTGCCCAACAATGCCACAACATTGCCTTCCACGTGATGATACAGAGCTGGAAGGGCCATACATGAAAAGAAATAGCGACTGGGAACCTGCCATTGCGGTACAGCACATTATGCAAAATCAAAGAAGGGGGCAGAATCCACCAGACGAAAAGGCAGGAATTGTAAAGCCAGCAGCTTTGACAAGCTTAAATATTGATGCTAGGAATAAGGGTGGCAGTGACTGTATTTTTTTGCTGCAGTAGATGTGGCAGAGAAACTTGTCTGCTATAGGCTACAGCTGGTGGCATGCTACTGGCAGACCTGGGACACCCTGCACTATACCATCATCCCTGTCAGTGGTGGCTGCTGAGAGGTCATGAGGTATAGCAGGGGTGGACTGGAAAGTTGAGGAGTGAGGAGGAGCAGAATTGCGTCCTTTTTGTGTGGCTTTCAGGTGCTCTTGTCAATGGGCTGAGTGGTGAGAGGTTAAATGTCTTGTCAAGCATGTGGTACCCAAATGGCTGGTGTTTTTGCCACGCTTGATCTGCTTGAGGCAATGTTAGCAAATAGCAACAGTACAATCAGCTGTAAATGTGCTAAAAAAAAGGCCCAGACAGCTGAGCTGTGGAAAGTGGGCCAGGAGATAACAGCTTCACAATCTGGTGCAATAGAGTGGCTGCTCTCTACTCTTCAATGATGGCTGTCCTGTTGGAGTTGTGCCTCACCCTCACTTTCCTCCCCTGCTCTATCTGGCACCCAAGTTGCATCAGTAACCTCATCATCATCATTATCCCCTCCATCCTCATCATCAATGGAGTCAACTAATGTGTTAAACGTGCCCTAAAGTGCTGCAATATACTGGGTAAACATGCACTAACGCACTGCAATATACTGCAGTAAATCTGCAATATACTGCAGTAAATCTGCAATAATGAATTAAAAACATACTGCGTTAAATGAGTATTAACACACTGTAATATAATGTGGTAAACGTGCAATATTGCACTGAAATATAATGCGTTAAATGTGCACTAATGCACTGCAATTTACTGTGGTAGACCTGCAATAATGCACTGAAAATACTGCATTACAATGTATTAACACACTGTAATATATTGGGTTAATGGTGCAATAACGCACTGAAATGTACTACGGTAAACCTGCAATAACGCACTGAAATATGCTGTGTTAAACGTACACTAAAGCACTGAAATATACTGCGTTAAATGTGCACTAACGCACTGCAATATACTGCAGTAAACCTGCAATAATGCACTAAAAATATACTGTGTTAAGTGTGTATTAACACACTGTAATATACTGCGGTAAACGTGAATAGTATAAAATGGTGCACAGTGGGGTTTGGTGGTCACACTGGTTGTTAGTCCTGGTGCTGGACCCCAGGAGACAAAATTGCAAGCAGACTTATCCCAAACATGAACCAGATAAGAGAGTCTCATATTCAGGGAAAACCTAGTCTCCAAAACAGGAGGTACTGGAAGTGTGCAGAGCTGGAACCAGCTGTAAGTGTAAAAATTGATACATAGTTATGAATACCCCTAAATCACCTCTCTTCCTGGGTAGACTTGTCTTATATAGCTCAGAATCTTTGTACCAATTTTATATCTCAATCTGTTTAGTATGTACAATCAGCCCTGTCCTTGAGGAGTCATTTACCTGAAACTCTGAGAGATATCAGCACTGACAGCAAAGTAACACATGTCAAGAGCAATGTCGCAAGCATTGCGGGGACCAGATAACCATAACGGGATTCTCCATGGGCCACATGCTTATTTCTGGATGATGTTGGGGTGACATGCTGAGGGATGAGTGTTGGAGGATTATTGTTGGATGGTGCTGAGACTGCATCATCATACAAAGAATAATCCTGGACCACAGGCTGATAAATGTGTGCTGTAGGAATCACATCCAGAGGGCTGGATCCAGGGGTCACAATCTCAGTGTCAGATTCTGAAAATAAACAGAGGACAAAGAGATGAAGGATTGTCAGAGGAAAAATGATGAACAGCAGCAGCAAACTGTTTATTCCAGTAAATTTGTTTTGCCAAGGTCATTAGTGCAGTCAACATGGTTAAGGGGCCAAGAACTACACGAGTCACCAGTGATGTGTAGATTTGGACATGGCATTTGGTTTGAAAGAGAGTTTTTGGCTTGAGGGTTTGGTAAGGCTATCTTAGTTAGGTAAGGACATTTAGGTTGAATGAAAAAAATTGGGTTCAGTTGGGGTGATTAGGTCGGTTGAGGCTTTATGGCTTAAATAAGGGAGTTTGATGACGTTTTGTGGGTTGTGTAAGGGTTTTGTTTGAATGAGGGATTTGGTTTGGGGTCAGACTTTTAGTTGGGTAAGGGGGTATTGAAATGTTTAGGCTGGGTAAGGATTATTTGGGTTTTGTGAAAGTGTTGGGTAGGATGAACCAATTGGGATTGAGATAGTATGTTAAAGAAAGATGTTTTATTTGGGTTATGGCTTTGGGTTGGGCGATGGGTTAAGAATAAGTGAGGACTAGGTTGGCTGAAAGATTTGGCTTGGTAGTGGTCTTTTAATTGACTGAGAGGTTAATGAAGGTGTTTGGAATGTGGAATGATGTGTGGGAGGGTGTGAAGGTTAATGATATTTGACCTTGGAGAGTGTGTTTGGGTTACATAGTTACATAGTAGGTGAGGTTGAATAAAGACAATAGTCCCTCCAGTTCAACCTGTGTAGGTGTGTGTCGCCGTAATCATCTCACATACCCCTTAATGTTCTGATCCTTGAGATGTACATCTAAGAGTCTTTTGAAAGCCACCATACTTCCCGCAGAAACCACCTCTTGTGGTAGAGAATTCCACAATCTTGTAGCCCTAACAGTAAAAAACCCCCTGCGTTGCCTGAGGTCAAAACGCTTCTCCTCTAATCGCATTGTATTTCCTCGAGTCCTCATGCAATCCTTGCGACTGAGTTAGGGGTTTAGAATGAGGGAAGGAGTTAGGCTGGATAAGGTATTTGGCTTATGTATGCACCTTCATTTGACTATGCATTGGAAATTGGTCCAGTAGATACTATGTGTCCCCATGTTTTGGGTTGTAATTAGGGTTGAGCGAACACGGACTGTATTATTCGTGTTCGTACCGAATAATTGGATTTTTGTTACCCGAACACGGACCCGAAAACTTTACTGTATATTTGGGTAAAAATCTGTGTTCGGTCGTTTTATTTCCGGGTTTTGCATGCTTTGGCGCGCTTTTCATGGCGGGCTTTCAACAGCCAATCAACAAGCGTTTAACTGGTGTGCCTAAGCCATCCCAGCCATGCCTACAAATGTATCAGTAGCTGTGATTGGCCGTCTGAAGCATGTGACCAAGCCTTTAAAAAGTTCGAGGCAGCGCCGCTGCGGCGTCATTCTGCTGTTTAGTTCAGGGAGAGAGCACACATCAACGTGCTGGCTGCTGATTAGGGACAGACAGGAAAAAAAAAAAACATTTGTGTCCGGATAGAATTGAGGGACAGGTCAGAGTGTGTTAGGCAGGGCGAGTTGTAGGCATTTTAGGGATAGAGTCTGCTGATTTTTAGGGTCAGTGTGTTCTACAAACTACAATCGATATTGCTGTGTGGGGTGGGGTTTGCAGTGACCGATCTACGATCTTATCAATCCTTTTAGGGACAGAGTCTGCTGATTTTTAGGGTCAGACAGTGTGTTCTACAAACTACAATCGATATTGCTGTGTGGGGGGGGGGTTTGCAGTGACCGATCTACGATCTTAGCAATCCTTTTAGGGACAGAGTCTGCTGACTTTTAGGGTCAGTGTGTTCTACAAACTACAATCGATATTGCTGTGTGGGGTGGGATAGGAGATAGGCAGGTGTCAGTGGTCCACATCCATTTTGCTGTGTGTGGGCTGCAGTGAACACAATCTTTTTGGGCTGCAGTAAACACAATCTTTTTGGGGTGCAGTGAACACAATCTTTTTGGGGTGCTGGCTGCTGATTAGGGACAGACAGGAAAAAAAAAACATTTGTGTCCGGACAGAATTGAGGGACAGGTCGGAGTGTGTTAGGCAGGGTGAGTTGTAGGCATTTTAGGGAGAGAGTCTGCTGATTTTTAGGGTCACTGTGTTCTACAAACTACAATCGATATTGCTGTGTGGGGGGGGGGGGGGTTTGCAGTGACCGATCTACGATCTTATCAATCCTTTTAGGGACAGAGTCTGCTGATTTTTAGGGTCAGACAGTGCGTTCTACAAACTACAATCGATATTGCTGTGTGGTGTGGGATAGGAGATAGGCAGGTGTCAGTAGTCCACATCCATTTTGCTGTGTGTGGGCTGCAGAGAACACAATCTTTTTGGGGTGCAGTGAACACAATCTTTTTGGGGTACAGTGAACACAATCTTTTTGGGGTGCAGTGCACACAATCTTTTTGGGGTGCAGTGAACACAATCTTTTTTGCCCACTGAGGAGGAGGGAGAAAAGTATTTTTCTATCAGCTGTGCTGTGCTGAGTGACTGATCATACACTGCTGTGTTCAGTTCACATGTGCTAATATTGAGTGGTTTCAGAAATCATACACTTTTTTTCTATTCCACTATTCAATATACAGCCTTGGGTTAAAAAAAAATTAAATTGTGGCCTGCAGAAGAGCTGAATGATATTTGGGGTTTTTGGGGTTCATCTCATACTTCTGAAGATTTGAGGGTGCTGCCTGTTCCATACTACTCCTACTCCTCATTCAGCCTTTTAGGGGTACAAACAATAGTAATTGGGGCCTAGTGTGGTTTTGTACGTGTGAGATACATACACTTTTTTTGATCATATTTCCTATTCCTCTATTCAATAAAAACCTTTGGGGATCAATTAAATGGCGGGATAGTCTGTGTTGGTACGTGTGAGATCCACCTTTCCAAGTTTTTGGGGTTCATCTCATACTTTTGAAGATTTGAGGGTGCTGCCTGTTCCAAACTCCTCCTACTCCTCATCCTGCCTTTAGGGGTACAAACAATAGTAATTGGGGCCTAGTGTGGTTTTGTACGTGTGAGATACATACACTTTTTTTATCATATTTCCTATTCCGCTATTCAATAAAAACCTTTGGGGATCAATTAAATTGCGGGATAGTCTGTGTTGGTACGTGTGAGATCCACCTTTCCAAGTTTTTGGGGTTCATCTCATACTTCTGAAGATTTGAGGGTGCTGCCTGTTCCATACTCCTCCTACTCCTCATCCAGCCTTTTAGGGGTACAAACAATAGTAATTGGGGCCTAGTGTGCTTCTGTACGTGTGAGATACATACACTTTTTTTGATCATATTTCCTATTCCGCTATTCAATAAAAACTTTTGGGGATCAATTAAATTGCGGGATAGTCTGTGTTGGTACGTGTGTGATCCACCTTTCCAAGTTTTTGGGGTTCATCTCATACTTCTGAAGATTTGAGGGTGCTGCCTGTTCCATACTCCTCCTACTCCTCATCCAGCCTTTTAGGGGTACAAACAATAGTAATTGGGGCCTAGTGTGCTTCTGTACGTGTGAGATACATACACTTTTTTTGATCATATTTTCTATTCCGCTATTTAATCAAAAACCTTTGGGGATCAGTTAAATTGGGGGATAGTCTGTGTCGGTACGTGTGAGATCCACCTTTCCAAGTTTTTGGGGTTCATCTCATACTTCTGAAGATTTGAGGGTGCTGCCTGTTCCATACTCCTCCTACTCCTCATCCAGCCTTTTAGGGGTACAAACAATAGTAATTGGGGCCTAGTGTGGTTTTGTACGTGTGAGATACATACACTTTTTTTTATATTTCCTATTCCGCTATTCAATAAAAACCTTTGGGGATCAATTAAATTGCGGGATAGTCTGTGTCGGTACGTGTGAGATCAACCCTTATCAAGTTTTTGAGGTTCATCTCATACTTCTGAAGATTTGAGGGTGCTGCCTGTTCCATACTCCTCCTACTCCTCATCCATCCTTTTAGGGGTACAAACAATAGTAATTAGGGCCTAGTGTGGTTGTGTACGTGTGAGATACATACACTTTTTTTGATCATATTTCCTATTCCGCTATTCAATAAAAACCTTTGGGGATCAATTAAATTGCGGGATAGTTTGTGTTGGTACGTGTGAGATCCACCTTTCCAAGTTTTTGGGGTTCATCTCATACTTCTGAAGATTTGAGGGTGCTGCCTGTTCCATACTCCTCCTACTCCTCATTCAGCCTTTTAGGGGTACAAACAATAGTAATTGGGGCCTAGTGTGGTTTTGTATGTGTGAGATACATACACTTTTTTTGATCATATTTCCTATTCCGCTATTCAATAAAAACCTTTGGGGATCAATTAAATTGCGGGATAGTCTGCGTTGGTACGTGTGAGATCCACCTTTCCAAGTTTTTGGGGTTCATCTCATACTTCTGAAGATTTGAGGGTGCTGCCTGTTCCATACTCCTCCTACTCCTCATTCAGCCTTTTAGGGGTACAAACAATAGTAATTGGGGCCTAGTGTGGTTTTGTACATGTGAGATACATACACTTTTTTTGATCATATTTCCTATTCCGCTATTCAATAAAAACCTTTGGGGATCAATTAAATTGTGGGATAGTCTGTGTTGGTACGTGTGAGATCCACCTTTCCAAGTTTTTGGGGTTCATCTCATACTTCTGAAGATTTGAGGGTGCTGCCTGTTCCATACTCCTCCTACTCCTCATTCAGCCTTTTAGGGGTACAAACAATAGTAATTGGGGCCTAGTGTGGTTTTGTACGTGTGAGATACATACACTTTTTTTGATCATATTTCCTATTCCGCTATTCAATAAAAACCTTTGGGGATCAATTAAATTGCGGGATAGTTTGTGTTGGTACGTGTGAGATCCACCTTTCCAAGTTTTTGGGGTTCATCTCATACTTCTGAAGATTTGAGGGTGCTGCCTGTTCCATACTCCTCCTACTCCTCATTCAGCCTTTTAGGGGTACAAACAATAGTAATTGGGGCCTAGTGTGCTTCTGTACGTGTGAGATACATACACTTTTTTTGATCATATTTCCTATTCCGCTATTCAATAAAAACCTTTGGGGATCAATTAAATTGCGGGATAGTCTGTGTTGGTACGTGTGAGATCCACCTTTCCAAGTTTTTGGGGTTCATCTCATACTTCTGAAGACTTGAGGGTGCTGCCTGTTACATACTCCTCCTACTCCTCATTCAGCCTTTTAGGGGTACAAACAATAGTAATTGGGGCCTAGTGTGGTTTTGTACGTGTGAGATACATACACTTTTTTTTATCATATTTCCTATTCCGCTATTCAATAAAAACCTTTGGGGATCAATTAAATTGCGGGATAGTCTGTGTTGGTGGTGTGTGAGATCCACCTTTCCAAGTTTTTGGGGTTCATCTCATACTTCTGAAGATTTGAGGGTGCCACCTGTTCCATACTCCTCCTACTCCTCATTCAGCCTTTTAGGGGTACAAACAATAGTAATTGGGGCCTAGTGTGGTTTTGTATGTGTGAGATACATACACTTTTTTTGATCATATTTCCTATTCCGCTATTCAATAAAAACCTTTGGGGATCAATTAAATTGCGGGATAGTCTGCGTTGGTACGTGTGAGATCCACCTTTCCAAGTTTTTGGGGTTCATCTCATACTTCTGAAGATTTGAGGGTGCTGCCGGTTCCATACTCCTCCTACTCCTCATTCAGCCTTTTAGGGGTACAAACAATAGTAATTGGGGCCTAGTGTGGTTTTGTACATGTGAGATACATACACTTTTTTTGATCATATTTCCTATTCCGCTATTCAATAAAAACCTTTGGGGATCAATTAAATTGCGGGATAGTTTGTGTTGGTACGTGTGAGATCCACCTTTCCAAGTTTTTGGGGTTCATCTCATACTTCTGAAGATTTGAGGGTGCTGCCTGTTCCATACTCCTCCTACTCCTCATTCAGCCTTTTAGGGGTACAAACAATAGTAATTGGGGCCTAGTGTGCTTCTGTACGTGTGAGATACATACACTTTTTTTGATCATATTTCCTATTCCGCTATTCAATAAAAACCTTTGGGGATCAATTAAATTGCGGGATAGTCTGTGTTGGTACGTGTGAGATCCACCTTTCCAAGTTTTTGGGGTTCATCTCATACTTCTGAAGATTTGAGGGTGCTGCCTGTTCCATGCTCCTCCTACTCCTCATTCAGCCTTTTAGGGGTACAAACAATAGTAATTGGGGCCTAGTGTGGTTTTGTACGTGTGAGATACATACACTTTTTTTGATCATATTTCCTATTCCGCTATTCAATAAAAACCTTTGGGGATCAATTAAATTGCGGGATAGTCTGTGTTGGTGGTGTGTGAGATCCACCTTTCCAAGTTTTTGGGGTTCATCTCATACTTCTGAAGATTTGAGGGTGCCACCTGTTCCATACTCCTCCTACTCCTCATTCAGCCTTTTAGGGGTACAAACAATAGTAATTGGGGGCCTAGTGTGGTTTTGTACGTGTGAGATACATACACTTTTTTTGATCATATTTCCTATTCCGCTATTCAATAAAAACCTTTGGGGATCAATTATATTGCGGGATAGTTTGTGTTGGTACGTGTGAGAACCACCTTTCCAAGTTTTTGGGGTTCATCTCATACTTCTGAAGATTTGAGGGTGCTGCCTGTTCCATACTCCTCCTACTCCTCATTTAGCCTTTTAGGGGTACAAACAATAGTAATTGGGGCCTAGTGTGGTTTTGTACGTGTGAGATACATACACTTTTTTTGATCATATTTCCTATTCCGCTATTCAATAAAAACCTTTGGGGATCAATTAAATTGCGGGATAGTCTGTGTTGGTACGTGTGAGATCCACCTTTCCAAGTTTTTGGGGTTCATCTCATACTTCTGAACATTTGAGGGTGCTGCCTGTTCCATACTCCTCCTACTCCTCATTCAGCCTTTTAGGGGTACAAACAATAGTAATTGGGGCCTAGTGTGGTTTTGTATGTGTGAGATACATACACTTTTTTTGATCATATTTCCTATTCCGCTATTCAATAAAAACCTTTGGGGATCAATTAAATTGCGGGATAGTCTGTGTTGGTACGTGTGAGATCCACCTTTCCAAGTTTTTGGGGTTCATCTCATACTTCTGAAGATTTGAGGGTGCTGCCGGTTCCATACTCCTCCTACTCCTCATTCAGCCTTTTAGGGGTACAAACAATAGTAATTGGGGCCTAGTGTGGTTTTGTACATGTGAGATACATACACTTTTTTTGATCATATTTCCTATTCCGCTATTCAATAAAAACCTTTGGGGATCAATTAAATTGCGGGATAGTTTGTGTTGGTACGTGTGAGATCCACCTTTCCAAGTTTTTGGGGTTCATCTCATACTTCTGAAGATTTGAGGGTGCTGCCTGTTCCATACTCCTCCTACTCCTCATTCAGCCTTTTAGGGGTACAAACAATAGTAATTGGGGCCTAGTGTGGTTTTGTACGTGTGAGATACATACACTTTTTTTGATCATATTTCCTATTCTGCTATTCAATAAAAACCTTTGGGGATCAATTAAATTGCGGGATAGTTTGTGTTGGTACGTGTGAGATCCACCTTTCCAAGTTTTTGGGGTTCATCTCATACTTCTGAAGATTTGAGGGTGCTGCCTGTTCCATACTCCTCCTACTCCTCATTCAGCCTTTTAGGGGTACAAACAATAGTATTTGGGGCCTAGTGTGCTTCTGTACGTGTGAGATACATACACTTTTTTTTATCATATTTTCTATTCCGCTATTCAATAAAAACCTTTGGGGATCAATTAAATTGCGGGATAGTCTGTGTTGGTGGTGTGTGAGATCCACCTTTCCAAGTTTTTGGGGTTCATCTCATACTTCTGAAGATTTGAGGGTGCCACCTGTTCCATACTCCTCCTACTCCTCATTCAGCCTTTTAGGGGTACAAACAATAGTAATTGGGGGCCTAGTGTGGTTTTGTACGTGTGAGATACATACACTTTTTTTGATCATATTTCCTATTCCGCTATTCAATAAAAACCTTTGGGGATCAATTAAATTGCGGGATAGTTTGTGTTGGTACGTGTGAGAACCACCTTTCCAAGTTTTTGGGGTTCATCTCATACTTCTGAAGATTTGAGGGTGCTGCCTGTTCCATACTCCTCCTACTCCTCATTTAGCCTTTTAGGGGTACAAACAATAGTAATTGGGGCCTAGTGTGGTTTTGTACGTGTGAGATACATACACTTTTTTTGATCATATTTCCTATTCCGCTATTCAATAAAAACCTTTGGGGATCAATTAAATTGCGGGATAGTCTGTGTTGGTACGTGTGAGATCCACCTTTCCAAGTTTTTGGGGTTCATCTCATACTTCTGAACATTTGAGGGTGCTGCCTGTTCCATACTCCTCCTACTCCTCATTCAGCCTTTTAGGGGTACAAACAATAGTAATTGGGGCCTAGTGTGGTTTTGTACGTGTGAGATACATACACTTTTTTTGATCATATTTCCTATTCCGCTATTCAATAAAAACCTTTGGGGATCAATTAAATTGCGGGATAGTTTATGTTGGTACGTGTGAGATCCACCTTTCCAAGTTTTTGGGGTTCATCTCATACTTCTGAAGATTTGAGGGTGCTGCCTGTTCCATACTCCTCCTACTCCTCATCCAGCCTTTTAGGGGTACAAACAATAGTAATTGGGGCCTAGTGTGCTTCTGTACGTGTGAGATACATACACTTTTTTTGATCATATTTCCTATTCCGCTATTCAATAAAAACTTTTGGGGATCAATTAAATTGCGGGATAGTCTGTGTTGGTACATGTGTGATCCACCTTTCCAAGTTTTTGGGGTTCATCTCATACTTCTGAAGATTTGAGGGTGCTGCCTGTTCCATACTCCTCCTACTCCTCATCCAGCCTTTTAGGGGTACAGCCAATAGTAATTGGGGCCTAGTGTGGTTTTGAACGTGTGAGATACATACACTTTTTTTTGATCATATTTCCTATTCCGCTATTCAATAAAAAACTTTGTTGATCAATTAAATTGCGGGATAGTCTGTGTTGGTACGTGTGAGATCCACCTTTCCAAGTTTTTGGGGTTCATCTCATACTTCTGAAGATTTGAGGGTGCTGCCTGTTCCATACTCCTCCTACTCCTCATCCAGCCTTTTAGGGGTACAAACAATAGTAATTGGGGCCTAGTGTGCTTCTGTACGTGTGAGATACATACACTTTTTTTATCATATTTTCTATTCCGCTATTTAATCAAAAACCTTTGGGGATCAGTTAAATTGGGGGATAGTCTGTGTCGGTACGTGTGAGATCCACCTTTCCAAGTTTTTGGGGTTCATCTCATACTTCTGAAGATTTGAGGGTGCTGCCTGTTCCATACTCCTCCTACTCCTCATCCAGCCTTTTAGGGGTACAAACAATAGTAATTGGGGCCTAGTGTGGTTTTGTACGTGTGAGATACATACACTTTTTTTTATATTTCCTATTCCGCTATTCAATAAAAACCTTTGGGGATCAATTAAATTGCGGGATAGTCTGTGTCGGTACGTGTGAGATCAACCTTTCCAAGTTTTTGAGGTTCATCTCATACTTCTGAAGATTTGAGGGTGCTGCCTGTTCCATACTCCTCCTACTCCTCATCCATCCTTTTAGGGGTACAAACAATAGTAATTAGGGCCTAGTGTGGTTGTGTACGTGTGAGATACATACACTTTTTTTGATCATATTTCCTATTCCGCTATTCAATAAAAACCTTTGGGGATCAATTAAATTGCGGGATAGTTTGTGTTGGTACGTGTGAGATCCACCTTTCCAAGTTTTTGGGGTTCATCTCATACTTCTGAAGATTTGAGGGTGCTGCCTGTTCCATACTCCTCCTACTCCTCATTCAGCCTTTTAGGGGTACAAACAATAGTAATTGGGGCCTAGTGTGGTTTTGTATGTGTGAGATACATACACTTTTTTTGATCATATTTCCTATTCCGCTATTCAATAAAAACCTTTGGGGATCAATTAAATTGCGGGATAGTCTGCGTTGGTACGTGTGAGATCCACCTTTCCAAGTTTTTGGGGTTCATCTCATACTTCTGAAGATTTGAGGGTGCTGCCTGTTCCATACTCCTCCTACTCCTCATTCAGCCTTTTAGGGGTACAAACAATAGTAATTGGGGCCTAGTGTGGTTTTGTACATGTGAGATACATACACTTTTTTTGATCATATTTCCTATTCCGCTATTCAATAAAAACCTTTGGGGATCAATTAAATTGTGGGATAGTCTGTGTTGGTACGTGTGAGATCCACCTTTCCAAGTTTTTGGGGTTCATCTCATACTTCTGAAGATTTGAGGGTGCTGCCTGTTCCATACTCCTCCTACTCCTCATTCAGCCTTTTAGGGGTACAAACAATAGTAATTGGGGCCTAGTGTGGTTTTGTACGTGTGAGATACATACACTTTTTTTGATCATATTTCCTATTCTGCTATTCAATAAAAACCTTTGGGGATCAATTAAATTGCGGGATAGTCTGTGTTGGTACGTGTGAGATCCACCTTTCCAAGTTTTTGGGGTTCATCTCATACTTCTGAAGACTTGAGGGTGCTGCCTGTTCCATACTCCTCCTACTCCTCATTCAGCCTTTTAGGGGTACAAACAATAGTAATTGGGGCCTAGTGTGGTTTTGTACGTGTGAGATACATACACTTTTTTTTATCATATTTCCTATTCCGCTATTCAATAAAAACCTTTGGGGATCAATTAAATTGCGGGATAGTCTGTGTTGGTGGTGTGTGAGATCCACCTTTCCAAGTTTTTGGGGTTCATCTCATACTTCTGAAGATTTGAGGGTGCCACCTGTTCCATACTCCTCCTACTCCTCATTCAGCCTTTTAGGGGTACAAACAATAGTAATTGGGGCCTAGTGTGGTTTTGTATGTGTGAGATACATACACTTTTTTTGATCATATTTCCTATTCCGCTATTCAATAAAAACCTTTGGGGATCAATTAAATTGCGGGATAGTCTGCGTTGGTACGTGTGAGATCCACCTTTCCAAGTTTTTGGGGTTCATCTCATACTTCTGAAGATTTGAGGGTGCTGCCTGTTCCATACTCCTCCTACTCCTCATTCAGCCTTTTAGGGGTACAAACAATAGTAATTGGGGCCTAGTGTGGTTTTGTACGTGTGAGATACATACACTTTTTTTGATCATATTTCCTATTCTGCTATTCAATAAAAACATTTGGGGATCAATTAAATTGCGGGATAGTTTGTGTTGGTACGTGTGAGATCCACCTTTCCAAGTTTTTGGGGTTCATCTCATACTTCTGAAGATTTGAGGGTGCTGCCTGTTCCATACTCCTCCTACTCCTCATTCAGCCTTTTAGGGGTACAAACAATAGTAATTGGGGCCTAGTGTGCTTCTGTACGTGTGAGATACATACACTTTTTTTGATCATATTTCCTATTCCGCTATTCAATAAAAACCTTTGGGGATCAATTAAATTGCGGGATAGTCTGTGTTGGTACGTGTGAGATCCACCTTTCCAAGTTTTTGGGGTTCATCTCATACTTCTGAAGATTTGAGGGTGCTGCCTGTTCCATGCTCCTCCTACTCCTCATTCAGCCTTTTAGGGGTACAAACAATAGTAATTGGGGCCTAGTGTGGTTTTGTACGTGTGAGATACATACACTTTTTTTTATCATATTTTCTATTCCGCTATTCAATAAAAACCTTTGGGGATCAATTAAATTGCGGGATAGTCTGTGTTGGTGGTGTGTGAGATCCACCTTTCCAAGTTTTTGGGGTTCATCTCATACTTCTGAAGATTTGAGGGTGCCACCTGTTCCATACTCCTCCTACTCCTCATTCAGCCTTTTAGGGGTACAAACAATAGTAATTGGGGGCCTAGTGTGGTTTTGTACGTGTGAGATACATACACTTTTTTTTGATCATATTTCCTATTCCGCTATTCAATAAAAACCTTTGGGGATCAATTAAATTGCGGGATAGTTTGTGTTGGTACGTGTGAGAACCACCTTTCCAAGTTTTTGGGGTTCATCTCATACTTCTGAAGATTTGAGGGTGCTGCCTGTTCCATACTCCTCCTACTCCTCATTTAGCCTTTTAGGGGTACAAACAATAGTAATTGGGGCCTAGTGTGGTTTTGTACGTGTGAGATACATACACTTTTTTTGATCATATTTCCTATTCCGCTATTCAATAAAAACCTTTGGGGATCAATTAAATTGCGGGATAGTCTGTGTTGGTACGTGTGAGATCCACCTTTCCAAGTTTTTGGGGTTCATCTCATACTTCTGAACATTTGAGGGTGCTGCCTGTTCCATACTCCTCCTACTCCTCATTCAGCCTTTTAGGGGTACAAACAATAGTAATTGGGGCCTAGTGTGGTTTTGTACGTGTGAGATACATACACTTTTTTTGATCATATTTCCTATTCCGCTATTCAATAAAAACCTTTGGGGATCAATTAAATTGCGGGATAGTTTATGTTGGTACGTGTGAGATCCACCTTTCCAAGTTTTTGGGGTTCATCTCATACTTCTGAAGATTTGAGGGTGCTGCCTGTTCTATACTCCTCCTACTCCTCATTCAGCCTTTTAGGGGTACAAACAATAGTAATTGGGGCCTAGTGTGGTTTTGTACGTGTGAGATACATACACTTTTTTTGATCATATTTACTATTCCGCATTTCAATAAAAACCTTTGGGGATCAATTAAATTGCGGGATAGTCTGTGTTGGTACGTATGAGATCCACCTTTCCAAGTTTTTGGGGTTCATCTCATACTTCTGAAGATTTGAGGGTGCTGCCTGTTCCATACTCCTCCTACTCCTCATTCAGCCTTTTAGGGGTACAAACAATAGTAATTGGGGCCTAGTGTGGTTTTGTACGTGTGAGATACATACACTTTTTTTGATCATATTTCCTATTCCGCTATTCAATAAAAACCTTTGGGGATCAATTAAATTGCGGGATAGTCTGTGTTGGTACGTGTGAGATCCACCTTTCCAAGTTTTTGGGGTTCATCTCATACTTCTGAAGATTTGAGTGTGCTGCCTGTTCCATACTCCTCCTACTCCTTATTCAGCCTTTTAGGGGTACAAACAATAGTAATTGGGGCCTAGTGTGGTTTTGTACGTGTGAGATACATACACTTTTTTTGATCATATTTCCTATTCCGCTATTCAATAAAAACCTTTGGGGATCAATTAAATTGCGGGATAGTCTGTGTTGGTACGTGTGAGATACACCTTTCCAATTTTTGGGGTGCATTTCATACTGCTGAGGATTTGAGGGTGCTTCAGTCTGCCTCCTGCCTGTTCCGAACTCCTCCTACTCCTCATCCTGCCTTTAGGGTACAAAAAATTGTAATTGGGGCCTAGATTTTGTTTGTACGTGTGAGATAAACCGTTTTGTAAAATTTGTCCTATTCCGCTATTCAATATACACCCTGTTTGAGTGTAAAAAATTAAATTGCGGGATAGTCTGTACCGGTACATGTGAGATACACCTTTTTAAATTTGTTTGGCGCATCTCCTTCTACTGCCGAGGATTGCAGGGCGCTTCAGTTTGGCTCCTGTTCCCAACTCCTCCTACTCCTCTTCCTCATCCTGCCTTTAGGGTACAAAAAATTGTAATCGGGGCCTAGTTGGTGTTTGTACGTGTGAGATACACCGTTTTGTAAAATTTGTCCTATTCCGCTATTCAATATACACCCTGTTTGAGTGTAAAAAATTAAATTGCGGGATAGTCTGTATCGGTACATGTGAGATACACCTTTTAAATTTGTTTGGCGCATCTCCTTCCACCGCCAAGGATTGCAGGGCGCTTCAGTTTGCCTCCTGTTCCCAACTCCTCCTACTCCTCTTCTTCATCCTCCCTTTAGGGTACAAAAAATTTTAATCGGGGCCTACTTTGTGTTTGTACGTGTACGTGTACACCGTTTTTTTATCCTTTTTCCTATTCCGCTATTCAATATATACCCTTTTGGGGTAAAAAACATTAAATTGCGGCATAGTTTGCATATTTGACTGTCAGATACACCCGTGCGATACTGTTATAAACACCTTTCTAGGGCAAGATCATAAATTACAGAAATATGAGGAGACAGTCAAATAGGGGCCGTGGCCTGGGTCGTGGTGCTGCTGGTAGAGCTCCTGTTGCAAGGAGAGGATGTGGTCGATCTGTGCCAGCTACACGCACAAGTGAAACACCTTCCACAAGTGTGAGTAGGCGACAGAACCTGCAGCAGTATTTGGTAGGGCATAATGCGCCTCTAGACGTGACGAGGCCTGAAGAAGTACAGGCGATAGTAGATTGGGTTGCTGACAGTGCCTCCAGTTCCTTCAAATTGTCTCCCACCCAGTCTACTGCAGAAAGGTCAGAGTTGGCACCTGCAGCCAATGTCCAACCGTCTTTCACCTCACCCCCTTGGAAATCAGGCAAGCAGTCTGAGCCCCAATCCATACAGCAGTCTCTTGTTCTTTTTGAGGACTCTGTCAGCAGGGTTTCCCAGGGCCATCCACCTAGCCCTGCCCCAGAAGTTGAAGAGATTGAGTGCAGCGATGCCCAACCACTTATTTCTCAAGATGAGTACATGCAAGGACCATCGCAGCACGTCTCCGATGATGACGAAACGCAGGTGCCAACTGCTGCGGTGTTCAGCATTGTGGAGACTGACAAGGAGGGCAGGGGTGAAGACTGGGTGGAAGATGATGTGGAGGACGATGAGGTCCTCGACCCCACATGGAATGAACGTCATGCAGGTGACCTGAGTAGTTTGGAGGAAGAGGCGGTGGTCGCACAGAGCCACCAGCACAGCAGAAGAGGGAGCAGGGTGCAGAAGCGGAGCGGCCGTGCCCTAGACACTACGCCCGCTACTGCCCAACGCAGCAAGGGAACGAGCGCACCAAAGTCAGCTCAAAGGAGTTCTCTAGCGTGGAAGTTCTTTAGAAAATGTGCTGATGACAGGACACGAGTGGTTTGCACCCTGTGCAATCAGAGCCTGAAGCGAGGCATAAACCTTCTCAACCTGAGCACAACCTGCATGATCAGGCATCTAAGTGCAAAGCACGAGCTGCAGTGGAGTAGACACCTTCAAAACCAAGAAACGTCTCTGGCTCATCCTGCTTCCTCTTCTGCTGCAGTCTCGGCCGCTCCAGCCACATCTGTAGTGATACCGGCACCTGCCACCCCGCAAACAGAGAATCTGTCAGCAACACCACCACCTGGGTCACCAACCATCTCCACAATGTCCCGTGGAAGCGTTCAGCTTTCCATCTCCCAAACACTTGAGAGGAAGAGGAAGTACCCCCCTACCCACCCGCGATCCCTGGCCCTGAATGCCAGCATTTCAAAATTTTTGGCCTTTGAAATGCTGTCATTCCGTCTGGTGGAGACGCACAGTTTTAAAAACCTTATGTTGGCGGCTGTCCAACAGTACGTCGTGCCCAGCCGCCACTACTTTTCCAGGCAAGCCATCCCTTCCCTGCACAACCAAGTGGGGGAAAAAATCAGGTGTGCACTGCGCAACGCCATCTGTGCCAAGGTCCACCTAACTACCGATACGTGGACCAGTAAGCACGGTCAGGGGCGTTATATCTCCCTAACGGCACACTGGGTAAATGCAGTGGCGGATGGGCCTGAGGCGGATAGCAATTTGGCGCATGTCCTTCCACCACCGAGGATTGCAGGGCGCTTCAGTTTGCCTCCTGTTCCTAACTCCTCCTACTCCGCTTCCTCATCCTCTACCGCCTCCTCACCCGGACAGCGTAACACCTTCACCACCAACTTCAGCACGGCCAGGGGTAAACGACAGCAGGCAGTTTTAAAACTTGCCTGTTTGGGGGACAAACCACACACAGCGCAGGAGTTGTGGAGGAGCATGGAACAGCAGAAAAATGAGTGGTTGTTGCCAGCGAGCCTCAAGCCCGGCCTGGTGGTGTGCGATATCGGGCGAAATCTCATAGCAGCTCTGGGCCTAGCCGGTTTGACGCACATCCCTTGCCTGGCGCATGTGCTGAATTTGGTGGTGCAGAGGTTCCTTAAAAACTACCCCGATATGTCAGAGCTGCTGCAGAAAGTGCGGGCCGTTTGTGCGCACTTTCGGCGTTCTCACCCTGCTGCTGCTCGCCTGTCAGCGCTGCAGCGTAACTTCGGCCTTCCCGCTCACCGCCTCATATGTGACGTGCCCACAAGTTGAAACTCCACCTTGCACATGCTGCAAAGACTGTGCAAGCAGCAGCAGGCCATAGTGGAGTTTCAGCTGCAGCACGCACGCGTGAGTCGCTCTGCGGAACAGCACCACTTCACCACCAATAACTGGGCCTCCATGCGAGACCTGTGTGCCTTGTTGCGCTGTTTTGAGTACTCCACCAACATGGCCAGTGCCGATGACGCCGTTCTCAGCTTAACTATCCCACTTCTATGCCTCCTTGAAAAAACAATTCGGGCGATGATGGAAGAGGATGTGGCACAGGATGAGGAGGAGGAGGAGGAGGATGAAGAGGTAACATTTCCAAGGCTTTCAGGGCAGTCATTCGCAAGGGGCTCCGAGGGTGGGTTCCTGCACACACAAACGCCAGGGACACAATTGTCCAACAGGGGCACAGTTCTGGAGGATGAGGAGGATGAGGAGGAGGAGCTGGAGGAGGAGATGGAAGCATGTTCACAGCAGGGTGGCACCCAGGCCAGCTCATGGCCATCACTGGTGCGTAGCTAGGGGGATACAGAGGACACGGACGATACACCTCCCACAGAGGACAGCCTTTCGTTGCCTCTGGGCAGCCTGGCACACATGAGCGATTACATGCGGCAGTGTCTCCACAACGACCGCCGAGTTGCCCACATTCTAACTTGTGCTGATTACTGGGTGGCCACGCTGCTGGATCCCCGTTACAAGGACAACGTACCGTCCTTAATTCACTCACTGGAGCGCGATCGCAAGATGCGCGAGTACAAGCGCACGCTGGTAGACGCGATGCTGCTGGCATTCCCACCTGACAGCGGGGCCACAGTGGAAGCCCAAGGCAGAGGAGGAGGAGGAGGAGGAAGAGGTCGCCAACGCAACCAGGGCACCGCCAGCACCTCAGAAGGCAGGGTTAGCATGGCCGAAATGTGGAAAAGCTTTGTCAGCACGCCACAACAAACAGCAGCACCAGCAGCTCATATGGAACGTCTTAGCAGGAGGCAGCATTTCACCAACATGGTGGAGCAGTATGTGTGCACACGCCTAGACGTACTGAATGAGGGGTCTGCCCCCTTCAACTTCTGGGTCTCCAAGTTGGGCACATGGCCTGAGCTTGCCCTTTACGCCTTGGAGGTGCTGGCGTGCCCTGCAGCCAGTGTATTATCTGAACGGGTATTTAGCATGGCTGGGGGTGTTATCACAGACAAGCGCAGCCGCCTGTCCAGAGACAATGTGGACAAGCTCACGTTCATTAAAATGAACCAGGCATGGATCCCACGGGACTTTTCCGTACCTTGTGCAGAAAAGCGATGGATACCGACCTTACCCAGCCATTGTTCCATGTTTGCTCTTTCTCACTCTTTTGGGGTGTACCCTCATTTAAAATTTGTGAAAAGAAGCAGTGTTGGCTACCTCGTCCTCCTCGTCAGGGCCAGATTAACGTAGGGGCTATTGGAGCTGCAGCTCCAGGCCCCTACCTTTATATAGGCCCCAGGTTGGCCATATTCACTGTTACCGCTCTTCTGTCACTTGTAAACACAGAAGTCTGGCTTCTATGCTCGCTTCCCCAGGCAGCTCCCTCAGAACCTCCCCACACAGCACGAAGGCCGGACAAGGAGGGACAGTTGCCGATGCATGGATGTGTTTATGGGCTTCAGAGACAGCATCCCATGTTGAATTAGGCATGCATGGCTGCACCCTTCCTCCTCTGGGTGCATGCCAAGGCACGGCCCTTAAGGCCCTTCAAAATCCTCAGCACCAAGCCCATGATGCTCTTAATCCGGCCCTGGTCCTCCTCCACCGCCGCTTCCACCTACACCGCCCATAGGTGTGCGCAGCCTATTGCATTAGGGTGTGCACCCCAAAGTTTAAATACACATGCATGTGTTTGCCTACATGTACATGGCCCGATACATTACTCTCCCTGCTGGCAAAGTGAAATAGAGCAGAGCAGGTCCGAGGGAGATCTTTCCCATCTCCTCACTGGCAAACAGAGCGATAATGCTATGTGCCCTAGGTGATTAGGGTGTGCCTAGGCACATCCGGCACACCCTGTGCGCACGCCTATGAGACCGCCACATCCACCACCACCTCAACCTCCCTCCTACTCCATATGGGCCTCATCCTTCAGAGATGAAGAACATTGTTTTATTTTTCTGTTTTTTTTTTTGTTTTAAGTTATTTCCCTACCACATTTGTTTGCAGAGCACTTGCCATGCTCTTAACTACGTTTTGCAGCACTCTAGCCCTTTCCATTGGTGTTTTAGAGCCATTTTAGTGCCTGAAAGTTCGGGTCTCCATTGACTTCAATGGGGTTCGGTGTCCGGAAAAAGTTCGGCAAAAGTCCAGGACACGGACCCGGACTTTTTTTTTAAAGTTCGGCCGAACCGCCAAACACGGACATCCAGGTGTCCGCTCAACTCTAGTTGTAATCCATTGAAGGGGGGGAAAGGAAGCATTGTAGAGTACTCTGGGATTCTCTCCCGTGTCATGTGAGGGGTTCAGGGGTAATACAAAAAGAGAGGGAAACCTGATTTACAGTTTTCCCAGGATTATTGGGTCCTCATATGGGGAGATTTTTGGGTGGGAGGTAACCTCTAACCCTGACTATGGGTACTGTGGTCTTCAAAGGGTTAATACACCTGCAACAGAGGTCTGAAAGGAGCAGGAAAAAATCAGTAGTTGTCCATGAGATGTTGTACAGAACATGGAACAGTTATTTGAGAGCTCTGGAGTATCTTGTTACCGAAGTGTGGCTGTTGATTGCTTGCAACATTTCTGGACTACTGAAGCAGGCAGGAACTTAAAAAACCCTGTGGTGGTACAAGTTTTTGATGGCAGTGAACCAAAGTTTTATTTTGTGTAAGAGAATTGTGGATGTTTGATTTATTTTTCATGACGAAAAAAAAGCTGTGTTACTTTTACTAAGATGGTTGGCTGGTGATACCAGGCTCCCCAAATATCACACATGTGTTTGCAGTGAGGAGTGATGTTGAGTGAGGACACATTGGTTGAATGAAGGTTTTTAGGTTTTGTAGTGGCATTTGGGATGGGAGATGTTGTTTGGGCGAAAGGTTTAGAATGAGTGAGGGGCTGAGAGTGGCTTGGATAAGAGATTTGGTATGGGAGTGGGGTTTAGACTTGTATTTTTGGCTGTTTGGTTGGGAAGTAATGAGGGTGTTTGAGGTGGAGGATGGTGCTTGGGTAAATTATATATCAATCCACAACAAAAATAAAAACGTTCTGTTTATACTGTATGTTCAAAATGTAAGTTATTATTATTATACAGGACTTATATAGCGCCAACAGTTTGCACAGCGCTTAACAAAATGAAGGCAGACATTACAATTACAATACAATTTGGAACAAAAGGAATCAGAGGGCCCTGCTCGTTAGAGCTTACAATCTAAAAGGGAGGGTCAATTAATACAAAAGGTAATAGCTGTGGGGGATGAACTGATGGAGAAAGTGAAACAGTGTATTAGTTAGTAGCCGGATAGGCTTCTTTAAAGAGAAGGGTTTTCAGGGATTGTCTAAAATTGGATAGATTAGGGGACAGTCAGACAGATTGGGGTAGAGAGTTCCAAAGAATGGGAGAAGCTCTGGAGAAATCCTGGAGGCGAGCATATGAAGAGGTGACAAGGGAGCTAGAGAGCAGAAGGTCTTGGGAGGACCGAAGAGAGCGGCTTGGTTGATATTTTGAGATCAGGTTAGTGATGTAGCTGGGGGCAGAGTTGTGGATGGCATTGTAAACTGTTGTTAGCACTTTGAATTTAATTTGTTGGGTGAGTGGAAGCCAGTGGAGGGATTGGCAGAGAGGGGTGGAGGACACTGAACGGTTGTTAAGGTGGATAAGTCTTGCAGCAGCATTCATTATGGACTGAAGCGGGGATAGTCTATGTAAAGGTAATCCAATGAGGAGGGAGTTACAGTAGTCGAGGCGAGAGATAACCAGGGCATGAATTAAAAGCTTGGTGGTGTCATTGGTTAAAAAGACCGTATTCTATCAATGTTGCGGAGGTTAAGGTGGCATGATTTAGACAGGGATTGCATTGGATCAGTGCAGAGTCCAGGGTTACCCCTAGCACCCTGGCATGTGTGTTTTATATGTACTCAATAAGAAGTGATAGTTTTGAAGACCTAAATTACTAGTAAAATCATAGCATATTCAACATGAGAATAATGGATAATAATGGCTAAAAAAACCACTTCACTCCCAAACCAGGAGGAAGGAGCTTTTATGGAGATGTTATCAGTGGGAGTTACTATACCCTGACTGTGGTAAAAAGCTTGAGAGATCAGTGCTGCCCATTCCTCAAAATACTGGCTGTGTCCATCTTTGTACACTAAAATTGAGGCAGAGAAGCTCTTTTGGGCTGGACACCACACCAGAGGAGATTAGACCATCTACAAAGCGTATTATGTGTGTGCCGGCAATATATTCCAGCAATGACAACCAATAGAAGAGAGTTATGGACAGTTGGTAATCTGGAGGGTGATGGTCATGGTGATGTATTCCAGCATTGACAACCAATCTAAGAATCTCATGGACAGTTGGTGATACAGAGGATGATAGTCATGGTGATGTATTCTGGTAATGACCACCAATAGAGGGGTCTTATGGACAGTTGGGAATACAGAGGGTGATGGTCGTGGTGATGTATTCTGGCAAGTAGTGATAGGCCAAACACCCCCCTGTTCTGTTCGCACCAGAACATCTCGAACAGGGAAAAAGTTCTAGCGAACATGCAAACTCTATTAAAGTCTATGGGACACGAACATGAAAAATCAAAAGTCCTCATTTTAAAGGCTTGTATTCAAGTTATTGCCCAAAAGTGTATGGGGACCCGGGTACTGCCCTGGGTTACATGTATCAATGCTAAAAATGTTTTTCAAAACAATCGTTTTCACAGGAGCAGTGATTTTAATAATGCTTAAAGTGAAACAATAAAAATGAAAAATTCCTTTAAATATCATGCCTGGGGGTCCCCTTAATGTGCCTGTAAAATGGCGCATCTGTACGATGTATGGAGCCTGCTGCAGCAATACTGACATTTCTAAAGGAAAAAAAATGAATTTAAAATTGCTTGCGGCTGCAATGTATTGTTGCTTCCGGCAATACAGATAAAAAACATGAAAAGAATGGCGTAGGTTCTCCCCAGTCCATACCAGGCACTTCGGGTCTGGTACAGATTTTAAGGGGAACTCCACACCAAAATTAAAAAAAAACAAAACATTGTGGGTTCCCCCCCAAAATCCTTACCAGACCCTTATCTGAGCATGCAGCCTGGCCGGATTTTGGGGGGGGGGAGTGGAACGAGCGAGCACCTGAACCATACCAGGCCCCTTACCCACCCACGTGGGAAGGGTGCTTTGGGGTGCCCTCTCATGTGATGTCAGAAGAGGGCAGTGCCACCGGGTGACGTAACCAGGTGGCTCCCCCCCCTTGCCTATAAAACAGCTGTCAAAGCTGAAGAACGGCATACGCAGGACCCTTAAGAAGAGGCAAAGCGTTTTTGAAATTTTCTTCTATTTTTTCGTGTCGGCGGGCGTTGTGATTGACGATAGATTTACATCGGGGGACACTATTTTTTTTTTTTTTAATAAAGGACTTGTCAAAAACTGTGTTATGTGGATTCTCCTTTTTTACACTTTTTAGGTGAATGGGTAGGGGTACTATGTACCTGATACCCATTCACATGAGGGGGGAGCTGTGATCTAGGGGCCCCCTTATTAAAGAGGGGCTTCCAGATTCCAATAAGCCCCCACCTGCAGACCCAGACAACCACAGCCCAGGGTTGTCGGGAAGAGGCCCTTGTCCCCATCAAGCACCCCAAAGCACCCTCCCCATGTTGAGGGCAAGCGGCCTGGTATGGTTCAGGAGAGGGGGCTCGCTCGTTCCCCCCTATCCTGGCCTGTCAGGCTGCATGCTCGGATAAAGGTCTGGTATGGATTTTGGGGGTGGGGGTGTCACGCTTTTTTATTTTTTATTTTTTGCCGTGGAGTTCCCCTTAAAATCTATACCAGATCCAAAGTACCTTGTATATATTTTGGGGGGGGACCCCATGCAGTTTTTTTTTAATTCTATCATAGGGTTCCCCTTAACCACTTAAATACAGGGCACTTTCACCCCCTTCCTGCCTAGATCAATTTTCAGCTTTCAGTACTCATTGCCATCTATGGGAAATATTGGTCAGCTTGGCATGGCGTTGCTCCCTGTCTTTAACCACTTTAGCCCCGGAAGATTTTGCTGTTTAATGACCAGGCCCTATTTTGCGATTCGTCACTGCGTTACTTTAACGGACAATTGCACGGTCGCACGACGCTGTACCCAAATAAAATTGACATTCTTTTCCCCCCCACAAACAGAGCTTTCTTTTGGTGGTATTTGATCACCTGTGCGATTTTTGTTTTTTGCGCTATAAACAAAAAAAGAGCGACAATTCTGAAAAAAAAAAAACAATATTTTTCACATTCTGCTATAGAACATTCCAAAAAAAAGAAAATTAAAAATCAACATTTTTTAACATTTTAGACCAATTTGTTTTCTGCTACATATTTTTGGTTAAAAAAAAAATCGCAATAAGTGTATTTTGATTGGTTTGCGCAAATGTTATCGCGTCTACAAACTACGGGAAAGATTTATGTCATTTTTTATTGTTTTTTATTTTTTTACTAGTAATGGCGGCGATCTGCGATTTTTTTCGGGACTGCGACATTGCGGCGGACAGATCGGACCCCTAACTGACATCTTTGCCACTTTTGGGGGGTACCAGTGACATTACTACAGTAATCAGTGCTAAAAATATGCACTGTTACTGTACTAATGCCATTGGCAGGGAAGGGGTTAATACTATTAGTGATCAAGGGGTTAAATGTAAGCCTAGGGGAGTGATTCTAACTGTGGGGGGGGGGGGTTGGGCTTGTGAGATCATCACAGAGACATGTGATCCTATATAGCAGGATCACATAGCCTCTGTGATCACTTCAGGGAGAAGGACGGGCGGCTGTGTTTACATCAGCCGTCCGTCCTTCTCTGTCAGCGGGAGGAGCTACCTGTCACACGCACTGGCTCCCCGGTAGATGAGCGGGGGCGGGAGCGCGCAGGCGGCACGCGTTCGCCCCCTAGAGTCTCCTGAGCGAGTGATGTCGGTTTGCCCAGGAGCGGCCGCCTGCCGCAGTAAATCTGCGGTGGGCGGTCGTCAAGTGGTTATCATTGGCGTCTAAGGGAAGTCTTGGTCAGCTTGGCATGGCACTGCTAACGAACTATAAGTGACAGGGACACAAAACTTGGGGGAGCACCGAGAGGGGACCCAGGACTACGACATATCTATAAATTTTTAAAAGTGGGGTATGCCTGTACACTACACTGACTGCACTTAACTGATTGAACTCACTATCCACTAACTCTCTCTATTGTCACACTTGCCTATTCTCCATTGTCACACGCTATACACGGCTGCCGTATAAGCAGCAGCCTAATATAGTGTGGGGTGTGGACTTAGCCCCTGAGCCATGATTGGCTAAAGGAACCCTGCCTTTGGCCAATCATGGCTCTGACAGAACATTGTGCTGTGATTGACCAAAGCATACAGGTCAGGTGCATGCTTTGGCCAATCACAAGCAGGGGCAGACTGACAACTTTCAGCCCAGGGGGCAAGTGACTTGGCCCCACTCTCATTCTTCCCATCCTCCTCCTGACCCCCATTCCAGGCTCAAGCCCTGCTCCGGGTACTCTCTCCTCACTGGCTGAATCCAGGTTCCCAACCTAGCCAGCAGGGGGCATTTGGGGGGATCTGGGACCACTCAGTTGGGGCTGGCCAGGGGAGGAGATTCCCAAGTGGAGCATGGAGTTGGCCTCTGCATTGGACACCGTTTACACCATTCATATTGGGGAGGGGGGGGGGCTGGGCTCTGTCTTCATCCTGCACTCAGTAGGTCAGTGGCAGAGATTTTTTACTTCTCTTCACCAGGAATCATTAGGCATGTCTGTGGCAGAAGCGGTGTAGCCTTTTTACAGGACATCAGAGCGGCCCAGGGGGCAATTGCCCCCCTGCCCCCCTGCCCAGTCCTCCCCTGATCACAAACCATTTTTTTCTTTCATTTTTTAATAGTCAGATGCCGGCAACTGCAACAGCGAGTTAATTTAAATGTGATTGAAATTGTTTTCCTTTTTCTTTAGAAATTTCATTTTTCTGCAGCATGTTATATATATATATATGCTACAGATGCACCACTTTACAGGCAGACTGAGGGCCCCCCCCCAGGCACTATATTACATTTTTTATTTATTTATTTTCTTATTCAGCTGTTAGCTGGGAAGCCCATTGACTGCTAATGACTCATCAGTTGTTATGGACGCAGTGGGCAGCTTCCTGGTCCTGCTTCTTAACCACTTAAGCCCCGGAAGATTTTACCCCCTTCGTGACCAGGCCCTATTTTGCGATTCGGCACTGCGTGACTTTAACAGACGATTGCGCAGTTGTGGGACGCTGTACCTAAACAAATTTGACGCCCTTTTTTTCCCACAAATAGAGCTTTCTTTTGGTGGTATTTGATCACCTGTGCGATTTTTTGATCATGCGCTATAAACAAAAAAAGAGCACAAATTTTTAAAAAATAACAATATTTTTCACATTTTTTTATATGAAATCCCCCCCCCCCCCCAAAAATGTAAAAATCTAAATTTTTTAAAATTTTTGGCCAATTTGTTTTCTGCTACATATGTTTGGTAACAAAAATCGCAATAAGCATATTTTGATTGGTTTGTGCAAAAGTTATTGCGTTTACTAACTAAGGGAAAGGTTTTTGTAATTTTTGTTGTTTTTCTTTTTTAACGAGTAATGGCGGCGATCTGCGATTTTTTTTTTGTGGGACTGCGATGTTGCGGCGGACAGATCGGACCCCTGACTGACATTTTTGACACTTTTGGGGTTACCAGTGACATTACTACAGTAATCAGTGCTATACATATGCACTGTTACTGTAAAAATGACACTGGCAGGGAAGGGGTTAACTTTATTGGAGAGGGAGGGGTTAAGTGTGTCCCTAGGGGCGTGCTTCAACTGTAAAGGGGCGTGGCTTTTCATGTAACCACAGAGATATACGATCCTACATAGCAGGACCGTATGATCTGTGCTGTTACACAGGGAAGAATGACAGGCGGTTGTGTTTACATTAGCGAGTCGCGGTCCGCCGGGTCCACCGGTCACACGCACGGAGGTGTCCGTGAACGAGCCGGGGTGGGAGCGCGCCTCCGGCGGCGCACGCTTGCCCCCGGCGGCACACGCTCGCCCCCTATTGGCTCAAAGGCTAGTGACGTACCCATACGTCACTTTGCCTGGCCGGGGCTGACCGCCGCAGTATATGTACTTGTGGCGGTCGGCAAGTGGTTAACAAGCAGCTTACACTGCACCCTGATTGCAGGATGTTTAGAGGGGCAAACACCCTGCAAATTGGGGTGTTCAGCAATCGATAAAACAAGCAAATATTTGGCCCGAACTCATGCTCTGGCCGAACTGTTGACCCAACACTAATGACCACCAAAAGTGTCTTATGAACAGTTGGTGATACGGAGGGCGATGGTCATGACAATGTATTCTGGCAATGACTACCAATAGAAGTATCTTATGGACAGTTGATGATATGGAGGATGATGGCCATGGTGATGGAGGGCTGGTCTCAGGCACATATCTGCACATATTTATTAAGTTCACCTTAGTTTTTCTAAGTTCTGTGACAGTTCTGTGATTAGATTAATTTGCTAAATAAGTGCTCACAGTTGTGGTAGTACAGAGAAATGAAGTGGTCAGTCACTATTTGGAGGAACTATCACACAAACCTATAAATGTAGCTTTGGTCACAGAACAGGCGCAAAGAAAACTGCTGACATATTTGCACACAAAGTACTCATGCAAACTGGTGATTTGAGCCCCAGCTGCTTTAAAAACCTCCTCATTTGGTTTCCCCCCCACCCCTCCCCGGGTTACCTGCTCTCTGAGCGCTCCCCCGGGCAGACTCTGCGTCCTCTTCCATGTTGTCTCTGCTCTTATATGATGTTCTGTGGTCCCTCCAGCTGGAGGGGAAGAGGAAATGAGACCTGAGAACTCCTCTGTGGTCAGTCGTGTACAGGGACAGGAAGAACAAGAGTGTGATGTTAGAGATGATGGGAATCATTTGATAGAGGAAATGAAAAAGAGACAGTGGAAATAGATGAGAGCTTGTACATACGCTTGCCATGGCCAAAGCGGATCCATCAGCATACATGTGCTATAGTATACCAAGCACAGTGGACATATCAGTGTATGTGTACTATTGTACCCCCGAATATCCAGGCGCTTGGCTACCTAAGCTAAGAATGAGAATGAGAAAAACTCTGTCTGCAGCTGCTGCCCTGCAGTGCTGAACAAGTTAATACCCAGAGGAGGGAGCTGCTGAGCATTAGGGTTCAACAGACTAAGTCAGGCTGCACTGCACTGTGGGAACTGTAGTCTGGAGAAGAGCTTCTACTGCGTAATCAAGAGCTTTTGAACTAACTTAGAGACGAGATTGCCGGGTGGAGGGGAAAGAGATGTCTTTTCCCAGCTTGTTCCTCTTGCTGTGGGGGAGACCACAGAGTTCTCATCACTGTCCGGTTTGCACTATCACTGCTGCATATCAGCGGCCTGAGCGGGATCCAGAGTGTTGAGTTGGGTGGCTCTGACAGCCAAAGTCACTTGGGTGCAGGGCGGGGAGTGGACTAATCTCTGTCTGTCACCAAATGGTGAGCTGCAATATCGCTGGGACTGGTAAGCTGCTGCTGTGGAGATTAACTATCTGCTGTTCATACAACTATCTGTAGCACCCTCCTAGGTAGGTGCTAAAAGAGAGTATAGTTTTTGGGTCTTACTGCTTACCAGAGAGATTGCCAGGTAATTTTAGATTGCTCTCTGCCTACCAAGGAGCAGGATATATTGGTAAGGTCTACTCATGGTGCTCAGATGCAGCTCAGTTTGTCTGAATGCTTCACACTGGTCCAATAGGAAGGCATTGTTACAGCCCTGGTGATTGGCAGAGCAAAGTGCCTCGGGTGACTGTATAAATGCCAAGGGCACATGTGCTCTGGGATATCGGCTGGAGAGCGGGGTCCTAGAGGGAGAGGTTGGCTGTCCCTCCATTGTAGAAGCTGCCATGCAGCCTCGGATAGTCGACCTGAGGGCCTGAAAGCCATACAGGATCTGAACCCAGATGTCCTGCAGAGCTGCTTGGAAGGGATACACTGGAAAGGATCTGATTCTGCTTACAGTGTGTACAGATCTGTGTCATGGGGCCTGTCCTGTGAGGGCCATCCCTTCAGCTAGAAGAGTCAGTGGACGGGTGTCAGTCAAGGGGATGCTAGAGAGTGTCCTGAAGATAAAGTAGTTGCATCAAGTCTGCTGCCAGAGAGAGGGCAGGAAGACTTAATTCCTCCATACAAGTGGCAGTATGGTTAAAGCAGTGTGTCTGCTTCCACAAGTAATTGGGTGAGGCCAAGTGAGAGTTGTCCTTATCTACTGTGAGTAGTTCAGTTTGAGTATTCCCTTCTCCCATCCAAGTTCCACAATAAATATAAAAACCAAATACCCAGAACTGTTTATTGAGTAATGAGCAAAAAGGGTAAGAAGGGATTTGTGAAAAAACCCCAGCAACTGTCTGCAGGTAACCAGAGGGAGGCCTAATAAGTCAACACACAGCAAGCCCTATGGGGACAGTGCTACACATTTAATAGCCTTATTGCTGCCTGCAGGCAATACTGCAACTACTCTTTTATTCACCATTGGTTTAACTGGGCCCCAGCGCTAGCCAGCAGAAGAGTTAGAACTAAAGAGTATCCCTACAAAGAGACCTTTACATATTTCTTATGCTAAAAGGTACCTCTCAGGGGACATTGCACTATATCCTTGCCATTCTTCTAGAGTGCACTCTAGACTACGTATAGTTTTATTGTTCACATTGCAGTTAATGGTTATATACACTGCTTATTGCTGATTTATGAGTTATTCCCAGTCTAGTGGTACAGAACTCTATTCTAAGTTACCTTGGCATAATAAGTTATACTGTCTAGCGGACTGTGTGTGAACCTACCTTCTGTTTGTTTATTATTGCTCAAACCACCATTTACTCTAACCTGTACCAATACATTGAGATCAGGACCGGCCCTACAATGGGTCCCGCTGGGTCTATTGGACCCAGGCGGAACTTTGAAAGGGGTGGCAAATTGATGAAAAAACAAAATTAAACCCGCGCTACACAACGTGAAAATTATTAATATAAGTGAGGTAATGAGCAGCTGCTGCAGACTCTAAGAAAATTCTTAGGAAAATGTGATAAAAACAAATTTATGCAGCGCTAGCTTCAATAAAGTGATAAGTGCTGTGATATATAAACAATATTCAATAATTTATAAAGTGCATAAAAAGATCATATACACAAAGTGCTAAGTGCTAAAAAATATGCAATATCCAATAAATTATAAAGTGCATGTATACACATAAGTGGTTAGATATACTCCAAAAGAATGTTCAATGCTTGAAACAAAAAGTCCTTAAAGTGATCCAATTAAGGTGCCAAGGTGCCAAAAAATAATTCAGGTGCTTACAAAGTGACAAGGTGCACCTCAAGGTTCCCCACTCACCAGATTGCAGATAAATTAAGACCTTCAAGATTATTGCACATTGCCCAGGATCTTTAAGGACCAGAACTTCTCCTGTGTAGCCTTCACACTTGTTGGGTCAGCTTCCGCCTTTCTTTTAGGCCAATTTCCACTTCTAGAAAGTCTGCTCCACTCCCTCGTCACACGATAGCCATAGAATCCAATTCAGTTTGTACTGAGGACAATGAAGAGACCAGCGCTGAGGACAGAGGGGCTCCAGACCCCCGACTCGTCAGGGTGTCACCGGCTCTCTCACTCTCCTTCTCACAGCCGCATTCTCAGGACCGGCCCTACAATGGGTCCCGCTGGGTCTATTGGACCCAGGCGGAACTTTGAAAGGGGTGGCAAATTGATACCCAAGATTTTATTTTCCAACAGTTTTGTGTGTCATCCAGGGGCAGACTGGGGTGACAACTGCCCCCGCCCCCCCCCCCCCCCAGGGCCGCTCTGCTGCCCTCTAATAAGGCCACCCTCCTGCAGCCATGGATGCCCTAAGGTGCCAAGATGGGGGAGCGGAATCATGGTGGTATGTCATATAGACAAAGTGCTATTGCATGTAAATCTGACTTCCTGATAAATGTAATTTTAGTTTTAATTATCTTTTTTTTCGGGGGATGCAGCATTTTATTCTTGGACCCAGACAGCACAATGTCTTCGGCCAGCCTTGATTGAGATCATTTACCACTAAACGATCTTGTGTCTTTTTCCTGGTTTCAGCTCACAACCAAATTAAAGGCATCTTTATGCTAGTGTTCCTATAAGTGCTTGTAGTAACCTTCATGCAACCAGGTGTGTCAGAGGGCCTGAGGTTGTTCTTGAAGTTGAGGCACAGCAAAGCAAACCCAAATTACCAGAGGCTCCTTCAGGGGTAGCACTACACCTGACATAGTAGATAGTTTAGGGTAGTGATGGTGAACCTTGGCACCGCAGATATTCTGGAAATATATTTCTCATGATGCTCAACTACACTGCAGAGTGCATGAGCATCATGGGAAATGTAGTTCCAAAACATCTGGGGTGCCAAGGTTTGCCATCACTGGTTTAGGGTATGTGTACTATGATACCCCCTGCCCAGTGGGCACTATAATTTTTTTACTGCATTTTTTAGCCAACTTTAATTACCTTTCGCTGCCAAGTCCAAAGGTCGAACAGGGCCCATCTGCAGGCCCGGGACCATCATGGCAGGTGACGGCGGTTGAAGGGGAAGGAGAAGAGCAGTCACATGTCCGCTCTCCTCAGCTTCTTGTAGTGACCCGGAAATTTACATTCATGACGTCACTTCCAGGTCAGCCTCTCCGTGTCCCTGGCTAGCTCAGCCGAGAAGTAATGTTTAGCACTGCGATCCACATTGCAATACATTCAGTGGAGCCCAGAGGAGACATTAGGGGTCTTGCAAACCCTGCATGTTTCGTCAAAGAGAACCTGTCACCTAAAAATCATCACAAAGGAGACTTTTTGTCCCCTATATGATAAAAAAAAAAGTTAGTTTTTTTTTTTTTTTTAAATCAAGTTACACCCAAGCACATTGATTCCTTTACCCCCCAAAAATGTTTGAGGCCCCCCACCCCCAAATATATGCACATATGAATGTAAATGCCAATGCGTGAAAACGTTGATTGCGATACACATGTTACATATCGCTGCACACACCAGGGTGAGAGCAATAATTCTAGCACTAGACGTCCTTCATAACACTAAACTGATACCTATAGGGGACTTTTGAAGCATCCCCTATAGAAAATATCGGGTACCAAAGTTTGTCACCATTTCACGGGCGCACACAAATTTAAGGTGTGACATGTTGGGCAAAGAAAATATAGGGTACTGAAGTTTGTCGCCCTTTCACGGGCGCACACAAATTTAAAGTGCGACATGTTGGGTATCTATTTACTTGTTTTCACCTCCTCTTTTATATTTTATCAAAATATGGGCTGTTTATTGCGTCTGTTTGCTATAGAATTTACTTTAGTGTGTTTTTTTACTGAAATTTTGCATTTCCTAGACCTTTGTGGTAATAAAATGTGACATCAAAAAAATGCAACTACCACTATTTTAATCTCTAGGGTGTCTGCTTTTAGAAAAAAATATAATGTTTGTGGGTTTTGGGTAATCTTCAGGCCTAAAATGATTTTTTAACCACTTGCCGACCGCCGTCAGTATATTTACTGCGGCAGGCAGCCGCTCCTGGGCAAACCAACGTAGTACTACGTCGATCGCCCAGGAGCCCCCGCTCGTTCACGGGCATCCCCGCGCGTGTGACCGGCTGCTCCGATGTCCGCCGGCCACTGGCGATCCCGCTCAGGATAGGGAGAAAGGCAGGCGGCTGATGTAAACACAACCGTCTGTCATTCTCCCTGGTGTAAAGGCAGATACTATACAATCCTGCTATGTAGGATCGCAGAGGCGTAACTAAAACCTTCAGGGCCCCGGTGCAAGAAACCATTAAGGCCCCCCCCCCGGACCCCTGGCCAGAGCCCTTCCCTTCAAGCCTGGGGCTCTTCCCATTGATCCTGGGGCTTTTACTCTTGTAATGGGGCACTTTATTACGGTCCTGCAGCGGGACCCTTTCACAAGTTCTGCAGTGGGCCCCCTTCCTGCTATCTTGGGGCCTCTCCACGGATGGTGGAATGCCAGGCCCCGGTCGCAAGTGTGACCTTTGCGATCCTGGAGGTTCACCCACTGGTGTCAGTTGTTTTTATTTTTTGGTATTTTATTTGTATTATTTTTTATCATTTTATTTTTTTTTTTTACAATGTCACTGACTATGACTCTGTCCATTCAGAAAAGGAAGGAGCTGGTAAATTACATATTTACCGACCCCTTCCTGGTTCTCTATTGTGACACATCCCCTGCAGAAGCCGGCAGGAGAGGGGAGGGAGAGACAGCAGAACACAAGTGAACTGGATAGGAGGAGTGGCGGGGGCAGCATGAAGAGGAACCAATCTCCTCCATTTTCCTCCTGCAGCTACAGGAGGAAAAAGGAGGACAGTGATTTCTCTACATGCTGCTCCCGCCGCCCCTCCTATCCAGGTGTACAGGGGAGCTGCATGGGCCCCCTGGAGCATGGGGCCCGGTTGCAATCGCAACCCCTGCAACCCCTGTAGTTATGCCCCTGTAGGATCGTATGTCTCTGTGGTTACATCACTAGCCATGCCCCCCCACAGTTAGAAACACGCCCCCAGGGATACATTTAACCCACTGATCACCAATAAAGTTAACCCATTCCCTGCCAGTGTCATTTTGACAATAACAGTGCATATTTTTAGCACTGATTACTGTAGTAATGTCACTGGTACCCCCAAAAGTGTCAAAAATGTCAGTCAGGGGTCCGATCTGTCCGCCGCAATGTCACAGTCCCGCAAAAAAAATTGCAGATCTCCGCCATTACTAGTTAAAAAAAAAAAAACAATAAAAATTAGATAAATCTTTCCCGTAGTTAGCAAACGCAATAAATTTTGTGCAAACCAATAAAAATAGGCTTATTGCAATTTTTTTTACCAAAAATATGTAGCAGAAAACAAATTGGCCTAAAATGTTAAAAAATTTTGATTTTTACATTTTTTTGGGGGGAATTTCATATAAAAAAATGTGAAAATATTGTTATTTTTTCAAAATGTACACTCTTTTTTTGTTTATAGCGCAAAAAATAAAAATCGCACAGGTGATCAAATACCACCAAAAGAAAGCTCTATTTGTGGGGAAAAAAGGACGTCAATTTTGTTTAGGTACAGATTTGCACGACCGCGCAATTGTCCGTTAAAGTCACGCAGTGCCGAATTGCAAAATAGGCCCTGGTCTTTGAGCTAAGTGGTTAAACATGTGTGCAAAAAAAGATGGTTTGATTCCTACAGCCTGTCTGTACATTGCAGGAGGTAGGTACTGTGAGGATAGGATTTGGGCATCCGTACATGATGGACACACATCAGCCTCAGTAAATCAGGCCCAATGTCATTGTCTGTGTTGGTTGGTGTGTTCAGTATTCTGCTCCGCCATGTTTGGTGAGATAAAGATTTGGAGTGATGGACATCCACTGATGGGATTACATTGATTGCAGCCTTTAGACCATCTTGTGTGTGCAAAGGGTTGGATGGAAGTGGTGTTACCACCTTCACTGGGTGGAGACAGCAGTGCGGGAGGTCGGTATTGTATCATTCAGGACACTCTGAGACTTCACTGAGTCCGGGCAAAGAGGAGAGCAGGGGGCCCCCATCACCTTTATACAACAAAATCCTGGGGGCTTTTTACATTGTTTTTGATGCTGTTCACATCTGTATATCACCAATTCATAAAAGGGGGTTCCTTAGTTTGTCAGCTAGAATTATTGATTCTTCTCTTCTATATTTTTTACCATTCTGTAATTTACAAAACTTGGTAAAGTTTTCATTCCTTTTCCTTCACTGTTATAGTGACATAGAGAAGAACTCCAATCAGGGAGAAAAGAAGAAGGTAAGACCAGGACTCAAGGGATCGGGGTGGGGCACCATGACACCATCCACTGGCCTTCTCTAGGCTCCTCCTACTTCTGGTCCCTATGACCTGGTGACACAATTTGGGGCATACAAAAACACACAGAGAATGCACCGTCCTAGTGCATTATCCTGAGACAAATAATTTATTGTATTAAAAACATGGTAAGTATTATACTCCCAAAAATTGGAATTGTAAAAAGCGCGTCCCAAATCCCAGCTTCCAAATCCCAGCATCCAAATAACATCAGTGTCATTTGAAAGCTGGGATTTGTGTGTATTTGTATGGTTACAGTGTTGTAGACTTCCCCAAGTCTTTGAGGCAGCAAGACCATGGCTATCCGCTTTCAAGTCCATTGGAGACAATAATATACCCATCTGGAAGAGGCCATTTTCCTGGGTGCAGGAGGCATTGTGTTTGTGACTGACACAATTTGGGGACCTACCTCCACTCCACCTGCCCTTTTAAAACCTTTCCAACAAGTGCGTCTAAATTCTATTCCTTGGTTTTGTTTGAATTGCACTTAAGCTCTCTTTGTGTCTCAAAATAATGTCCTTCAGTGGCTTCGTTTTCGAGATTTGTAAACACCTGTGATTCTGAGATGTAAAATTGGGGTGCAAATTTACATTTTTATTATTTCAAACGTTATACTAGAAAAACCCTGACAGGGGGAAACCCATTCCATATTTTTATGTGTGTGTGTGGGAGTCCCCCATTAACCTCTATACTAGACCCCCATCTAGGTGAAGGGTCTGGTATAGAATAATGGAGTCCCAAGCCTCTATGTTCGCAAGCAGAATGAAAGGCCAGGAGGTGGTATCTACCAGCGGCAATTTAAAACACTTCTTCCTTTGTAAACATCAGAGTTGCTGTAGTTGGTTGTATACATCTTACAGATAGGACAATTCAAAAGCAGGGTCAGCCCCCAACCCCCTCAAGGGGTGGTATTCAACAGAATTTTGCATTTTTTATAATTTGCTTTAATAATTGCTAAAATCACTGCTTGGTTGGTAGAAGTCCCTAATGCCAGTTCCCAGACCCCCCCCCCCCCCATTTTTTGACAGATCCTTGCCCATTAGCCTTGGATAGAACTATTTTTAACAATTGGCTCCCATTGACTTCAATGGGGCTCAGATTCGACACCTGAACTTTACTCATGCCTCATGTTTGCTGAACTGAACTAATCCAAGGTACATTTAGCTCATTACTAATCCTCATCCTCCTTCTCTTATTCCTACCCTTCCTCTCCACTTCTTGTCCCCTCACCACCCCTTTACTCCTATCCACCCCCCCCATCTCCCTTTTTTTCTCTCCTCTCCCCACCAATTCCAATACACACCTCTCCTCCCCTTTCTACTTCTTTTTCCATCCCCTCCGTTTTTCCTTCCTCCCCCTTTCCACTCTTCTCATCTTCCAGCTCATCTTCACTTTCAGCATTCAATTTTTTTCCCTTCCCCTTTACTACCCTCCTCGCCATTCCTCCCTTGAACCCTCTGATCCTCTCCCTTCTCCAACCTCATCTTCCACCCCCCAACTATTTATTACATCTCCTACCCTACCCTCCACTTCTCTTTCTTCCATTCGTTTTTTACTCCTTTCCCTATTAGTCTCCTCCCTTCCACTCTTCTCCTTTCCCTTCCTCTACCCTCCCTACCCATCACATCTGCTCTCCTCCACCCTTCTCTGAGGAGCTCTATTCCAGTGTATTCTATTACAAACACTCTCGCCTCTGAAGAGACATCTGTGGACAGTGTGAGAAAAGTGTCCTTATCCTTTAATCCCACGAGATTCTGTACACACGTATTGTTGTCAATCATTTTATTACTTGAGAAATACAGAAATAAACATAAAACGGCAAAATACAAGTATGGCTGTATAATGGCCCAGAGACCAAAACATTTACACAGCCTTCCTCAAACCAGTGCGGTCACACGGGGTCTCTCTCACAGATATAGTTCAGTTCTTTATAACAGTTCTCCAGTATCAGGCGAGATCCGAGCTTGGCAGCACAGGTTCCAGTTCCTCCAGTGACAGTTCTAGACAGGGGATAAAATCAGATGAGAGAAGCCATGCTACATGCTAAAACAGAAGCAATGTTGGTGGACAAACTGACCCCCTATGAACGGCTATGGCGACCCTGGATTGACCATTGCCTCCCACCAGGCCTTGACGACAGCCTTGTACTCACCTGATTGGGCGTCCTCATTACCGGCTCTCTTTTCCCACCTGGGCCCCTAGGGGGTTCGAGGTTCCCCCCGGGCACCTGCTGTTACCTCCCCCCCATGACCCTCTCCTACTTACCCTACTTTATTTCCAACCCAGCCCACCCCCCACTCGGCCCCCGGCATACCCAATTAAGAGCTATACCTTGGTTTTGGTTGAGACCCCTTCTGTGTGGGGGTCCATCCACGCAGTGTGGCCTCGGTCACACCCACAGTTTGAGCGTACCCTCATTGCTTCTCAGACGGGACGCCGGGTCGATCCCATTGACTTATCACATTGTTACCTGTTTTTTGAATGTTATATGCTGCAGTTTTGTATTTTAAACTGCCTTGTTTTATCACGGCATGTACCTAATATTTTCCCTGCATATTACTGTACCATGTTTCTTTTGCCTTTAATAAAAACCGTTTAAAAAGAAAAAGAGAGAATTCCCACAGTCATTGTTGATGAGCACTGAGCAGTAATGTCAGGAGGGGAGAGGAGAGAGATATTTAAATATATACACACTGAGACTATCGAGGACACTGAGACTATAGAGGTCACTGCACATATATAACCTGCCCAGTCTCACTACAGGTGAATGGGGTCAAAGGAATGTTTCAAATTGGTGACTAGTGCCCATAACAGTCCCACTGAATTAGAAAACTGTGACAGACCCAACTAAGACAGGGGCTTTTGGAGGGGACTAGGGGCTAGCCTCCTACCCACTGATTATGGCCAATGGAGGAGACTAGGGATTTTGTCTGCTTCTCCTGGTCAGAGCATGGTAAAGAGCTCAGTTCAGCCTCTGATCCCATAGAGAGAGCGGATCCTTCTCTATTGATGGACAACTTTTCAATGAATGCTGAGAGTGAGGCTTGGATTCATTCTCTGAATAAGGACAATAAATCTTCCCTTCTGGAGTGAATGGAAAGGTGTAATATTAAAGTTGAACAAGTTAATAGTCAGAGGGAATATGGGAGCCCTCCTGCAGACTGGGTTGGAGTGGCTCCTTTACTTGGGACAGAGATATTTATCAACAATATTCCTGAAGAAATCAATGAAGATAAATTAATTCCAGTTTTTCAGACTGCTGGAACATTGTATGACTTTTGTCTCATAGAGTGTTGTAGATTGTTATTGGACTGTCTGGGATACCTGATTACTCAAAGCATTGTCTAGGTGACTATTTGTTCTTTGGTAACTGTTTAATTGGATCACTGATTATTTTTATGCTGGCTAATCCTCTTGGAGGTTCCTACATGATGGTTTTAGTCTTTTGTCAACTCTATCTCGTTATCTAATCATTGTGTGATGTATTGGGTAATATTTTGTTTTATTTTTCATGTGGTGACTGGCCTACTTTTGAAGTGTATAAAAACCTGTATTTCTGTTCAATAAAGAGTCATTCTAAGTGATTCCAAGATCTGAAGACGTCACATGTTAATGACGAGTAGCGTGAGGACCAGCAGCACGGCTCTATGTCCTGGGAGGAGAATCTACTACTTACTCTCCATAAGCTTGAATGATCTCCCTGCCGTAAGGTAAGAGGGGATCAATCTTTTCTGTTGAGCCTTTTGACATACATCCCTGAGCACTGTGGTGACCCTTAAAATCCCAAACACCAATATATCACCTTGCCTGCATTATTTATTTTGGAATTTACATCCCTATATGGTGTAATATTACACCCAACACAGATTGTTACATTGTTGACATTATTATTTCCTACAGGACTCTGTGTAAAACTTTTTACAGCTGGATTTAGTCATATTTTGTAGTATTGTCTAATTTTAAGTGTGTAATATATTATATATAATTTTCTAATACACATTTGTTGCAAGTGCACTAAGCGTGGGGTATTTAGATATCCCTCTTTCTAATTTAAAGAGTCATTCTGTTGGGTTTTACCTCAACATCTTGTCTGTGTACGATGATTGGGGTAAAGCACTGGTATTAGCTCTCGGTCTGCTGGAAAGGTTTGGAGGGCAGGAGGCACTGATTGGCGGAAGCACCCAAGCTGGGGATGCAAAGCCAAACAAGAACCATCATGGGAGAGCTGCCATAAGAAATCTACTATTACAAAGCAGATGTAAGAGATCTGCCATATGAGAATCTTGACAGGAAAATCGTCATAAGATATATGTAATAGGAGAGTTGCCATAGAAAAGATGCCATGAAAGAGCAGCCAGGAGAGTGCATGTGGGAGTTGTCAAACGGGGGCTGCCATAGGAGAACTATCACATGAGAGCTTCTATTAAAGAATACAGGAGACATGCTTTAGGAGGTAGAAGACCTTCTTTAGGAGATCGGCCTTAAGAGAACTGCCAGAGGAGTGCAGCCATAACAGAGTTGCCAAAGGAAGGATGCCATAGGAGAACTTCCATAGAAGAGCTGCAATAAAAGAGCTTCCATAACAGATCTTCTGTAGGAACCGTAGGGAAGCTGGCACAAGAGAGCTAGTATGGAAGAACTTCCACAGGAGACATGTTCTAGGAGGACTGCCATGAGGGAGCTACCGTGAGAGAACTGCTATAATGGAGCTGCCATAGGAAATATGCTTTAAGATAGCTGCCACATGAAAGCTGCTAAAGGAGTGCAACCATAGGAGAAGTGCCAGAAGAGAAGTACCATAGGAAAGACCTGCCACAGGAGAGGTACTAGAAGAGGAGTGCCATAAGAGAGCTGCAATATGAGAGGCACCAGAAGAGGAATGCCATAAAAGAGCTGCTATCTAAAGGGGTGCCAGAGGAGGAGCGTCATAGAAAAGGTGCCATAGGAGAGGTGCCCAAAAAAGAATGCCATAATAGAGCTGCCAGAGGAGAGGTACCAGAAGGGAAGTGCTATAGAAGCAGTGCCAGAAGAGGAGTGCCATAACAGATCTATCATAGAAGAGTTGCCAAAAGAGGAGTGCCATAAGAGAGCTGCCATAGGAAAGGTGCTAGAGAAGAAGTGCCATAGGAGAGCTGCCACAAAATAGTTGCCAGAAAATAAGTCCTATAAGAGAGCTGCCATTGGAGAGGTGCCAGAAGAGGAGTGCTATAGGGGAGGTAACAGAAGAGGAGTGCCATTATAGATCTACCATCGGAGAGGTAATTGAAGAGGAGTGCCATTATAGATCTACCATCGGAGAGGTGCCAGAAGAGGAGTGCTATAGAGCAGTGGTCCTCAACTCCGGTTCTCAGGGCCCACTAACAGGCCAGGTTTGCAAGATAACTAAATTACATCACAGGTGATCTAAGTTGCTGCTCAGGGATTGCAGTATTCTAGTCTGCATCTCCCCAAGGTAATACTTAAAATCTGGCCTGTTAGTGGGCCCCGTCACCCGGAGGACCGGAGTTGAGGACCACTGCTATAGAGGAGGTAACAGAAGAGAAGTGCTTTAATAGAGTTGCCATAGGAGAGGTGCCAGAAGAGGAATTCCGTAAGAGAGATGCCATAAGAGAGATGCCATAAGAGAGATGCCATGAGAGAGATGCCAGAAGAGAGATGCCAGAAGAGGAGTGCTATAGGAGAGGTTACAGAAGAGAAGTGTTATAATAGAGCTGCCATAGGGGAGATGTCAGAAGAGGAGGGACATAGGAGAGCTGACAGGAGAAGAGTTCCTTAATTGGGCTGACATAAGAGGAGGGCCATATGAGAGCTGCCATAGGAAAAGAGTCAGAAGAGGAGTGCCATAAGAGAGCTGCCTTAGGAAAAGAGTCAGAAGAGGAGTGCCATATGAGAGCTGCCATAGGAAAAGAGTCAGAAGAGGAGTGCCATATGAGAGCTGCCATAGGAAATTTGTTATAAACTAGATGCCATAGGAGATCTTTAATAAGAGAGTTGCCATACAGGAGCTGGCATGAGAGATCAGTGATAAGAGAGATGCCATAAGGGAGCTACCGCAAGAGATCCCTCATAGGAGATCTGTCATGCCCCTGGGCTGCTAACAATTATTAACACCACCTATGTACACTTACTCATTGATTTCTCATTGGCTTTCAGGGTTCAGTAATAAAATGTTCTGTCATCCAATCAGAGTGTGTGCAAATCTTTGTGGAGGAAGAGGAAGGAGGAGGAAGCATGACATCATACAGAGTCTTCTACTGAAGAGTGGTGTGTGTCTGCTGATTAAGATTAAAACAAGTCCTGTAATACTTACTCCATGCTGCCATCTGACCATTTTCCTCTCCACACTTCACCATGGGTCTCATGTCGGATTAATCCAACCCAGAATTCCTTTCCTTTAACAGTCACCAATGCCTGGATAATACAACGCACAATGGGTCATAAACTGTATTCACATCACTTTCCATTGGCTACAGATAACAGTATTGCAATTGGATATATAAATAATATACAATCCCTGAGGCTACTACATGTATGTGTCATTACTATGTTCTACATCTTTGTATCCTTATACCAGACTCATACACAGGACTGATCATATATATACTGTATATATATTGTAACACGGGGGTTGCCTAGCTCAGTGGTGGTGAGCATTTCCAATGGTGTGAAGCCACTCGGGATCCAAATCCTATTAATACTAAGAGTGGAGAATAAAAGTAAAAGCATTCAAGTGGAGTAAAGAGTTAAACATAAATATCCATGCCACTGAGATGATATGACGGTTGCGGAACTGATGGATCCCAATGCAACTTATGTGTTACCGGCTCAGAAATGCTGTACTGGAGAAGGTGGCAAAGAGTTAATGTCTGTGGTGTCTATTTGGAGAGAGGAGAGACCTGAGGAACAGAATCCAAGGGTAAACTAAATGACTACAGGGAGAAAGTGTCACTCATAATGGAGAGTGCCGCCTTATTGCCATACCCCGTGGTTAGGCATGTACCTCTGTCAGTCTCTAGGGGCATGAGTGCCCATTTCTCCATGTCTCTACGTAAACTCTGCCCACACACGAGGGCCCAGAGCTGTATCCAGCTCCTGACTTAATCTGGAAAGGGAGAAACACTGCCACACAAAAAACCCGGCCTGAAAGATGAATCAACAATATGGCTTCAGCCTGACTCAGCCTGTACTGTGGGGTTTGAGCTTGGGGGTCTGTACTGAGGGGAGGTCTGTACTGAGGGGGCCTGTACTGAGGGGGCCTGTACTGAGGGGAGGTCTGTACTGAGGGGGCCTGTACTGTGGGGTCTGTACTGAGGAGGCCTGTACTGTGGGGTTTGTACTGAGGAGGCCTGTACTGTGGGGTTTGTGCTTGGGGGTCTGTACTGAGCAGAGGTCTGTACTGAGGGGGTCTGTACTGAGGGGTTTGTGCTAGGGGTCTGTACTGTGTGATTAGTGCTAGGGGGTCTGTACTGGGGGATTAGTGCTAGGGGGTCTGTACTGTGGGGTTTGTGCTAGGGGGTCTGTACTGTGTGATTAGTGCTAGGGGGTCTGTACTGGGGGATTAGTGCTAGGGGGTCTGTACTGTGGGGTTTGTGCTAGGGGGTCTGTACTGTGTGATTAGTGCTAGGGGGTCTGTACTGTGGGGTTTGTGCTAGGGGGCCTGTACTGTGTGATTAGTGCTAGGGGGTCTGTACTGGGGGATTAGTGCTAGGGGGTCTGTACTGTGGGGTTTGTGCTAGGGGGTCTGTACTGTGTGATTAGTGCTAGGGGGTCTGTACTGTGGGGTTTGTGCTAGGGGGTCTGTACTGTGTGATTAGTGCTAGGGGGTCTGTACTGTGTGATTAGTCCTAGGGGGTCTGTACTGTGTGATTAGTGCTAGGGGGTCTGTACTGTGTGATTAGTGCTAGGGGGCCTGTACTGTGGGGTTTGTGCTAGGGGGTCTGTACTGTGTGATTAGTGCTAGGGGGCCTGTACTGTGTGATTAGTGCTAGGGGGTCTGTACTGTGTGATTAGTGCTAGGGGGCCTGTACTGTGTGATTAGTGCTAGGGGGTCTGTACTGTGTGATTAGTGCTAGGGGGCCTGTACTTTGTGATTAGTGCTAGGGGGTCTGTACTGGGGGATTAGTGCTAGGGGGTCTGTACTGTGTGATTAGTGCTAGGGGGCCTGTACTGTGGGGTTTGTGCTAGGGGGTCTGTACTGTGTGATTAGTGCTAGGGGGTCTGTACTGTGTGATTAGTGCTAGGGGGCCTGTACTGTGTGATTAGTGCTAGGGGGTCTGTACTGTGTGATTAGTGCTAGGGGGTCTGTACTGGGGGATTAGTGCTAGGGGGTCTGTACTGTGGGGTTTGTGCTAGGGGGTCTGTACTGTGTGATTAGTGCTAGGGGGTCTGTACTGGAGGATTAGTGCTAGGGGGTCTGTACTGAGGGGGTCTGTACTGTTGGGTTTGTGCTAGGGGGTCTGTACTGTGTGATTAGTGCTAGGGGGTCTGTACTGGGGGATTAGTGCTAGGGGGTCTGTACTGTGTGATTAGTGCTAGGCGGTCTGTACTGTGTGATTAGTGCTAGGGGGTCTGTACTGGGGGATTAGTGCTAGGGGGTCTGTACTGTGGGGTTTGTGCTAGGGGGTCTGTACTGTGTGATTAGTGCTAGGGGGTCTGTACTGGGGGATTAGTGCTAGGGGGTCTGTACTGAGGGGGTCTGTACTGTTGGGTTTGTGCTAGGGGGTCTGTACTGAGGGGGTCTGTACTGTGGGGTTTGTGCCACTCTCAGTCAGTGTATCCCATAATAGGGTGTCTCTCACAGTATATACCATAATAGGGCCCCTGCTCCTTATTATGGGATATACTAGTACTGAGGGACCCCTTAATATGTGATATATTGGGAGAATTTGTTGCAAGAAAAATACAGGGGACAAAATGGATGGAGTCTATAAGTAGTGGGGCTTCTGAGAACTGGGAGGGGTCGAAATGGAAGGGCGGGTCTGGCGCCCCACCATCTTAAACTTCACCAGCCGCCACTGATTATTAGCAACACTAATCAAAGAATGAGGGTGATTCCGAAAATGAAGCCCAAGATATGGACCACCAGCTGCCCTCTACTTCAACTCTACACCCGGTGACTCCCTCACTGACCTGTATGGTCTCCTCCTTTATGGTGGCCAGTATGGAGTTATGGTCTCTACAGTCTTTACTGCTCTCTGAATGGGATTTCTTGTTCTCAGAGAAGAAATAACATTTATCATTGATGGGGATCCAGAGATCCGGACATCTAGGACACCGCCCTGTAATATGGAATAATAGAGACAGTCATTAATGATAGAGAGACAGCCGGACACAGGAGAGACCGTCCTGTAATATGGAATAATAGAGACAGTCAGTAATGATGAAGAGACAGCCGGACACAGGAGAGACCGTCCTGTAATATGGAATAATAGAGACAGTCAGTAATGATGAAGAGACAGCCGGACACAGGAGAGACCGTCCTGTAATATGGAATAATAGAGACAGTCAGTAATGATGAAGAGACATACGGACACAGGAGAGACCGTCCTGTAATATGGAATAATAGAGACAGTCAGTAATGATGAAGAGACAGCCGGACACAGGAGAGACCGTCCTGTAATATGGAATAATAGAGACAGTCAGTAATGATGAAGAGACAGCCGGACACAGGAGAGACCGTCCTGTAATATGAAATAATAGAGACAGTCAGTAATGATGAAGAGATGGTTTTATTACCTTGTTGGGTTGGATCTCTCTGGAGGAAGATTTGCTCACATTGGTCACATTGCTGGCTTCTGTTTATCGGCAGATCGGTTATCGGTTCTTCCTCTGACACACACAGAAGGGATCTGTTATCGGTGTTGTCTCTCCTGACTTCTCTCTCTCTTCCTGTGATACACATTCATCATTAAAAACAACTCCTGCAATTAATGTATTCAGTAACAATGAGCAAACAGGACTGCAGCCTCTTGCCGGTCTCCCATGTATAATTCTTGCTGTACAGTACAATACACACAGTTATTTTTCTAAAGAAATGTTTTTTGTCTGAGGATATACAGTATCTCTCAAAAGTAAGTACACCCCTCACATTTTTGCAAATATTTTATTCTATCTTTCCATGTGACAACACTGAAGAAATGACACTTTGCTACAATGTAAAGTAGTGAGTGTACAGCTTGTATAACAGTGTAAATTTGCTGTCCCCTCAAAATAACTCAACACACAGCCATTAATGTCTAAACCGCTGGCAACAAAAGTGAGTACACCTCTAAGTGAAAATGTCCAATTTGGGCCCAAAGTGTCTATATTTTGTGTGGCCACCATTATTTTCCAGCACTGCCTTAACCCTCTTGGGCATGGAATTCACCAGAGCTTCACAGGTTGTCACTGGAGTCCTCTTCCCCTCCTCCATGAGAACATCACGGAGCTGATGGATGTTAGAGACCTTGCGCTCCTCCACCTTCCGTTTAAGGATGCCCCACAGATGCTCAATAGGGTTTAGGTCTGGAGACATGCTTGGCCAGTCCATCACCTTTACCCTCAGCTTCTTTAGCAAGGCAGTGGTCATCTTGGAGGTGTGTTTGGAGTCGTTATCATGTTGGAATACTGCCCTGCGGCCCAGTCTCCGAAGGGAGGGGATCATGCTCTGCTTCAGTATGTCACAGTACATGTTGGCATTCATGGTTCCCTCAATGAACTGTAGCTCCCCAGTGCCGGCAGCACTCATGCAGCTCCAGACCATGACACTCCCATCACCATGCTTGACTGTAGGGAAGACACACTTGTCTTTGTACTCCTCACCTGGTTGCGGCCACACATGCTTGACACCATCTGAACCAAATAAGTTTATCTTGGTCTCATCAGACCACAGGAGATGGTTCCAGTAATCCATGTCCTTAGTCTGCTTGTCTTCAACAAACTGTTTGCAGGCTTTCTTGTTCACCATCTTTAGAAGAGGCTTCCTTCTGGGACGACAGCCATGCAGACCGATTTGATGCAGTGTGCGGCGTATGGTCTGAGCACTGACAGGCTGACCCCCCACCCCTTCAACCTCTGCAGCAATGCTGGCAGCACTCATACGTCTATTTCCCAAAGACATCCTCTGGATATGACGCTGAGCACGTGCACTCAACTTCTTTGGTCGACCATAACAAGGCCTGTTCTGTGTGGAATCTGTCCTGTTAAACTGTGGTATGGTCTTGGCCACCGTGCTGCAGCTCAGTTTCAGGGTCTTGGGAGTCTTCTTATAGCCTAGGCCATCTTTATGTAGAGCAAAATTTATTTTTTCAGATCCTCAGAGAGTTCTTTGCCATGAGGTGCCATGTTGAACTTCCAGTGACCAGTATGAGAGAGTGAGAGCGATAACACCAAATTTAACACAACTGCTCCCCATTCACACCTGAGACCTTGTAACACTAACGAGTCACATGACACCGGTGAGGGAAAATGGCTTATTGGGCCCAATTTGGAAATTGTCACTTAGGGGGTGTACTCACTTTTGTTGCCAGCGGTTTAGACATTAATGGCTGTGTGTTGACTTATTTTGAGGGGACATCATATTTACACTGTTATACAAGATGTACACTCACTACTTTACATTGTAGCAAAGTGTCATTTCTTCAGTGTTGTCACATGAAAAGATAGAATAAAATATTTACAAAAATGTGAGGGTGTACTTACTTTTGTGAGACACTGTAAATGGTGCACAGTGGGGTTTGGTGGTCACTTTGGTCGTTAGCCCTGGTGCAGGTCTGAAGTAATAGAGCCATACATAACAAAACTGCCAGCAGCCTCAACTAATTTTAACCGCGACCATCCAAAATATGAACCAAATGAGAGACCTTCTGTAAGTGTGCAGATCTGGGAAATTATTACTAGGAAGAGCCATGAACACCTAGGTGTCTTCTTGGGTGGACATGTCTTATACAACTCACAATCTTTGCACCAGTTTATCTCTCAATGTATTTAGTATGTATGATCAACCCCGCCCCTGAGGAGTTTTTTTTACCTGAAATTACTAGCACTATCAGGACTGACAGCAGAATGACACAAATCAACAGCAATCCCAAGATCAGTGCAGGTACCAGAAAACCATAGCTGGATGCTTCATGGACCACATGCTTTCTCCTGGAGGATGCTGGCGTCACATGCTGAGAGATTAATGCTGTAGGATTCATTCTGGATGATGCTGGGGACATATTTTCATACACTGAAGATTCCTGGTCCGTAAGCTTATAAATGAGTTCTGTAAGGAATACATTAAGATAGCTGGATTCAGAATCCACAACTTCACTGTCAGATTCTGGAAATTCACAGAGTACAAAAAGATGAAGGATAGTTGAAGAAGAAGAACAATGAAGAGGATCAGCAGACCAAGAGGTTAGAGTCCAAAATTGTTTATTCCTTTAAAATTCTTTCATCAAGATCAGTAGGTGCAGCCACAGTATTTCAGTGTTTAAGAGTGGGTATAGTATTGTGCATATGGGATTGTATTGTTGGGTTTTCTTTACTGGGTTTTTTTTTTTTGTTTTTTATTCCTTGAGCCAGATGGACTTTTTTGAACCTCACTAACTATATTACATAGTTACATAGATAGTGAGGTTGAAAAAAGACACCAGTCCATCCAGTTCAACCTATGATGTGTGTGTGTGTTTGCTGTTAACCGTACATTGTATACCCCTGTATGTTGTACATTGTATACCCCTGTATGTTATACATTGTATACCCCTGTATGTTGTACATTGTATACCCCTGTATGTTGTACATTGTATACCCCTGTATGTTGTACATTGTATACCCCTGTATGTTGTACATTGTACCCCTGTATGTTGTACATTATATACCCCTGTATGTTGTGGTCTCTAAGGTGCCCATCTAATAGTTTTTTTAAACTATCAATGCTCCCTGCTGATACCACTGCTTTTGGAAGAGAATTCCACATCCTTACTGCTCTGACAGTGAAGAACCCCCTACATACTTTAAGGTGAAACTGCCTTTCCTCTAGTTTTAGTGAGTGGCCACGTGTCTTATTGTATTCCCTTTCTCTGAATAGTTTGTTCTTTATGCTAGGGTCGCCAGTACAGTATTTGTACATTGATATCATATCCCCCCTCAATCGTCTCTTCTCCAGAGAGAATAAGTTCAGTGCTTGTAGTCTTTCCTTAAAGCCGATGTCCTCCATTCCCCTAATTATTTTTGTTGCCCTTCTCTGGACTCGCTCCAGTTCCAGCACATCCTTCCTGAGGACCGGTGCCCAGAACTGGACAGCATACTCCAGATGTGGCCGGACCAGAGTCTTGTAGAGTGGGAGAATAATCTCTTTATTTCTGGAGTGAATCCCCTTTTTTATACATCCCAGTATTCTGTTGGCTTTGCTTGCAGCGGCTTGGCATTGCATGCCACTGCCAAGCCTGTTGTCTACCAGTACCCCCAGGTCCTTTTCCATCCTAGACTCACCCAGAGGTTTCCCCCCCAGAGAGTAGCTTGCTTTCTGGTTTCTGGCACCCAGGTTCATTACTTTACATTTTTCAACATTAAACCTCATCTGCCATGTAGTTGCCCACCCCATTATTTTGTTCAGGTCCGCTTGTAAGGTGTAAGATCCTGGTACCTTCGGTACCCTTCCAGCCTCTTATTTCCGCATTGCGTTCCACCATTCAGGTAGGTGGAACGCATATAGCTACCTGATCCTTAGCTCACTACCGGACCCCTCACCTCTCTAAACCAACTAGTGATAAGTACCCCGCAGGGGATTCCTTCCTATCAACTTACACTATCTACTCTTGCATACTAAAGACTGTTGCTATCTATGCATTACTATTTCTATCATCTGCACTGTTACATAGATTACTAGCTCTTGAGTCTACTACCAACTATATCCTAGTCTCGCTACTTGATCCCGTATCTCGCTACTTGATCCTGTATCTCGCTACTGATCCTGTATCTCGCTACTTGATCCTATATCTCGCTACTGATCCTGTATATCGCTACCGGATCCTTATCTCATTACTGGACCCCTCACCTCTCTAAACCAACTAGTGATAAGTACCCCACAGGGGATTCCTTCCTATCAACTTACACTATCTACTCTTGCATACTAAAGACTGTTGCTATCTATGCATTACTATTTCTATCATCTGCACTGTTACATAGATTGCTAGCTCTTGAGTCTACTACCATCTATACCCTTGCACTAAGTTAGCATCTCCTGTACATTCATCTGCTGTCCCCTACCACCTGTTACTTGTACATGATTGCTAACCTACCTGCATACTATCTATCACCATCTGCTAACACTCCTGAACATTACTATTGAGTGCCTATCATTGCTATCACTACTCACGCCTGTCCTTTCAGCACATCACCTCTATACTATCGCATACAAACTATCACTCCAGGAACATCTTATCTGAGTGTCTGTATATGTGCATGCTGAAGCAGGCTGGGCCACAATGATGAGTCTGGAGAGTTGGATATGGTGATTCAACACATCTCTACAGGACTACTGAGTGGAAATTCTGCAGCTGCAAATCCAGTTCACTAAAACAAACGCCAGAGCGTTACAGATTGCACGAACCTGAAAAAAAATGGATTCAGCAGAATTAGCCACTCATGTGATGCACCTAACACAAAAGGTAGATGGGTTAGTTCAGACTCTTACTGAAATACTAAACGAAAACCATACCTTAAAAAAGCAATTAGCTTCTGTGTCACAGCCTACTGCTGCTCAACCCCCAGAACCAATTGTCCTGTTACCAGACAGGTTTGATGGTTCCCGTTCCTCATTTTTTTTTTCCGGATGGATTGTGAGCTCCTATTTGTCCTTAAGCCCAGGACCTATCATAATGACTTTATTAAAGTTCATGCTGCCATTAATTTGCTTTCCGGAAAGATGAAAACATGGGCATACCAGAAACTGCAAGAGAAAAGTCCTATCCTAGACAATTGGGAGTCATTTACAATTGCCATGCACTCTCAGTGTCTCCCCTCCCAAAAACCTACCCCTAAACCTGCTCCAGGTTCCCGCAGACCCCGGGTACCTAGGGAAAAAAGTAAAACCAAATGAGTATGGTGATTCTGCCTGGTCATGGTACATCTTGCCCAACCCGACCATCTAGGCCTAAGGCTCTCCCAGTGGAGGCCAAGCAAATCCGTGCTCTCTTCCCTGAAAAACAGCCTGGAAATTGCCAAGGCTGTTGCCAGCCCTGTCCCCGTACTATATCAGAAAAGGACACCCAGAATTTGGCAAATGTTGGAATAGATACTCCTGTAGAAGCCCTTCCTTCAACTCCAGTGAACCCTGTACCACGTTCTAAAAAACCTCCTGTACCACTACCTAAAGAAATTCCTGTTTTGGCAAGCACCCTTATAGCTTCCAATCAAAATATTGAGGTTCTTGCACCTGACTGCACACGCGCTTCTAATGGCACGGTGGTACGTAGGGAGGATCTGAGGTTATTTGAAGAAGCATTGAAAGCTATGCCTACTTCTGACGTTCACGCTCCCAGGCTTATACGAAGGTTCCACTCCAAATACCCGGAGAGACCAGTGCTATAGGCCTTCCGGAGCCGGCCTTACGGGGGGGGGGGTACTGTAAGATCCTGGTACCTTCGGTACCCTTCCAGCCTCTTATTTCCGCATTGCGTTCCACCATTCAGGTAGGTGGAACGCATATAGCTACCTGATCCTTAGCTCACTACCGGACCCCTCACCTCTCTAAACCAACTAGTGATAAGTACCCCGCAGGGGATTCCTTCCTATCAACTTACACTATCTACTCTTGCATACTAAAGACTGTTGCTATCTATGCATTACTATTTCTATCATCTGCACTGTTACATAGATTACTAGCTCTTGAGTCTACTACCAACTATATCCTAGTCTCGCTACTTGATCCCGTATCTCGCTACTTGATCCTGTATCTCGCTACTGATCCTGTATCTCGCTACTTGATCCTATATCTCGCTACTGATCCTGTATCTCGCTACCGGATCCTTATCTCATTACTGGACCCCTCACCTCTCTAAACCAACTAGTGATAAGTACCCCACAGGGGATTCCTTCCTATCAACTTACACTATCTACTCTTGCATACTAAAGACTGTTGCTATCTATGCATTACTATTTCTATCATCTGCACTGTTACATAGATTGCTAGCTCTTGAGTCTACTACCATCTATACCCTTGCACTAAGTTAGCATCTCCTGTACATTCATCTGCTGTCCCCTACCACCTGTTACTTGTACATGATTGCTAACCTACCTGCATACTATCTATCACCATCTGCTAACACTCCTGAACATTACTACTTGAGTGCCTATCATTGCTATCACTACTCACGCCTGTCCTTTCAGCACATCCCCTCTATACTATCGCATGCAAACTATCACTCCAGGAACATCTTATCTGAGTGTCTGTATATGTGCATGCTGAAGCAGGCTGGGCCACAATGATGAGTCTGGAGAGTTGGATATGGTGATTCAACACATCTCTACAGGACTACTGAGTGGAAATTCTGCAGCTGCAAATCCAGTTCACTAAAACAAACGCCAGAGTGTTACATAAGGTTTCCACATCCTTCATAGATGATATTGGCCTGCTTAGTTTAGTATCATCCGCAAATACTGAGATTGTACTAGATATCCCCTCCTCTAGATCATTTATGAATAAATTAAACTGTCCCAGTCATCAGTGATGTGTAGAGTGGGTCATGGCATTAGGGTTGGGTTTGGTAAGGATATTGGGGTTAGGTATTAACTAAGGATGTCTCAGGTAAGGACATTTAGGCTTGGTCTAAAGATACTTGGACTGGGTAAAGATATTTTGGTTCAGGTTGGCTGAGGATACAGTGTACATATCGTGATATTTTTTATGAAAATTGTGGGTTGTGTAGAGGTCTCTTAGTTGAGTGAGGGGCTTGATTTGGGACCGGCTTTTAGCTGGGTGAGGGGGTAATGAAGACGTTTAGGTTGCGTAAGGATTTTCTTTTTAGAATGTAATGTAGGATGGGCTGAGGTAGGGATGAATTTGTATTAGAGGAAGTGTTTGGTTTGGTTGAGGGTTTTGGGTTGGTTGATGGGTTAGAAATGAGTGAGGGGAACTCAACTGGCTGATAAATTTGGTTTGATTGTGGGTTTTGGGTTGATTAATAGGGTAATGAGGGTTTTGGGTTTGGGGGATGATATATGGGATGGATAAGGGTATTCAGGATGGGTAAAGTTGTTAGGAATTATAATGATATTTGGATTTGGGGAGGCTGTTTGGATTTGGTCAATGGTTTAGAATGAGTAAAGTAAATAGGTTGGATAAGACATCTGGCTTAAGAGTGCCCTTTGATTGGGTTAGTACAGGGGTGTCCAAACTACGACCCTCCAGCTGTTCAGGAACTACAATTCCCATGAGGCATTGTAAATCTCTGACATTCACAGAGATAACTAGGCATGATGGGAATTGTAGTTCCTGAAGTTAGTAAATAGTAATTGTATTTGGGGGATACATGGGCTGGATGAGGGTGTTTGGGATTGGTATGGGCATTTAGGATGAGAGAAGGTTTTAGGGTTGGGTGAAAGGTTTAGATTGAGTGATTGGTGTTAATTGGTTGAGAGTGGCTTGGATAAGAGATTTGGTAAAGGGAGTGTTTTTTTTTTCGTTTTTGGCTCTTTGGTTAGGAAGTAACGAGGGTGTTTGAGTTGGAGGATGGTGCTTGGATTACCTTACAAGTCCACTTAATAAATCACAATGGTTGGCAGAAACATTTAAATTGTAAATTAGTTTTAGGCTAGGTTTCCACTAGTGCGGCTACGAAGTCGTGCTACTTCTAGCACGACTTCGTAGCAAAAGTAAACCGCGGCTTCAGTTAGACTTGTCCCTCATATATAGAGGGAAGTCGCGCTCAAAAGTAGTACACGATTTACTTTTGAGGTCGCGGCAACTGAAGCCGCGGCAGTGGAAACGGGCCCCATTGAAAACAATGGGTTTTGACTTGCTGTGCGACTTGACATGTGTCAAGTCGCACCGCAAGTCGCACTAGTGGAAACCGAGCCTTAAAGGTGTACAAAAAAGAATACCAACCAAATCAGTCCTAATGCAGTGCTCAGTAAATCATTGGAACACCCAAGTGCAGTACACTATATGCAAATACAGTGAAACAAAACATCTCTCATACAATGTAATAAAAGATACAATTTAACACATAACATGAACAAAGTGTCAGCTGTAGTTTGAAAATAAGAAGAACAAGTCAGTTAAATAAACAGAAATGTATTCATTTCACCTGTGACCACTTCTTTCTTCCATAAAAAACTCAGACCAAAATAATTTAAAAGTACTCTGTAAGAAATTATAGTTTCGTGAAATTTTGTCCGAATGTAAAGCCAAATAATACTGGTAAAGACAACATGAAAAAAAAAAATAGATAATAAAACCACTTCACCCCCAAACCATTTGGAGATGTTATTGGTGGGATTTATTATACCCTGACTGTGGCCAGTGGCTGGAACTCTCAGGTCCGGGTCACACTTATGCGATGCGGGAAGGCTGCGAATTTGCAGCCTGTTCCCGCATCGCAAACGCACCCCTGGCAGTTCACACTGCCATATGGAATACGCTGGGGGTGTAAATGAAATGTTAACGACACCCCCAGTTTGATCGCATATCGCAGTGTGATCTTTACAGTTCGCACAGGATCGGATCGCACAAGTGTGAACCACTGTGCGATCCGATCCTGATGCGGCTGAAAAAAAGGGTCCTGTGCATCTTTGCTGCGGGTGCAGTGCGAATTTCAGCCATACAAAGTGTATGGCTGAACTCGCACCGCACAGCCGATCGCATGTAATGAAGGAGCAGTGTGCTCCGATATTACATGCGATCGCCGCAGCCACAAGAATGTGAACTGGCTCTCAAACTGCCCATCCCCAGAGCACTGTATATTCCGTCTTTTATCAGATAATACTTTAAAGCAGCGGTCTCCAAACTTTTCAAACAAAGGGACAGTATATAGTCCTTCAGACTTTAGGAGGGCCAGATTGTGGCCAGCGGGGGCAGAAAATGTTCAAGCATCAGGGAGAATAAATATGGCCCAGGGTTGGTGGTCAGTAGAAGGAGGAGTAGTGCTCCTATTAGTAGAAGGAATATTATGCAATCATTGGTATCAGTGGAAGAAATAGTGCCCCCTTGTTGGTGGGGGGAATGGTGCTTCATATCAGTGGAAGCAATAATGCCCCAAGGGCCAGATATAAGCTAACAATGGTCCCCGGACCACAGTTTGGAGACCCCTGGTTTAAAGTATAATAACAATAAAATGATGATCTGTGTTGTCTATGAAGGTTCTCATGTATCCAGGTAATGGTATATCTAGTAGTAGTTGATCAAATTCAGTTGGACTTGTTCTATAATATTCAAGATGTTTCACTTCATATATAAAGCAACAATCAATTGTCCTCTCTGTCTAATAAGCCATCTTCATCAAACTGGAACAATCACCCCTGAATAGGGTGGGGGCCTTTGAGATCCTATCTCTCCCACATACAGTAAAAATGCCATTTTAGCGTCTTTATTCCAGAATTTTTTCAATTCAAATAGTCAGCCACTTAACTCAAACAATTAACATGTGCCTCAAACTTCATGTCACCAAAGATTTGAATGATAAAAAGAATAGTAAGGTTGCACAGATTTTCCCTCCTCTCATCATGCTCTTGGACAATCATCATCTACCCTGACACCTTCAATGTGTATGGATGAAGATGACTGAGATATGTGTGTGGATATAAATACTGGGGGATGTTGCTGACACTCATTAGCACTGAAGACGCTGATTGGAGAAGCTGTGAATGTCTTTATTATTACAGAACAAGTCCAGCTAAATGGGACTGACTAGTACTAGTGAAGATTGTTGCTTTCACTCCCTGTCTCCTCTGTCACCTTCCTCGGTCTATTTTTACTTGGAAATCTACATTTCTCCAAACACTAATACCATGAATTGTATAATAATCTGCCTGAGTGACAGCAGAGCTGACTGTGTGTGTTGGTGATGTATTCTGGCAATGACCACCAATAGAAGAGTCTTAAGGACAGTTGGTGATACAGTGGGTGATGGTCTAGTGATGACGTGACGGCAAATAGAAGGGCCCTAAGTAGAGTTGGTGATACGGAGGGTGAGGGTCATGGTAATGTATTCTGACAATGACCATCAATAGAAGAGTCTTATGGACAGTTGGTAATGTGGAGGGTGGTGGTCATATTGATGTATTCTTGCAATCTGCCTGTGACAGCAGAGCTGACTGTGTGTGTGTGTCGATGATGTATTCTGGCAATGACCACCACATTCTAGTGATGACCGCAAATAGAAGTGTCCTAAGTAGGGTTGGTGATACAGAGGGTGATGGTCATGGTGATGTATTCTGGTAGGAATGAGCTTTGAGTTCGAGTCAAACATTGGCTGTTTGCTCGTTCATCGAATGATGAACAAATGGGCTTCTTTGCGGGAACTTCAAGTTCCTGCATTGTCATGGACTCTGACCTATGATTCCAATAAATCACCTTTTCTGGCCAGGGATATGAACCCACAACCATCTCAATTGCAAGCCTGGTATTCTACCACATACGCCACCATCAAGCCTGCTTAGGCTGAACACACTCTCCCTAACTTCTATCTCATCCACTGTGTGTAGGGTGAGATAGAAGTTAGTTAGTTAGGCAGGGAGAATGTGTTCAGTTTAAGCCTGCTTGATGGTGGCATAGGTGGTAGAATACCAGGCTTGCAATTGCGAGGCTGTGGGCTCCAACCCCTTGGCCTGGTATGGACTGGGGGAGGCTTATTGGAATCTGGAAGCTCCATTTAGCAAGGAGTCCCTCCCAGATCCTAGCCCCCCATGTGAATGGATATCGAGTACATCGTACCCCTACCCATTCATGAAAAAAGTGTGCAAAAAAAATAAAGACAAAAGCCAGTTTTGAATAAGTCCTTTATTAATAAATAAAAATAAGAAAATAGTGTCCCCCGATGATCAGTCCCCGCCCGCAACCGAAAAATAGGAAAAAAAAAAAGAAGCTCTATTTTTCGGGCGGGCGATGTGATCATCGGGGGACACTATTTTTTTATTTTTATTTTTTAGTAAAGGACTTTTCCAAAACTGACTTTTGTCTTTATTTTTTTTGTACACTTTTATGGTGAATGGGTAGGGGTACGATGTACCTGATATCCATTCACATGGGGGGGCGGGATCTGTGGGCCTTCCCTGGTATCTCTTGCCAATTGACTGACATAGATGGGAGCCGACGCGGCACACCCTTTCCGTTGTGTATGCGGCATTGAACAGCCCCCCCCCCCCCCCCGCTGACTTCTCCCCTCCCTTCCTTGCTCATTGGGAAGGCGACCTGCATACCACTTTCACGAATGCCCAAAAAGACAAGATACTTCTATTCACACAAAAATCCTCTATCTCCTCTAAGATTCAGGAGACAGGGTACAAGATTCTCACGCGATGGTATAGGGTGCCTTCTCTACTACATCATTTTTTCCCTCTTGTATTGGACAAATGCTGGCGTTGTGATGATGCCACAGGAACGATGATCCATATTTTCTGGGAATGCTCCCTGGTTAAACCTTTCTGGTGAGCGGTGGCTGACGTCATCAAACAGCTCACTAATGTTGATGTGGCAGGTGACCCTGCAGCATGCCTGCTGCATCTCACCCGACGGCCCGCTAAAAAGTACAAGGCCTCTCTGACTGTGTACCCCTCTGCCTGAGATCGACTGTTGCACCTACGAAGTTTCTGTGGTTCTCCAAGGTTAAGGAGCTCAGGGACATGGAGGACTTGTCGGCTACCTTGTATAATTGGGAACAAGCTTTTCAGGACAAGTGGGAACCGTGGGACTACCTAACCTGCACTGACACATATCTGCGGGAGCTCCCCGGTCCCGGCTAGGGAGCGGGGGCAGCGGGGATGCGGATTTGGGGGGGGCCCATGTTTCGCCCAGTCTCTATGCTACTTCCCTTTTCCTGTCCCCTTCTTCCCTGCTTCTGTTTCCACCTCTTCCTTTCTTCTACATTTCATGTTTTTCCCTTCCCCCATTTTTGTTGTCCCTTCTGTGCAAACCTCATGCTGTTTTTCCGCTACTGGGGCCCTTTCTTTCTGACTCTTCTACTACCCATACCTTCCTTGACTGACCCCATGGTCTGGAGTTTGCCCTCTGTTCTTGATTTGAATAGGAGCCTGTCTGTCGGTAGTGCCTTGGTACCTGACGATTATATATATCATATAAATATGGTTGTTTGCTCGTTATTCTGATTGCTTATTCCTGTAACATTTGATATGTCTGTTATTATGCTCTGCCTTGCAGGCACTGCTCCCACCCTTTTATTTCAGTCGGTTACCCTCATTTTTCTACTGCTGTAGCATTCTGTGGAGCACTGTCTCTGGCGTTACTGTAAGCTTGTACTATTTCACAGGTGTCAAACACAAGGCCCGCGGGCCGAATTCGGCCCCCCAGGCAATTTCATGTGGCCCTCGCACCTTTCCTGCAGCTACGGCACCCCCCTTGTCTCTGCCCCCACCTTGTCTCCTTGGCAGCAGAGAGGACAGAACTCCTTTGCCATATCCTGCACTGCCCTGTGCAGCTGCAGAGAGGCTCGTCTTTGCCCACCCCCTCCCTTTTCAGAAGTCCGCAGCAGAGAGGGGGGCAGAACTCCTCCTACAGATCCTGCACCTCTCTGTGCAGTCTCAACACCATCTTGTTTTTTTCCTCCCTGGGTCTCAGCATTCAGCAGACTCTGGAAGCTGACTCCAGCCCTCCTCTGGTTCTCCAGACCCTGTACTTCTTCCCAGATCCACCCGCATCTTCTTCCTGGCAGCAGCACAAGGTAAGGGGGTGCATTGTGATGTAAGGAAGGGGGGGTGACTCGACTTCTGATGGTGGGGGGGCTCTTGACATCTCATGTAGGGTGTAAGGGGGTGTGGGGTGCTCTGGACATCGAATCCTGCAGATATAACCGGCCCTTTGGGGGCAGCAATAATGCTGATGCGGCCCGCGATGAAATTTAGTTTGACACCCCTGAATTTCATTGCACCTGATGTACCTTTATTCATGTTTGTATCACAACCTTTTGCCAAATAAAGAAATTACAAAAAAAAAAAAGAATAGAGGAATGAGGTGGACAGTCACTCTTTGGAGGAATGATCACACAAAATGACCTCTATTGATTCAGTTGCAAATAGACATAAAGAGAATTGCTGATATTTGTGCACACAGGATATATATGCTAACTTGTGATTTGAAGGCCAATTGCTTTATCAAACGTCCTCACTTTGTTCTCCCCCATCCCTCCCCGGGTTACCTGCTTTCTGAGCGCTCCTCCAGGCAGACTCGGCGTCCTCCTCCATGCTGTCTCTACTCTCATATTATGTTCTGTGGTCTCTCTAGCAGGAGGGGAAGAGGTAGCGAGACCTGAGAGATCCTCAGACTGTGGTCAGCTGTGTACGGGGACAGGAAGAACGAGAGTGTGACGTCTATTAGAGACCATGGGGCTGATTTACTAAAGAAAATGAAAATGAGACGGGGGATCACATGAAAGTGCAAACATGATCCCTGAATCGATCTAGCTAATCATAAACTGATATCCAATGAGCAGTACACTAAAGAGCAGCTCAACGTTTTACCTGAAAAAAAAAAAAAAATATATAGAAAAAGTAACAATGCACACAATTGCACACTAAGCAATTGAAAGGAACAGTTTTAAGAATCATGGTCACAGTGACCTGCTAACCAGAGAAAGATCCTACTTTGAATGCAGAGGAATGGGCTGGGATCTTAAATTGATAAAGTCAAATTGAGCTGTGACAGTTATCACAGCCTGCAATACCACCAGCCACCACTGTGATCAGAGTGGTTCTAGTTTGCTGTGTGAGGAACATCCAAATAATGCTGCTTATAGTGCTGTGTGTTCTATCTCTATCAGGTGTCTGGCTGGGACCACTCACCCTGCACATGGGGGTACTTTTCGCCATGCATGCACTCGCTGATGCCTGGGACCAGACGGGGGGACTGTGATCATGTGCGAATCAAACCTTAAGGCAGTTCCTCAACTTTGAGATGAGCTGTCTCACTGTGTGCAGCAAATGAAGGTACAGAGTTCCTCTGAAACATGTTGTCCTTTGCCACTTCACACCTTAGCTTGATGTACAGTTAGGGTGCTGGTGGTAACCTGAAGGCAGAGATAGGCCCCGATGTTCGCTAGAGGGCGGAGCTTGGACGGGAACCCCCAAGGTAAGTGACACAAGCTAGCCTGAGGTGCGGAATCTAAGTATCCACCAGTTTTCGCCAGAGCCTCTGGTGGTGAGGATGGACTTCACTGCGTGTGGATACCAGGTCGCGGTCCTCAGGGTCGCCCCACCAAGGGAGAACCAGTCAAGGTCCAAAGGCAAATAAACAGACAAGGAAGATCCGAGAGAATGGTCAAACAAGCCGGGGTCAGGACGGGCAGCAGACGAGCGGAGTCAGGAACAAGCCAAAAGGTCAACAGGAAATCAGCAGGAAACAGGTCACAGATTCAGGAACAACGGCAAGAGCTGTAGACAAGACAGCAAAGTGCAAATGCACAAGCTGCCTTTAAATAGGGCTTCTTGGCGCCAAAACGTCTGGGTCAATGTGTGCAAACGTGAGAACGCATAACGTGCGCATTGGCTAATTCGCGCATGCGCGTTAGCCAATTAGCGGTTTCGTAACGGAAGATAATTCGCACATGCGTATTAGCCAATTAGTGGTTTCTAACAACAGTGCATCCGGAAAGTATTCACAGCGCTTCACTTTTTTTCACATTTTGTTATGTTACGGCCTTATTCTGAAATTGATTAAATTCATTATTTTCCTCAAAATTCTACAAACAATCCCCCATAATGCCAACATGAAAGACGTTTTTTAAAAAATCTTTTCAAATTTATTAAAAATAAGAAAAGGAAAAATACCATGTACAAAAGCCTTTGCTCAAAACTTTGGTGAAGCTCCTTTGGCACCAATTACAGCCTCCAGTATTTCTGAGTATGATGCTACAAGCTTGGCACTCCTATTTTTGGGCAGTTTCTCCCATTCTTCTTTGCAGGACCACTCAATCTCCATCAGGTTGGATGGGGAGCGTCGGTGCTCAGCCATTTTCAGATCTCTCCAGAGATGTTCAATCGGGTTCAAGTCTGAGCTCTGGCTGGGCCACTCAAGGACATTCACAGAGTTGTCCTGTTGCCACTCCTTTGTTATCTTGGCTGTGTGCTTAGGGTCGTTGTCCTGTTGGAAGAGGAACCTTCACCCCAGCCTGAGGTCCAGAGCGCTCTGGAGCAGGTTTTCATCAAGGATGTCTCTGTACATCACTGCATTCAACTTTCCCTCGATCCTGACTAGTCTCCCAGTTGCTGCTGATGAAAAAAATCCCCACAGCATGATGGGGCCACCACCATGCTTCACTGTAGGGATGGTATTGGCTAAGTGATGAGCGGCGCCTGGTTTCCTCCAGACATGACGCTTGCCATTCAGGCCAAAGAGTTCAATCTTTGTTTCATCAGAGCAGAGAATTTTGTTTCTCATGGTCTGAGAGTCCTTCAGGTGCCTTTTGGCAAACTCCCGGCGGGCTGTCATGTGCCTTTTACTGAGGAGTGGCTTCCGTCTGACCACTCTACCATACAGGCCTGATTGGTGGAGTGCTGCAGAGATGGTTGTTCTTCTGGAAGGTTCTCCTCTCTCCACAGAGAAACGCTTTTGCTTTGTCAGAGTGACCATCGGGTTCTTGGTCACCTCCCTGACTAAGGCCCTTCTACCTGATCGCTCAGTTAGGCTGGACGGCACTTTCAAGGAAGGGCCCTGGTGGTTCCAAACTTATTCTATTCACAGATGATGGAGGCCACTGTGCTCATTGGGACCTTCAATGCTGCAGAGATTTTTCTGTACCCTTCCCCCAATCTTTGCCTCCATACAATCCTGTCTTGGAGGTCTACAGACAATTCATTGGACTTCATGGCTTGGTTCGTGCTCTGACATGCACTGTTTACTGTGGGACCTTATATAGACAGGTGTGTGCCTTTCCCACTCATGTCCAATCAACTGAATTTACCACAGGTGGACTCCAATCAAGTTGTAGAAACATCTCATGGATGATCAGTGGAAACAGGATGCACCTGAGCTCAATTTTGAGTGTCATGGCAAAGGGTGTGAATACTTATGTACATGGGATTTTTATGTTTTTTTATTTTTAATAAATTTGCAAAGATTGCAAACAAACTTCTTTCCTGTTGTCATTATGGGAGATTGTTTGTAGAATTTTGAGGAAAATAATGAATTTAACCTATTTTGGAATAAGGCTGTAACATAACAAAATGTGTAAAAAGTGAAGGGCTGTAAATACTTTCCGGATGCGCTGTATGTTGCAGTTAGGAGGGGCGCTGCTGAGCCTATCCCCTCTCCACCAGCCCAGCGTATCTCTGTCACTTTACTTCCAGCAACAGAAAGGGGTACAGACACGCACCCAGTGAAACCCCTTGCGTGCATTTGTTGATGCCTTTATTCCTGTACCATAAGGCCAGGCTAAGGGTAATGCAGGGTTGGTTCCGGTTTGCTACAGGAAACCATCCAATGGGGAGGGAGCCAGACCAAATGCCAGTCTCTGGATAGCCCAATACACAACATATTACTCACTGCATTCCCATCATCTTCCACTGGCCCCACACAACAATATTCTACCTGGAGATATACAGTAATTCATATAAGACCCTGAGGTTACTATTTTAACTGCAAAAAAAGTACACCAGCTAAGCATTCCTGGCTCAAGCTGGCATGGCATGAACCACCTCTGGGCCTGCCCTGAAGAGCTGCAAGAATTTCAGCTCCGGTGTGATTCCTGTCCCCTACACGACCAGAAGAAGCACTGCATGGAACCTTTTAACCTGACTTATGAAATTTCCCCTTGAACACTTAGGGGGAACTGGTGGTTCATAGGACAATTCAGCAGAGGAGGGCATGGAGGAGGAGGGGTGGATGAAGCTCAGCCAGTGATACACAGGCTTTTGTAGCTATCCCAGTGAGTTGGCACAAACAGTGGTGCATCCTGAGATAGGCTATAAAAGCCAAGGGCACATGTGGCAGGGTGGCCTTTGGGCAGGAAGCCAAGTCCCAGAAGGAGGGTACGGCTGTTTCTCCTTCTGCAGTTGTGAAAGGTGGTCACAGGCAGTTGGCCTGATGAACCTGAAGGTGTTGCTGAATGCAGAGGTCCATTGGATTCTGACAAGTGGAGTTTGGAGGCAACGGCGACTCTGGAAAAACAGTATCTGTGAGTACAGAGGAACTTGCCCAGGGGTCTGCCAGGAAGGGGACCACTTCAGAAGCTAGGGTCAGTGGACGGGTGTCAGCACACCAGTATTGAGAGAAAAGGGGGTGCCAGTTTCAGAACCCTGAAGAGAATATTTACAAAGGAGCATTTAAAGTATCTTCACTTAGTGGCAAAGTGCCGCATTCTACAGTAAGCTGTCCCACAGACTGTGAATAGTTAATAGTTGGAGTATCCCACTCATCCCTTCTCCTATCCAAGTTCTCAACAAAACCACAAAAAAACATCCCCTGGATTTATTATTGAATGAGCCAAGAACTTTTAGCCTTGTTATCTGCTGCTAAGGGTAACCCAGGGGAATCCAGAAAGTGTAATTCTCAGCAGTCCTCTAGGGGGCAGTGCTACACTGGTAATACGCTGTGGCTGGGGGAACATGACTTCCAATTTGTTGTGTACCAGTGTTCGCCCCTTTCTGTAGGCTTATGTTCCTACCTTCTTCCAACTCAGAACCAACATTTGAATCAAGTAATGGCTGTGAATCGTCAAGGAGCAAGTGGCTGACGCTGTGTTCAAATAACTCAGCTGACTCCTACATGCCTGATGCTCGGGTTATAGCAGGAGTAGCTGTGGACAAGCAGAATAAGCCACTCTGGCAGCTGCGGTGGGCTGCGCACTAGTCTCTGCCTGGGTGATGGAGGATGAGAAGGATGAGGATTGATTAATAAACCAGTCCACCCCCTCCCCTGCATGCTGTGGCTGGAAAGCACGGGCAACGTATTCCGTCCAGTTCTGGTCGCCAGTCCTCAGGAGGGATGTGTTGGAGCTGGAGAGAGTCCAGAGAAGGGCAACTAAACTAATTAGGGGATTGGAGGACCTTGACTATGAAGAGCGTCTACAATCGCTCAATTTATTCTCCCTGGAGAAGAGACGTCTGAGGGGGGACATGATAGCAATTTATAAATATCTTAATGGGGATCCCAGCTTAGAAAAAAAGCTGTTCATTCGAAGGGATTGCATGAGGACTCGAGGGCATACAATGCGATTAGAGGAGAAGCGTTTTAACCTGAGGCAACGCGGGGGGTTCTTTACTGTTAGGGCAACAAGATTGTGGAATTCTCTACCCCAAGAGGTGGTTTCTGCGGGTAGTATGGTGGCTTTCAAAAGACTCTTAGACTTACATCTCAAGGATCAGAACATTCAGGGGTATGTGAGATGATTACAGCCACACACACCTACACAGGTTGAACTAGATGGACTATTGTCTTTATTCAACCTCACCTACTATGTAACTATGTAACTATATGTAACGTCACTAAACAGAGGAAATCATGCTCTGCCTGGGGACTGACTACATCCACCTTTGCCTGTGGACACAGATGCTGCTGACCCCCTAACAGTGCCATGGGAATGTCTTCCTCTCCTTGTTGGCCTCCCAGACATGATGTGCAGGGAGGCTTATTAACAACATGTAATAAAGATGGGGAAATGTGTACGTGGGTGCACTTTAATCAATGGAAAGTGGTGTTTGGTGGACTTTAACTTGAGTACTCACTCCACTTACACACTACAATATACTGCAGTAAAACTGCACTAACACACTTCAATACACTGCGGTAAATGTGCACCAATGCACTGAAATATACTGCGTTAAACATGCACTAATGCACTGCAATATACTGCAGCAAACCTTTAATAATGCACTGAAATATACTGCGTTAAATGTGTAGTAACACACTGTAATATACTGTGGTAAACCTGCACTAACAAAGTGAAATATACTGTGTTAAACCTGCAATAACGCACTGCAATATACAGTGGTAAACATGCAGTAACACACTGAAATATACTGCAGGAAATCTACCCTGACAACATTAAATGACACTAAATAAAAATGAATGGTCACACTACACTCACACTGTACTATTACTAGATTCACACTAAAGTGATACTTTACACACAATAGATTCAAAATAGCACACTAACTCGCTAGTAACACTGAACAGAGCCCTGTACTATCTCTCTCCACACTGATATCACACTGTAAATGACCGCTATGGGAAGAATATTTTTGGGGGTGGGAATAAGAGCAGTGAACCATGATTGGATAGAGTCATCATTACAGTGTCCAATCATGACTCTAACAGTGCTATGTGCCCTGATTGGGCAAAGCTTTCATTGGTTCAGCCAATCAGAGCTTTGAATGAACTGTGCTGCAGCGCAGTGAATTGTGGTCATTCGGCGGACCGAACAAACGGTCGAACGCCCCGATAATTTGGTTGTTTGTCAAACGAGCTGAACTGTTCGCTCAACTATAATCAGGAAGAAGAAATGCATCGTCACATGACAGAACTCTTTATCCTTGTAAAAAGGGAAGAAATATCATTTCTGAAACCAAGCAAAAGTAGGTATGGTGCCGGCATAGTTATAACCGTATTAGAAAGTCTCTATAACATTGTATGCTCACAACTGCTTTAAACTTCTGATGGTGTAAAATGGTGCACAGTGGGGTTTGGTGGTCACACTGGTTGATAATCCTGGTGCTGGACCCCAGGAGACAAAATTACAAGCAGACCCATCCCAAACATGAACCAGATAAGAGAGCCTCTTATTCAGGGAAAACCTAATCTCCAAAACAGGAGGAACTGGAAGTGTGCAGAGCTGGAACCAGCTGTAAGAGTAAAACATTGATACATAGAGTCATAAAAAACCCTTAAATCACCTCTCTTCCTGGGTAGACTTGTCTTATATAGCTCAGAATCTTTGTACCAATTTTATCTCCTAATTTATTTAGTATGTACAATCAGCCCTATCCCTGAGGAGTCATTTACCTGAAACTCTGAGAGATATCAGCACTGACAGCAAAGTATCACATGTCAAGAGCAATGTCGCAAACATTGCGAGGACCAGATAACCATTGCAGGTGTAGCACCCTTCTAGGTAGGTGCTATAAGAGAGAGCAGGGCTTTTTTTCAGCGGGAATGCGGCACCTCCAGAACTGAATGTATGTAATGGCAAGGGGTGCTGGGGTGTGCTGGAGGGTCTATTGATGCTGGCTAATAGGGAATCTATTGCTGCAGAGGATGGGGGTCTATTGTTGCTGGGGTGGGTCTTTTGCTGCTCGTGGGTCAGTTGTTGCTGGGAGGGATTTATTGTTGAGGGAGGGGTCTTTGTTGCGGCCTGCTGGAGGGTCTATTGATGCTGGCTACTGGGGAATCTAGTGTTGCTGGAGGGGATCTATTTGTTGCTGGAGGGGATCTATTTGCTGCTGGAGGGGATCTATTTGTGCAGAGGATCTATTGTTGCTGGGGAAGTCTGTTGTTGCTGGTGGGGTATCATGATGCAGGGAATCAATCATTGATGGGAGGGATCTACTGTTGAGGGAGGGGCCTAATGCTGCTGGCTGCTGGAGAGTCTATTGATGCTGGATGTTGGAAGTCCATTGTTGCAGGGGTGGATCTATTGTCGCTGGGGTGTCCATTGTTTCTAGATCTATTATATTGCCTTTCTTATTATCGTTAATTCTCTAAAAGGGGTGGTACTGGGAGGTGGGTAGGAGGGGAAACCAAGGAATGGTGCCTCAGGGGTGGGTAGGGGACGGAGTTAAGGGGTGACTCAGAAGGGAGGAGTTCCTGCACCTATTCTCTGAGAAAAAAAGCCCTGAGAGCGAGTATAGTTTTTTGGGTCTTTCTGCTTACCAGAGAGATTGTCAGGGAAATTTATACTGCTCTATGCTTACCAGAGAGTATTATCCATTGGTAGGGCCTGGTCATGGTGCTCAGGTGCAGCTCAGCTTGTCTGAAATGTTTCAGACTGGTCCAATAGAGAGGCATATTGGACAGTTGGAGGAAACCTGACAAATGAGGGCACAGGCATTGTTACAGCCCTGGTGATTGGCAGAGGAAAGTTCTTTGGTGCATGCTGGGTGACTGCATAAATGCCAAGGGCACATGTGCTCAGGGTCTTCGCCTGGAGAGCGGGGTCCTGAAGGGAGGGGGCAGTTTCCCCTCCTCTGTAGAAGCTGCCATGCGGCCGCAGGTAGTTGGTCTGAGGGCCTGAATGTTAGAGCGAGGAGCTGAACCCAGAGGTTCTGCAGAGCTGTCTGGAAGGGAGACACTGGAAAGGATCTGATTCTGCCTACAGTAAGTACAGATCTGTGCATGGGCCCTGTCATGTGAGGACCATCTCTTCAGAGGAAGAGTCAGTGGACGGGTGTCAGTAAAGGGGATGCTAGAGAGGGTCCTGAAGATAAAGTAGTTGCTTCAAGTCTGCTACAAGAAAAAGCATGAAGACGTAATTCTTCTATACAAGTGGTAAGCAGTGTGTCTGCTTTCACAAATAACCCGGTGACTACAAGTGAGAGTTGTCCTTATCAACTGTACATAGTTCAGTTGGAGTATCCAACTATTCCCTTCCCCCATCCAAGTTCCATGATAAATAAAAAATCAAATACCCTGGACTGTTTATTGAGTACCCAGGAAACGGCAGTAAGGAGGGATCCCCTAGTGACTGTCTGCAGGTAATCAGAGAGAGACCCAAGAAGTCATCACACAGCAAGCCCTATGGGGACAGTGCTATACAGGATTCTCCATGGGCCAAAGGGTTATTTCTGGATGATGTTAGGGTGACATGCTAAGTGATGAATGTTGTAGGAGTATTGTTAGATGGTGCAGAGGCTGCATCTTAATACAAAGAAGATTCCTGGCCCACAGGCTGATAAATGAGTGCTGTAGGGACCACATTCAGAGGGCTGGATCCAATCTCAGTGTCTGATTCTGAAAATAGATAGAGGACAAAGAGATGAAGGATGGTTGGAGGAAACATTATGTATAACAGCGCACAAAACTGTTTGTTCCAGTAAAATTGTTTTGCCAAGGTCAGTAGTGCGGTCAACATGGTTCAGGGGCCAAGAACTACCCTAGTCATCAGGGATGTGTAGATTGCATTTGGTTTGAAAGAAAGTTTTTGGCTTGAGTAAGGACATTTGGGTTTGGTAAGGATATCGTAGTTAAGGAAAGACATTTAGGTTGAGCAAAAAGATTTGGGTTCAGTTGGGGTGATTAGGTTGGTTGAGGCTTTATGGCCTAAATTAGGGGGTTTGATGAAGTTTTGTGGGTTGTGTAAGAGTTTTGGTTAAGTGAGGGCTTTAGTTTGGGATCAGACTTTTAGTTGGGTGAGGGGGTGTTGAAATGTTTAGGTTGGGTGAGGATATTTGGATTTTGTGAGAGTGTTGAGTAGGATGAACCATAACTATAATTGGGGTTGAGATAGCATGTTTGCATTAACCACTTTACCCCCGCTCACCTTGACTGTACTGCGGCAATGCGGCTCGTTATCGTCCAGCGACGTAGACCTACGTCACTGGACTCCTCCCCTTGTGGGCGGCGCGCGCGTGCCGCCGGAGGCTCAGTTACAGCGGGAGTCGGGCCAGGGGAGGAGCGGCGGTGATCGTCGGGGATCTAGTGTGGAAATCCGCCGCTTGTGTAAACAAAGCGGGCGGATCACCTAAGTGACAGGCAGGGTCAGATTGCAGGGTTCAGCATAGCTGAACCCTGGATCTGTCCCTGTGTCACTCAGTCACCTCCCCCCACACACGTCAGTAAGCACCAGGCATACATTAACCCCTCCCTCTCCAATAAAAATTGACCCCTTCCCTGCCAGTGTCATTTTTACAGTAACAGTGCATATGTATAGCACTGATTACTGCAGTAATGTCACTGGTCCCCCCAAAAGTGTCAAAAATGTCAGTCAAGGGTCCGATCTGTCCACCACAATGTCGCAGTCCCGCAAAAAAAATCGCAGATCACCGCCATTACTCATTAAAAAAAAAACAACAAAAATGACATACATCTTTCCCTTAGTTAGTAAATGCAATAACTTTTGCGCAAACCAATCAAAATACGTTTATTGCGATTTTTTTTACCAAAAATATGTAGCAGAAAACAAATTGGCCTAAAATGATAAAAAATTTTGATTTTTAAATTTTTTTGGGGGGAATTTCATATAAAAAAATGTGAAAAATATTGTTATTTTTTCAAAATTGTTGCTCTTTTTTTGTTTATAGCGCAAAAAGTAAAAATCGCACAGGTGATCAAATACCACCAAAAGAAAGCTCTGTTTGTGGGAAGAAAAGGACATAAATTTAATTTGGGTACAGCAGTGCACGACTGCACAATTGTCTGTTAAATTAATGCAGTGCCGAATCGCAAAATATGGCCTGGTCAGGAATGGGGTAAAACCTTCCGGTCATAAAGCGGTTAAAAATACGCTCATTGAGAATGTTTTTGTCAAAGACATGTAGCTAAATACATTTTGGCCTAAATATATGACAAACATTGAATATATTGGATATTTTTTGACTGTCAAAGTAGAAAAATATTTTTCAAAATTGTCGCGTTTTTTAATTAATATCGCAAAAAATGAAAATCGCACAGGTGATCAAATACCACCAAAAGAAAGCTCTGTTTGTGGGAAAAAAAGGACGTAAATTTCGTTTGGGTATGGCGTTGCATGACCGCGCAATTGTCAGTTAAAGTCACACAGTGCCGAATCGCAAAAAGTGGCCTGGATGTAAGACAGCAAAATCCTCCGGTAGTAAAGTGGTTAAAGGAAGGTGTTGTATTTAGGTTATGACTTTCGGTTGAGTGATGGGCTAAAAATAAGTGAAGACTAGGTTGGCTGAGGGATTTGGCTTGGTAGTGGTCTTTTAATTGACTGAGAGGTTAATGAAGGTGTTTGGGTTGTAGAATGATGTGTGGGATAGATAAGAGTGATTGGGATGAGTGAGGGCGTAAGGAAGGTGAATGATATTTGACCTTGGAGAGGGTGTTTGGGTTGAGTTAGGGGTTAAGAATGAGGGAAGGAGTTAGGCTGCATAAGGGATTTGGCTTATGTGTGAACCTTCATTTGGCAATGCATTAGGAACTGTACAGGATACCAGAAATGGGTCCAGGAGATACTATGCGTCCACATTAGTTGGGTTGTGGTCCCTTTAAGGGGAAAAAAGAAGCACTGTAGAGTACTCTGAGATTCTTTCCTATGCCATGTGAGGGGTTCAAGTGTAATCCTGATCTACAGTTTTCCCAGGATTGTAGTTATGGCTCAGAGAGATTTTGGGTGGAAAATAACCTCTTACCCTGACTATGGGCAGTATGGTCTTGAAAGGGTTAATGTGCCTGCAAGAGAGGGCTGAAAGGAGCAGGGAACAGTCAGTATGTGTCCAAGAGATGTCGTACAGAACATGGAACAGACATTTGAGAGCTCTGGACTGTCTTGTTACCGAAGTGTGGCTGCTGAATGCTTGCAACATTTCTGGACTTCTGAAGCAGGCAGGAACCTAAAAAAGTTAATGGTGCAAAGCACCAGTTCCCTGCGCTCGGAGAAGTGTAGTTCCTAGTCCACCTCATTAAGGTCTTTCCACTGTTTCTGGAGCTGTGGATGCGACAACCCAGGAAAAAATGCTGCGGCCTTGCCTCCCTTTACACGACCAGGGAAGTCTGGAAATACTGTAAACAACAAACAAACACAGGGGCGCACAGGCCTAGTGCATTATTCTTTGGTTGGTTTATTTAAAAGTAAAAAGATTAAAAATACTCACAAACGAGATCTTGGTTAAAAGCATATCACATATGGAACGCAGTCCTCAGTAGTAGGATCCGAGGGTAAATTGTCCCTTGAATTCGTAATGGCTAACGCGTTTCGAGGCTTAGCCTCTTCCTCAGAGCCTCTAGGAAGGCTCTGAGGAAGAGGCTAAGCCTCGAAACGTGTTAGCCATTATGAATTCAAGGGACAACTTACCCTTGGATCCTACTACTGAGGACTGCGTTCCTTATGTGATATGCTTTTAGTGCTGGTTCACACTAGGGCGACCTGTGAGGCGACCTGGTCGCCTCACAGGTCGCCGCAGGTCGCCTCCCATAGGAAAGCTGCGGACCCGTTCTAATAGGAGCGACACAAGTCGCTCCGACCTAGAAAAAGGGTCCGGAGCTTCTTTGGGGCGACCAGGAGGCGACCGCCATAGACTTCAATGTTATGAAGTCCGTGGCGGCCGCTCCGAGGTCGCGGCGCGCTGCTCGCACCGCGACTTTGGAGGTCGCCACCCGAAGTAGCGTCGCGGTAGTGTGAACCGGCGCTAAACCAAGATCTCGTTTGTGAGTATTTTTAATTTTTTTACTTTTACATAAACCAACCAAAGGATAATGCACTAGGCCTGTGCGCCCCTGTGTTTGTTTTTTGTTTACAGGAACCTAAAAAACCCTGTGGTGGTACAAGTTTTTGAGGCCAGTGAACCAAAGTTTTATTTTGTGTGAGAGAAGTGTGGCTGTTTGATTTATTTTTTTATGCTGAAATAAGCTGTTTTGTTTATCTGTAGGAAAAATAAAAAGTGTTCCTTTTACTAAGATGGTTGGCTGGTGATCCCAGGCTCCCCAAATGTCACACCTGTTTGTACTGGGTGAGGATACATTGGCTCAAAGAAGGTTTTTAGGTTTGGTAATGGCATTTGGGAAGGGAGATGTTGTTTGGGTGAAGGGTTTAGAATGAGTGAGGAGCATTAATTGGCTTGGATAAGAGATTTGGTATGGGAGTGGGGTTTAGACTATTTTTGGCTGTTTAACCACTTTACCACTGAAGGATTTTGCTGTCTTACGTCCAGGCCACTTTTTGCGATTCAGCATTGCGTGACTTTAACTGACAATTGCGCAGTCATGCAACGCCCTACCCAAACAAAATTTACGTCCTTTTTTTCCCACAAACAGAGCTTTCTTTTGGTGGTATTTGATCACCAGTGCGACTTTTACTTTTTGCGCTATAAACAAAAAAAGAGTGACAATTTTGAAAAAATAACAATATTTTTTACAATTTTTTTTTTTATTTACATTTCTTTATATGAAATTCCCCCCAAAAAATGTAAAAATCAATTTTTTTTTTTATAATTTTAGGCCAATTTGTTTTCTGCTACATATTTTTGGTAAAAAAAAATTGCAATAAGCGTATTTTGATTGGTTTGCGCAAAAGTTATTGCGTTTACTAACTAAGGGAAAGATTTCTGTAATTTTTGTTGTTTTTTTATTTAACGAGTAATGGCGGCGATCTGTGATTTATTTTGCGGGACTGCGACATTGCGGCGGACAGATCTGACCCTTGACTGACATTTTTGACACTTTTGGGGGTACCAGTGACATTACTACAGTAATCAGTGCTATACATATGCACTGTTACTGTAATAATGACAATGGCAGGGAAGGGGTTAGTTTTTATTGGAGAGGGAGGGGTTAATGTATGCCTGGTGCTTACTAACATGTGTGGGGGGAGGTGACTGAGTGACACAAGGACAGATCGCAGGTTCAGCTATGCTGAACCCTGCAATCTGACCCTGCCTGTCACTTAGAAGTGATCACCGCCGCTCCTCCCCTGGCCCGACTCCCGCTGTAACTAAAAACAGCGGGAGCGAGCCTCCGGCGGCGCGCGCGCGCTGCCGAGAAAGGGGACTGTCTGGTGATGTAGGTCTACGTCGCCAGATGATAACGAACCACTTTGCCGCAGTACAGTCAACGTGACTGGTCGGCAAGTGGTTAAATAAGGAAGTAATAAGGAAGTAATGAGGGTGTTTGAGGTGGAGGATGGTGCTTGGGTAACGTATAAATAAATCCACAACAACTGGAGAAAGTGAAGAGAAGGGCAACCAAACTGATAAGAGGAATGGAGGACCTCAGCTATGAGAAAAGATTAGAGGAACTGAATTTATTCTCTCTTGAGAAGAGGAGATTACGGGGGGATATGATCTCCATGTATAAATACATAAGGGGGATATGATCACCATGTATAAATACATAAGGGGGGATATGATCTCCATGTATAAATACATAAGGGGGATATGATCACCATGTATAAATACATAAGGGGGGATATGATCTCCATGTATAAATACATAAGGGGGATATGATCACCTTGTATAAATACATAAGGGGGATATGATCTCCATGTATAAATACATAAGGGGGGGATATGATCTCCATGTATAAATACATAAGGGGGGATATGATCTCCATGTATAAATACATAAGGGGGGATATGATCTCCATGTATAAATACATAAGGGGGGATATGATCACCATGAATAAATACATAAGGGGGGGATATGATCTCCATGTATAAATACATAAGGGGGATATGATCACCATGTATAATACATAAGGGGGGATATGGTCACCATGTATAAATACATAAGGGGGGATATGATCACCATGTATAAATACATAAGGGGGGATATGATCTCCATGTATAAATACATAAGGGGGGTATGATCTCCATGTATAAATACATAAGGGGAGATATGATCTCCATGTATAAATACATAAGGGGGGGGGATATGATCTCCATGTATAAATACATAAGGGGGGATATGATCTCCATGTATAAATACATAAGGGGGGGATATGATCTCCATGTATAAATACATAAGGGGGGATATGATCTCCATGTATAAATACATAAGGGGGGGATATGATCTCCATGTATAAATACATAAGGGGGGATATGGTCACCATGTATAAATACATAAGGGGGGATAAGATCACCATGTATAAATACATAAGGGGAGATATGATCTCCATGTATAAATACATAAGGGGGGGTGGGGATATGATCTCCATGTATAAATACATAAGGGGGGGTATGATCTCCATGTATAAATACACAAGGGGGGTATGATCACCATGTATAAATACATAAGGGGGGTATGATCACCATGTATAAATACATGAGGGGGGTATGATCCCCATGTGTAAATACATAAGGGGGATGTGATCTCCATGTATAAATACATAAGGGGGGATATGATCACCATGTATAAATACATAAGGGGTCCATATAGTGACTGGTGTTGAGTTGTTCACTTTAAGTTCAACACAGAGGACAAGGGGGCACTCTTTACGTCTAGAGGAAAACAGATTTAATCTCCAAATATGGAAAGGTTTCTTCACCGTAAGAGCTGTGAAAATGTGGAATAGACTCCCTCCAGAGGTGGTTCTGGCCAGCCCACTAGATTGCTTTAAAAAAAGGTCTGGATTATTTCCTGGGTGTACTTAATATACAGTAAGTGGGTACTAAAATATTTTTTTAGGTAAAGTTGATCCAGGGAATATCTGATTCCCTCCCGGGAGATCAGGAAGTAATTTTTTTCCCCTGCTTTAGCAAATTGGATCATGCTTTGCTCGGTTTTTTTCGCCTTCCTCTGGATCAACTGCGGATATAGGATTGTGTATATGGGATTGTATGGTTGGGTTTTCAATACTGTTTTTTTTTTTTTGTTGGTTGAACCAGATGGACTTGTGTCTTTTTTCAACCTGACTAACTATGTAATTATATGTAACAAAAATAAAAGCATTCAGTTTATATGTTCAAAATGTAAATATGTTTTAAATGTACTCTATAAGAGGTGACAGTTTTGAAGACAAAAATCACTAGTAAAGACTCAAAGCATATTTAACACGCGAATAATGGATAATAATGGATAATAAAACCACTTAACTCCCAAACCAGTAGGAAGGAGCTTATATGGAGATGTTATCAGTGGGAGTTACTATACCCTAACTGTGGTCAAAAGCTTGGGAGATCAGTGCTGCCCATTCCTCAAAATGCTGGCTGAGTCCATCTCTGTACACTGAAATTGAGACAGAGAAGCTCTTTTGGGCTGGACACCACACCAGAGGAGATTAGACCATCTACAGAGCCTATTATGTGTGTGCCGGTGATATATTCCAGCAATGACTACCAATAGAAGAGTCTTATGGACAGCTGGTGATGGTTATAGTAATTCGGTGGGTAATGGTCATGATGATGTATTTCGGCAATGGCCACCAATTGAAGAGTCTTATGAACAGTTAGGGATACGGAGGGTGATGGTCATAGTGATCTATTCTGGCAATGACCACCAAAAGAAGTGTCTTCTGAACAGTTGGTAATATGGAGGATGATGTTCATGGTGATGTATTCTGGCAATGCCTACCAATAGAAGAGTCTTATGGACAGCTGATGATGGTAATGGTGATTCGGAGGGTAATGGTCATGATGATGTATTTCGGCAATGGCCACCAATCAAAAAGTCTTATGGACAGTTGGTGATACAGAGGGTGATGGTCATAGTGATGTATTCTGGTAATGACCACCAATAGAAGGGTTTATGGACAGTTGGTAATACGGAGGGTGATGGTCATGGTGATGTATTCTGGCAATGACCACCAACAGAAGTATCTTATGGACAGTCTGTGATATGAAAGGTGAAGTTCATAGTGATGTATTCTGGCAATGACCACAAATAGAAGAGTCTTATGGACAGTTAGTGGTATGGAGGGCAATAGTCATGGTTATGTATTCTGGTAATGACCACCAATAGAAGTGTCTTATGAACAGTTGGTGATACGGAGGATGATGTTCATGATGATGTATTCTGGCAATGCCTACCAATAGAAGAGTCTTATGGACTTTTAGTGACATGGAGGGTGATGTTCATGCCATGGTGATGTATTCTGGTAATGACCACCAAAAGAAGAGTTTTGTGGACAGTTGGTAATAGGGAGGGTGATAGTCATGGTGATGTATTCTGGAAATGACCACTAGACGTGGGCCGAATGAGCCCCTGTTTGGTTCGCAGCAGAATTCCCGAACCGGAAAAAGTTCTAACCTAAACAGGGAACCCCATTAAAGTCTATGGGAGCCGAACAGGAAAAATCAAAAGTGCCCTGAATACTGCCCTGGGGGACATTTATCAATGCAATTTTTTTTTTTTAAAAGCAATCATTTTTAGGAGCAGTGATTTTAATGATGCTTAAAATGCAACAATAGAAATTAAAAATTCCTTTAAATAGAGTGTCTGGGGGGGTCCCCTCAGTCTGCCTGTAAAGTGACCCATATGTTGCATATATAGAACATGCTGCAGCAACAATGACATTTCTAAAGAGAAAAAAACTAGTCAAATCACATTTTTATTGACTCGAAGTTGCAATTGTTGGCACCCGGCTATTAAAACATTTAAGAAAAAGATGGCGTCGGCCATTCGAGTCTGGTATGGATTTTAAGGGAACCCCACTCCAAAATTAGAAAAAAAAATGGCGTAGGGTCCTCCCAAAATCCATACCAGACCCTTATCCATGCATGCATGCAGCCTGGCAGGTCAGGAAAGTAGGGGGAGCGAGCACCCTCTCTCCTGAACCATACCAGGCCACAAGCCCTCAACATAGGCATAGAGGGGTGCTTTGGGGCAGGGGGTTCTGCCCCACCCACCCTAAAGCACCTTGTCCCCATGTTTATGGGGACGAGGGTCTCTTCTCGACAACCCTGGGCTGTGGTTGTCGGGATCTGCGGGTTGGCGGCTTTCAGCATCTGGAAGTCCCATTTAACAAGGGGGCCCCAGATCCCGGCCCCCTCCCTATATGAATAAAAGTGCGGTACATAGTACCCCTACCTATTCACCAAAAAGCTGTACAAAAAACTAAAAACATGAGACAAGTTTTTGAATAATTCATTATTAAAAAATAAAAAAGCGTCCCTTTTTGTAAATCCATTGTCAATCACGCTGCCCCGCCGCACCATCGACCCAAAAAATGAAACAATGCTCCGTCTTCCAAATGCCTCCTCCACGCTTTGACAGTTCCTCTATAGGTTAGGGCAGGGCCACCAGGCAATTTTACTTGTTGGCCCCGCCCCTTGTGGCATCACCGGCTCAGCATGCACCTGTCCATGACTTTTCAAGGGGAGCAGGGCCACCAGGTGACGTTGACAGGTGGCCCCGCCCTTACCTATATAAGAGGAGGAGGAGGCATTTGGAGGAGGCAGGCGGCAGGCGGCTGTCCCAGAAGGTGGAGCACTGTTTTTTTTTTTCGGGTCGACCATGCGGCTGGCGGTGTAATTGATGTTGGGTTTTTATCGAGGGACACTTTATTGATGAAATGGACGGTGATGGTCATGGTGATGTATTCCAGCAATGATCATCACAAGAAGTGTCTTATGGACAGTTGGGGAAAAGGAGGGTTATGGTCATGGTGATGGAGGGCTGGTCTCAGGCACATATCTGCACATATTTATCAAGTTTACCTCAGCTTTTCTAAGTACTATGACAGTTCTGAGATTAGATTTAATTGCTAAATAAGTGCTCACAGTTGTGGTACTACAGAGAAATAAAATGGACACTCTTAAGCAGATTCCACTCCATATCGCCCTTAATGGATATAATGTTCCAACATAGATAGAAAGACACTTCATAGTGTAATACGTTCAGTATAAAATGTATCAAAATCCAGAAAACTTGCTCACCAAAGGTAAGATAAAATCTCTCACGTGCATTTATAATCCACAAGGGAATGTTTCCAACCATCAAGATGGCCGACCTTCATGCTTGGCAATGTCACGTGATCCAGCTCTACCTAAACGGTTTCATCGTTATCTGAGCTAAACTCACTGCTTGCCTTGGTACATGTCCCTAATGCCAGTTCCCAGAACCCCCTCCCCCCCCCCATTTATTTGACAGATCCTTGCCCATTAGCCTTGGCCAGAACTATTTTTAACAATTGGCTCCCGTTGACTTTATTACGGTTCGGATTTGACACCTGAACTTTACTCATGTTTGGTAAACTAACTGAACCCATCACAGGTACATTCAGCTCATTGCTAATCCTCACCCTCCTTTTCCTATTCCCACCCTTCCTCTCCACTTGTCTCCTCAGCACCCCTTTACAGTACTCCTATTCATCTCCCTCCCCTCCTCTCCATTTCTTCCTCTCCTCTCCACATCAATTCCAATACACATCTCTCCTTCCCTTTCCACTTCCTTTTCCATCGCCTCTCTTTTTCTACCCCCCCCCTTCCACTTTTCTCCTCTTCCAACTCATCTCTACTTTCATCATTTAGCTACTCTACCTTCCCCTTTATTGCCCTCCTCACTCTTCCACACCTGAACCCTCCCATCCTTTCCCTTCTCCTTCTCTCCCACCCCCAACCACATATTACTTCCCCTATTCTCCATTTTTCGTCCTTCCCCCTCCTTTTTACTCCTTCCCCTATCAGTTTCCTATATTTCACTCCTCTCCTTTCCCCTCCTCTACCCTCCCTCCTCATCACATCGGATCTTCTCCACCCTCACATGAGGAACTCTATTCCGGTGTATTCTATTGCAAACACTTTCGGCTCTAAAGAGACAGCTGAGGACAGTGTGAGAAAAGTGTTCTTATCCTTTAATCTTACAATAATCAATACACACATATTGGTATCAATCATTTTATTACTCAGGAAAAACAGAAATAAACATAAATCAGCAAAATTTAAGAATGGCTCCATATGGTTTTCTTATATACAATTCCGGATAATGGCCCAGAGATCAGAACATTCACACAGCGTTCTTCAGATCAGTGGGGTCACACAGGGTTCCTCAGATCAGTGCGGTCACACAGGGTTCCTCAGATCAGTGCGGTCACACAGGGTTCCTCAGATCAGTGCGGTCACACAGTGTTCCTCAGATCAGTGCGGTCACACAGGGTTCCTCAGATCAGTGCGGTCACACAGGGTTCCTCAGATCACTGCTGACACAGTATTCCTCCTTAGATCAGTGCGGTCACACAGGATCTCTCTCACAGATCCAGTTCAGTTCGGTATAACAGTTCTCCAATTTCAGCCAAGATCCGAGCTTGGCACAGCTTCCAATCCCTTCAGTGATATTTCTAGATAGGGGGAAAAAAATTGGATGAAAAAATTCCCACAGTCATTGTTGGTGGGGGGGGGGGGGGGTAAGGGGGTAGCAGTAATGGGAGGAGAGGAGAGAGGAGACCATGAAGCAAAATATGTACAGGGGCCACACTGAGATACTATAGAGGGCACTGCACAGATATAATATGTTCAGTCCCACTAAAGGCAAATAGGGTCAAAGGAGTGACTAGTGCCCATTACAGCCCCACTGAAAGAGATAACCATCATGGAAGGGCTGGCATAAGAGGAGTGCCATGGGAAATCTGCTCTAACAAAGCAGCTATAAGAGAGATGCCATAGGAGAACATCAACAGGAAAATTGCCATAAGATAGATGTAATAGGGGAGTTGCCATAGGAGAGATGCCATGAAGGAGCAGCCATGGGAGTGCAAGAAAGAGTTGTCAAACGAGGGATGCTGTAGGAGAACAACAACAGGGAAGCTTCAATTAAAGGGACTTTCTTTAGGAACTCTGCAATAAGAGATACGTCTTAAGAGAACTGCCAGTGGAGTGCAGCCGTAACAGAGTTTCCAAAGGAAGGATGCCATAAGAGAGCTTCCAGAGAAAAGCTGCAATAAAAGAGCTTCCGTGGGAGATCCTATGTAGTAACCAAAGACAAGCTGGCACAAGAGAGCTGGGATAGAAGAACTTCCACAGGAGACATGTCCTAGGAGCACTACATGAGAGAGCTGCTATAAGGGAGCTGTCCTAGGAAATATGCCATAAGAGAGCTGCCACATGCAAGCTGCTAAAGGGTTGCAACCATAAGAGATGTGGCAGAAAATGAGTGCCATAAGAGATGTGCTATAGGAGAGGCGCTAGAAGATGAAAACCATAAGGGAGCTGCCATAGGAGAGGTGCCAGAAGAGGAATCCCATAAGAGAGCTGCCATAGGAGAGGTGTTAGAAGAATAGTGCCACAAGAGAGAAGCCATAGGAGAGGTGGCAGAAGAGGAGTGCCATAAGAGGGTTGCCATAGGAGAGGTTCCGGGAGAAGAAGCCCATAAGAGAGCTGCCATAGGAGAGGTGTTAGAAGAATAGTGCCACAAGAGAGCAGCCATAGGAGAGGTGGCAGAAGAGGAGTGCCATAAGAGGGTTGCCATAGGAGAGGTTCTGGAAGAAGAATCCCATAAGAGAGCTTCCATAGGAGAGGTGTTAGAAGAATAGTGCCACAAGAGAGCAGCCATAAGAGAGATGGCAGAAGAGGAGTGCCATAAGAGGGTTGCCATAGGAGAGGGGGCAGAAGAGGAGTGCCATAAGACGGTTGCCATAGGAGAGGTGCCAGAAGAGTAGTGCCATAAGTAAACTGCCATACTAGAGGCACCAGATGAGAAGTGCCACAAGAAAGCAGCCATAGGAGAGGTGGCAGAAGAGGAGTGCCATAAGAGGGTTGCCATAGGAGTGGTTCCGGAAGAAGAATCCCATAAGAGAGCTGCCATAGGAGAGGTGTTAGAATAATAGTGCCACAAGAGAGCAGCCATAGGAGAGGTGGCAGAAGAGGAGTGCCATAAGAGGGTTGCCATAGGAGAGGTGCTGTAAGGTAAACCAGATTTCCAGCAACAGAAAATAAGTGCGGGCTTATGCTCATATTTGTGTGCATGTGCATGCTTCACATGCTAATACTTCTAAGCAAACATGTACTATTCCTGTTCATCATGCTCGCATTCACACAGGCACTTGCACACAAATTAGCGTGCATACTTGGCACCAGTTCCCTATTTAAACTTGCCTGTCACCATGAGCAGTTGCAAAAGGGTCTCCAGCTTGTTCCTGTATTCCTGTGACCTGATCCATTGAAGCTGCTTACCTGGCTTCCTCCTGGACTCTGCCTTTGCTCCTGCATTAACCTTGTTCACCTGATCTCTCTGACCTCGACCTGTTTACTGGACTTGTCTTTGCCTGCTCAGCTGTTACCAACCTTGGCCTGCTTTCTGGACTTGCTTTGTCTGTTGACTCGGTCCCTTGTTGCCGAGCTACTGCTGGTCACTGCCTGCATACCGGCTCTGCTACTATCTGCTGGTGCCAAGCTGCTTTAGCATCCTGTTCCTAGGACTGTGACCCCCAGCTTCATCCACCTAAGAGCAGACTTCACCAGCCAGCTTCTCCGGCACTTGTGCCCTCACACAACATTCACAACATTCCAGTCAACACTAGGTACGTGATAGGTGAGAGAAGAGGAGTGCCATAAGAGAGCTGCTATAGGAGAGGTGACAGAGGAGTAGTGCCACAAGTGAGCTGCTATAGGAGAGGTGACAGAGGAGCAGTGCCACAAGAGAGCAGCTATAGGACAGGTGACAGAGGAGTAGTGCCACAAGAGAGCAGCTATAGGACAGGTGACAGAGGAGTAGTGCCACAAGAGAGCAGCTATAGGACAGGTGACAGAGGAGCAGTGCCACAAGAGAGCAGCTATAGGACAGGTGACAGAGGAGTAGTGCCACAAAGAGAGCAGCCATAGGAAAGGTGACAGAGTAGTAGTGCCACAAGAGAGCAGCCATAGGACAAGTGACAGAGGAGGAGTGCCACAAGAGAGCAGCCATAGGACAAGTGACAGAGGAGTAATGCCAGAAAAGAGCTGCCATAGCAGAGGTGATAGAGGAGTGCCATAGGAGAGGTGCCAGAAAAGAAGTGCCATAATAGAACTGCCATAGGAGAGCTCCAAGAAGAGTAGTGACATAAGAAAGCTGCTATAGGAGAGATGCCAGGAGAGGAGTGCCACAAGAGAAATTCCATAGGAGAGGTGCCAGAAAAGTAGTGCCATAGGAGAGCTGCAATAGGGGAGATGCAAGACTAGGAGTGCCATAGGAGAGGTCCTAGAAGAAGAGTGCCATAGGAAAGTTGCCTAAAAGAGATGCTGTAGGAGATATATGTTATAGGAGAGTTGCCATACGGGAGCTGAAATTAGATATCTGTTATAAGAGAGATGCCATATGGTAGGGTGACCAGACATCCCTGGTTTTCGGGGACAGTCCTTGGAATGAGGACACTGTCCCCGGACCAAGTATGTCCCTGGTTTTCTCCCTGCTTTGCAGGGCCAATCCTGGGTGGGTGCACCGTGAGCTGGGGCAGAGGGTAGGCGCCCAGTGCCAGCCCTACCATCGGTCCCGCTGGAAAGCCTCGGAGGGAAGTGGGGAGGCGAGCGCTGCCGGATTACACAGAGCGGGGATCTCCCGTTTACCTGCTGCGGCTGCTGTTATATGAAGTCCCGCCTCCTGGACTGGCTCCTATGATAGACAGAACACACAGGAGGCAGGACTTCATATGTCAGTGGCAATGCCAGGTAAGCGGGAGATCTCCGCTCTGTGCAATCCGAGGCACTCCTCTTTCTTATCTCCATGAACGTAACAGGCTGCATTGATGGGCACTGATCAGGCTGCATTGATGGACACTGATCAGGCTGCATTGATGGACACTGATCAGGCTGCATTGATGGACACTGATCAGGCTGCGCTGATTGGCACTGATTAGGCTGAGCTAATGGGCTGTGATGAGGCTGCACTGATGGGCACTGGTGAGGCTGCCATGGTGGGCCCTGATGAGGATGCCATGATGGGCACTGATGAGTCTGCTTTGATGGGCACTGATGAGGCTGCAATGATGGGTACTGGCGAGGCTGCATTGATGGACACTGATGAGGATACATTGATGGGCACTGGTGAGGATGCATTGATGGGCACTGGGGAGGCTGAGCTGATGGGCACTGATCAGGCTGCATTAATGGGCACTGATGAGGTTGCATTGACAGGCCCTGATGAGGCTGCATTGATGGGCACTGGTGAGGCTGCATTGATGGGCAATGGTGAGGCTGCATTGATGGGCACTGGTGAGGCTGCATTGATGGGCAATGGTGAGGCTGCATTGATGGGCAATGGTGAGGCTGCATTGAAGAAGTATCTTTTTTTTAAATTTTATGGACTATATAAATGTGAGAAATAATGTATATATCATACAATCATTCCATAAACACATACCACGTACACTGCATATATAATTTAAAGCAAAATTTGCTTATAAAATAGTTTACCGTTTGCCAATAAAAAAAAAAAAATTATATGTCCCCGGATTTAATTTTAAAAATCTGGTCACCTTACCATATGGGAGCTACCGCACGAGATCCCCCATGGGAGGGGTGTCATGCCCCTGGGCTGCTAACAAGTAATAACAACCCTTATATGTACTTACTCATTCATTTCTCATTGGCTTTTAGGGTTCAGTAAGGAAAAATAAACTGTTCTGTCATCCAAACAAAGTGTGTGTAAATCTTTGTGGAGAAAGAGGAAGGAGCGTGACATCATACAGATATTCTTCTACTGAAGTTTTGGTGTCTATTCCTGCATATAAAGTAAAAGAGTCCTGTGATACTTACTCCTTGCTGCCATCTGCCCATTTTCCTGTCCACACTCCAACATGGGTGTGATAATAGGTTAATCCGACCCAGAATTCCTTTCCTTTGAAGGTCACCAGTGCCTGGATAATAAAATACACAGCAAATTATAAACTGTTTTCCCATCACCTTCTATTGGCTCCAGACAACAGTATTCCAGCTGGATATATAAATATTATACAACCCCTGGGGCTACCAGGTTTTATCAGAGCCTAGGGTGCCCTGCTGCCAAGGGCGCAGCCACGGCCTGGAGAACCCAGGGGACCCTGGTGTAAGTGGTGGCTATGGGGACCCTGATGTAAGGGGGGCTATGGGGACCCTGATGTAAGGGGGGACTTTGGGATGCTAATATAAGGGAAGACTTTGGGGATCCTAATGAAAATGGAGTCTCTGTTGTAAGGATGAACTCTGGGGACCCTGATTTAAGGAGAGGGGACTTTGGGGACCCTAATTGAAGTGCTAAACTATGATGTAAGGGGGTCAGGCCTAAAGCTGCGTAAGTGGCCCTAAAATTTCTGGTAGCTGCTCAGTTCTCCACTGTAATGTTCTGGTACCTTTGGGTACCCTAATTACTCTTTTCCTAAGTGTATGCGCCCCACCATTCTCTTTTGGTAAGGTGCGCATACACCTTTAAGACTGATGCTGTCATCACTGAGCGCCGGACTGAACAGCTATTTAAATCACCAGCTTTCACTCACATGTGTTCGTTCAACCTGCTTTGTGCCTTGATGCTAACCTGCCTTGAAGCTCTCATGCTTGCAAGCATACCTCGCTGTCGGAACCACGCTGCGCTGATCCCTGTATCCCGCTACCGGATCATCCGCTCTTGCCGAACCTCTCCTCTGCTACATTGCTACTAGTGATAAGTACCCCACAGGGGAAACCTCTATAACGTTCATACTAAAAGCTTACACTATCTAGCGCTGCATACTAAAGACTATTACTACATCTGCATTATCTAAGATTGCTAGCTCTTGAGCCTACTACCATCTGCTCTTGCACTGGGTTGGTCTCTCCTGTATGTTCACCTGCTACTCTATCATCTGCTACCATACATGATTGCTAACCTATCTGCATCCCATCTGCTACTATCTTACTTTCAAGAACATTCCTTTCAAGTGTCTGTCATCTACCATCTCTACCCAACCTGTCTCTTCAGCCTATCATCACTGTGTTACTATATACATAAGTCACTCTAGGAACATCTTATTGAGTGTGTGTATTTACTTGCTGAATTGAGATCATCCACACATGATGAGTCTTGGGAGTTGGGATTGGTGTCTCAGCGTTTCTCTACATGACTACTGAAGTGGAATATTTCTGCAGCTGTAAATCCACGTTATACATAAAACGCATGAGCGTTACAGATTGAACGAACCCCAAATGGATTCAGCAGAAATAACCACTCAGGTGACACAATTAAAGCAGCAAGTAACTGCGTTAATACACGCACTTGCTGAATTAAAAGAAGACAATCAGGCTCTGTCGCAGCAGGTAATTAGACTGACACTTACCACTGCTCAGTCCCCTGAACCCAAAATAAATCCTCCTTTGGTATTTACAGGCGATCGCAAAAAAATTCGCGAATTTAAAAACGCATGTGAGTTACTTTTCTTGCTAAAACCCCGTACCTACCTTACTGATCACATTAAGGTTTGTACTATTATTTCTTACCTAACAGGCGATCCTCGGGCCTGGGCAGACTCTCTTTTTGAGAAAAGCGATCAGCTTCTCAAATCCTATACCTTATTTCTAGCAGAACTTACTAGCCTATATGATGATCCCAATAGGCAGAGTACTGCCGATCTTCAATTAAGATCCTTGAAACAAGGTGGGAGACCTGTGGAAGACTTTGTCGCAGAATTCAAGAGATGGACCCTTGATTCAGAATGGAATGATGCATCTCTGAAAACAAAATTTAGGCTTGGCCTATCAGAGGCCGTTAAAGACGAGCTCGCCCGAGCGGATCTGCCAAAAACCCTGGATGCATTGATACAACTCAGTATCACCATAGATAGAAGACTACGAGAAAGAAAGGCTGAGAAAATGGGAATGCCATTATCCAGTTCTTCTCGGATTTCGGCCGTTGACCCCACTCCTATGGAGGTAGGAACCATACGCCCACCTCTATCAACTATGGAAAGAGCCAGAAGACGATCTGGTAATCTCTGCTTGTACTGTGCATCCCCGGATCACAAGATAAACGTCTGTCCCCTAGTCTACAAAAAGAAGGGTGAGTGTTCACATGTCCTCCTAGGGGGATTGCCAACTTCAATCACTAACCCTTACCTTTTTGTTTGCTTAACATTACAGTGGAACCAGAACAGGATTACTACTAAGGCCATGATTGACACAGGATCTTGTGGAAATTATATTGACATACGTTTTGCTGCTTTAAATAAAGTTCCTATTATTTCTAAACCTAAACCTGTCTCAGTGAGTCTTATTAACGGTGTTCCTTTATCCTCTGGTCCGATCACTGATCAGACACAGGCACTCCTAGTCACTACTAACGGGTCTCATATGGAGACCACTACCTTCGATCTAATACCTTCACCCCACTTTCCCATTGTTTTGGGACTTCCCTGGTTACACACACATCAACCAACCATAGATTGGAAGGAACGGACCCTGGCCTTCCTCTCTTGCTATTGCGAGGGTACGTGTAACCTCCCGTCTTCCGGGAAGATCCTGTCTGTGGTGACAGATGAGATTGCACCACTATGTTATCAGGATCTCTCTGAGGTTTTTCTTGAGAAAAATGCTCAAGCACTACCTCCCCATCGAGACTATGATTGTAGTATTGATCTACTCCCAAATAGCAAATTGCCGTTCGGTCATGTTTATCCTCTTTCGCAGGATGAACTTTCCCATCTCAAAGACTATTTGGATGAGAATTTGAAAAAAGGTTTTATTAGACCTTCCACTTCTTCCACAGCAGCAGGACTCTTTTTTGTCCGCAATAAGGACTCAAGTCTCAGGCCTATCATCGACTATAGGCAATTGAATGCTATTACAATAAAAGATCGCTATCCTCTACCGCTTATCCCTGAGCTCATTGAGCAGGTGCGTGGAGCTACCTATTTTTCAAAATTGGACCTGAAAGGAGCATACAATCTCATTCGAATCCGTGATGGACACGAGTGGAAGACTGCATTCAGAACCAGATACGGATTGTTCGAATATCTTGTAATGCCATTCGGGCTATGCAACGCCCCTGCAGCCTTTCAACGATTTATAAACGATATTTTCAGAGACTTACTAGATGTCTGTGTTGTGGTATATCTGGACGATATACTTATATATTCACGATCCCTGTCTGAACACATAAGACATGTAAGACTAGTATTATCGAGATTGCTTGCACACAACCTTTATGTGAAACTGAAAAAATGCTTGTTTCATAAAGACGAAGTACTGTTTCTAGGCTACATCATATCCAAAACAGGAATCAAGATGGACATGAGTAAGATATCCTGCATTCAGGATTGGCCTACACCAACCACACGCAAGGCGCTACAGCGATTCCTTGGATTTTCGAATTTCTACAGGAAGTTCATCAGAAACTTCTCTGCCATTGTGAGACCCCTCACACAGCTCACTAGCATTAAAAGACCATTCAAATGGTCAGATGAAGCAAATAAAGGTTTTCACCTGTAAGGCTCCATGTACACGGGACGCTGGAAATGGCCGTTTAGGAGCAGTTGGGCGTTTTTTTCAGAAGCCCCTGAACCCATCTACATTTTATCTTATCTGTCCATGTACACCAGGTCGTTTACAGTCATTTGCAGGCAGTTGCGTTCAGGGACTTTTTTTAGAACGCAATTATTTGCGTTCGAACGTGTGTTTCCCGGCGTTTCAAACGCACAAACGCGTCCGAACGCGTCTGAACGCGTCCGAACGCGATGACCCGCGTTTAGCGTTCGCGTTTTTCCATTTTAAAGGGGAATAATTTTTTTGACCTCTAGGAATGGTTCTAAACGCAAACGCCCCTAAACGCCCCTAAACGCCCGCTAAACGCGGGTACAAACGCGACTGGACGGACGTTTAAAACGTCCTAAAAATTCCAGCATTCAAAGGGACTTTTAATAACGTCCCGTGTACATGGAGCCTTAAAGACAAAGTTTACTTCTGCTCCCATACTACGCCATCCAGACCCATCCCTCCAATACATTCTGGAAGTAGATGCATCAAACATGGCAGTAGGAGCAATACTTTCCCAACGACCAACTCACACTTCACCACTTCATCCAGTCGCCTTCTTTTCTAAATCCTTAAGCAGTCCAGAGGTAAATTACCCCGTGGGTGAAAAGGAACTGCTCGCTATAAAATTGGCTCTGGAGAATTGGCGACATCTACTCGAAGGCACCCAACTACCAATACTTATATACATGGACCATAAAAATCTTCAATATCTTCAGACTAACAAAACTCTCTCTCACCGACAGGTACGATGGTCACTATTCTTTCTAAGGTTTAACTTCCTAGTGACCTACACACCTGCAGATAAGAACAAAAAGGCGGATGCACTATCACGACTAACTGAAGAAAACTACTTTGAAATCCCTTCCGTTCCTATAATACCTCACAAACGCATTATTGGAGTTGTCCGTTCTTTGAAGGAAGAGGTTTTGCATGGTATAAGTTTGGATTCACCCCCACCACAACTAAATACTGATGCAGAAGGCTTCCTCTACTACAACGACAAACTTTACATACCACCTACCATGCGCACCAAGATCTTGGAATTATCGCATGATGTGCCTATGGCAGGACATATGGGTATGACAAAGACTCTCAATCTGATTACCAGGCAATTCTGGTGGCCTGACATGAAAACATCTATACAAAAATTCGTCTCTTCATGCAATGTCTGTGCCAGGTCCAAAATTGACACTACGAGACCATCCGGTCTACTATGCAGTCTACCAATACCCCAAACTCCATGGGAAGTTGTGTCCTTGGACTTTATAGTAGAGTTACCCCCTTCCAAAGGATTTAATACCATCTTGGTGTCAGTGGACCATCTGACAAAAATGGCACATTTCATTGCTATTCGCAGACTACCTTCGTCCAAACAAACGGCAGAACTCCTGATGAAACATGTCTTTAAGTTACATGGTATCCCAAAAACTCTTCTGTCTGACCGTGGATCACAATTTATTTCCAAGTTCTGGCAAGAACTATGTCATATACTACGAATTGAGCGGAAGCTCACTTCTCCTTACCATCCGCAGACCAACGGACAGACTGAAAGAGTCAACCAATGCATCGAGCAATATTTACGTTGTTACACTTCTTACCAACAGGATGATTGGGTGGATCTTCTCCCTCTGGCAGAATTTGCCTACAACAACGCAACCCACAGTACGACCAAGCAGAGTCCGTTCTACTTGAACTATGGGTTTCATCCCTCTATTCTTCCACCACTCATCCTTCCTTCAAATAACCCAGTAGCCTCAGACTATCTTACCCAAATAAAGGACTCTCTGGGTTTGCTTAATACTACCATTGCACACGCTCATAGTCAACAAAAGAAGTACTATGATCTTCGCAGAAGACCTTCTCCTCAGTATGCTATCGGGGACCTCGTTTGGCTCTCAACAAAAAATTTAAGACTGAAAATCCCTAGCAAAAAGCTTGGACCTCTGTTCTTGGGACCTTTCCCAATCAAGAAACTTATTGGAAAAGCTGCAGTACAGCTTACATTGCCAATAGACCTCAAAATACATCCCATTTTCCATGTGTCGCTTCTGAAGCCCCATGTTCCTGACCAAGGAATAAGGCCTACTATCCCACCTCCTCCTCCTGTACAAGTTGAAGGTGGAGAAGAATATGAGATAAAAGAGATTCTGGATTCTCGTATCCACAGAAGAAGACTTCAATACTTAGTTCGATGGAAGAACTATGGGCCCCAAGACGACACCTGGCTAAACACCTCTGACATACATGCCCCTAGATTAATCCGCAATTTTCATGCGAAGTACCCAGACAAACCAGCTCCAGAGGCCTTCAGGAGCCGGTCTTAAGGGGGGGTACTGTAATGTTCTGGTACCTTTGGGTACCCTAATTACTCTTTTCCTAAGTGTATGCGCCCCACCATTCTCTTTTGGTAAGGTGCGCATACACCTTTAAGACTGATGCTGTCATCACTGAGCGCCGGACTGAACAGCTATTTAAATCACTAGCTTTCACTCACATGTGTTCGTTCAACCTGCTTTGTGCCTTGATGCTAACCTGTCTTGAAGCTCTCATGCTTGCAAGCATACCTCGCTGTCGGAACCACGCTGCGCTGATCCCTGTATTCCGCTACCGGATCATCCGCTCTTGCCGAACCTCTCCTCTACTACATTGCTACTAGTGATAAGTACCCCACAGGGGAAACCTCTATAACGTTCATACTAAAAGCTTACACTATCTAGCGCTGCATACTAAAGACTATTACTACATCTGCATTATCTAAGATTGCTAGCTCTTGAGCCTACTACCATCTGCTCTTGCACTGGGTTGGTCTCTCCTGTATGTTCACCTGCTACTCTATCATCTGCTACCATACATGATTGCTAACCTATCTGCATCCCATCTGCTACTATCTTACTTTCAAGAACATTCCTTTCAAGTGTCTGTCATCTACCATCTCTACCCAACCTGTCTCTTCAGCCTATCATCACTGTGTTACTATATACATAAGTCACTCTAGGAACATCTTATTGAGTATGTGTATTTACTTGCTGAATTGAGATCATCCACACATGATGAGTCTTGGGAGTTGGGATTGGTGTCTCAGCGTTTCTCTACATGACTACTGAAGTGGAATATTTCTGCAGCTGTAAATCCACGTTATACATAAAACGCATGAGCGTTACATCCACACGCTGACGTTCTGCATACCGCTGCAGGATTGGATGATGTTAGCTGGAGACAAAGCCGTCTCCTGCAAACTTCAGCCAATCAATGAAGAAGAGGTATCCAGCCAATGAGGTGGTGGTGGGGGAGGGTGCAAGTAGCTGGTCTTGCCTAGGGCACAAAATAGTCTGGCACCGGCCCTGGGTTTTATGTGTCATTGGTATGTTCTACATGTCCGTATCCTTATACGAGACTCATATACAGGACCGATCGTATACAGCAGGGCTCAAGTTTTCAAGTCCTGAGCTATTAGCCGGGCCTTAGGAGTTACTTGCCACCATTTGCTCCACCCAACCCCTACCATGCCCCATCCCTAATTCCATAATTAAACACACTCTCTTAAATTATCTCATGAAATGACACTGTTAAATGTTTTATGCAGAATTAAAGTGGATGTAAACCCCATTCATGAAACTTGACCTGAGCACATATATATCTATTATTTACTTATCTCTCTCCAAAGCCCTTTGTCCCTTGTCTTTCTGCTGCTCCGTTCCTCTGTTATCAGCATGATAACCTCTCCGACACAGGAGATAAAAGCAGCTGGAAATTTGTGTTGGGGTGGGTGCATAGAGATAGATTAGCAGGGAGCTGGTGTATTCACAGCACAGCTCTGCATGTTTCTTTCTTCCTCTGCCTATGTGGAGGGGGGAGGGGGGTGTGCCTTTCTTCCAATCAGCTGTCACACAGTGTATGCCAAGACTCCACTCCCAGTGCTGGAACTTGAAGTAAAAATTCTAACACAATGGGGTAAAGTAACTAAAACTGAAGGGTGCAAAGTCTGGTGCAGCTCTGCAGAGTAGCCAGTTAGCTTCTAACTTCATGCGATGCTGTACCCATATGAAATTGATGTCATTTTTTTCCCACAAATAGAACTTTCTTTTGGTGGTATTTGATCACCTTTACGATTTTTATTTTTTGCTTTTTGAACAAAAAAAACAATTCTGAAAAAAAAAACAATATTTTTCACATTCTGATATATAACATTCCTAAAAAAAAAAAATGTGAAAATCAAATTTTTTTAACATTTTAGGCCAATTTGTTTTCTGCTACATATTTTTGGTAAAAAAAATCGCAATAAGCGTATTTTGATTGGTTTGCGCAAAAGTTATTGCGTTTACTAACTACGGGAAAGATTTATTATTTTTCTTATTCTGTATTATTCTATTTATTATTTTTTATGTCATTTTTATTGTTTTGGTTTTTTTTTTACTAGTAATGGCAGAGATCTGCAATTTTTAGTGGGACTGCGACATTGTGGGGGACAGATCGGACCCCTAACTGACATTTTTGACACTTTTGGGGGGGACCAGTGACCTTACTACAGTAATCAGTGCTATAAATATGCTCTGTCACTGTACTAATGACACTGGCAGGGAAGGGGTTAACAGTACTGGTGATCAAGGGGTTAAATGTGACCCTAGGGGAGTGATTCTAACTGTGGGGGGGCGTGGTTTCTAAAATGACCATAGAGACCTGTGTTCCTATATAGAAGGATCACAGGGGCTCTGTGATCATTCCAGGGAGAAGAACGGTCAGATGTGTTTACAACAAGGGTCTACAAACTACAGCCCTCCAGTTGTTCAGGAACTACAATTCCCATCATGCCTGGTCATGTCTGTGAATGTCAGAGATTTACAATGCCTCGTGGGAGGTGTAGTTCCACAACAGCTGGAGGGCCGTAGTTTGAGGATCCCTGGTTTACAACATCTGACCGTTCTTCTCTCTCAACGGGGAACGATCGCGGGCGTCAGGCGCCAATCGGAGCCGCCTGCCCGCTGCATCGGCTTCCCCGCTGATGATCAGGGGTGGGAGCATGCCGCCGGCGGCGCGCATTCGCCCCCTAGCTCCTCCCAGGCGAGAGACGTAGACCTACATCGTTTTGCCTGTACGAGCCAACCTGCTGCAGTAAATATAACGTAAGCGGTCGGGAAGTGGTTAAGGGAACAGGATCAATACTGTATGTATATTTTTAGGTCAACAAACGCTTTAAAAAAGGAATTCTGCTGTTTCCCCTTTAAAAATAAATACTCAAAATAAATATGACTAAACCCCTCCCCTTACTGACATTGTCGGAAAGGGGAGGAGCATGGGTGACCTTAAAATGATGCCCCCCCAAGATGTGCATGCCCAATGACAAGGGGAGATACTGCCATCTGTAGGAGGTCTCTTTGAGGACAGAGATGTGCCAAGTCTTCATCTGACCTCCTCCATGTGTGTGTGTATCAGTCAGGCAGGACTGGGGCAGAGAGCCTGTCGGGAGGACTGGGGAGGAAATCAGCCAGGTGCGGCTGGTAGCAGCCAGGTGGGCTAGCATTCTGCATACAAGTGGAACTGGGATCAGTGGTCGCAGGAAGACAGAAGGAAGTGTATTTGCTGTTCACTCCATGTGTGAAAGCTGCTTTGAGTCTCTGCCTGTAATGGTCCCCTGCTGAACTATCTAAACCTGTTAGTTCCCATAGGAGTGAAGCAGCAGGCGCTGTGCATAGAGGAACCAAGAGAGTGCAGGAGGAAGTGAGAAGAGGAATCGCTAAACAGGGAGGAAGTTGTCCCTGAAGATTTATTTGTTGTCACACAGGGCATCCCATAATTCCCTTCCCCATCCGAATTATCATCACCTAATAAAAACAACAAAAACAAGCCAAGGACTGTTTTCTGAGTTGGAGTGAATGAAGGAAATGCTATGTGACTGGCTGTGCGGCAGTGGTGAACCCTAAACTCAGTAATTCTTAGTAGGGGTAGTGCTACATACATGTAAAAATCAGCATTGTTTTTCCTAGAAAATGACTTTAAATCCCTTCAAAGCAGAGGCCCTGGAGAATAAAATAGCTGTTGTTGCAATTTTTTATGTTGCATGATATTTGCGCAGCGGTTCGTCAAATGCAAATTTTCAGGAAAAAATACACTTTATTGAATTTTGGTAAATGCAAATACAATCTAATACCCAATTTTTTGGTAAAGTCTAAAAGATGTTGTTATGCTGAGTAAATAGATACCTAATATTTTAACCACTTCAATACCGGGCACTTTTCCCCCTTCCCACCCAGGCCAATTTATAGCTTTTAGTGCTGTTGCATTTTGAATGACAATTGCGCGGTCATGCAACATTGTACCTAAACTAAATTTATGTCATTTTTTTCCCACAAATAGAGCTTTCTTTGGGTGGTATTTGATCACCAAAAGGTTTTTTCTTTTTTGCTAAACAAATAAAAAAAGACCGAAAAGTTTGAAAAAAAAAAAACGTTTTTTTGTTTATGTTATACAATTTTGTAAATAGATACGTTTTTTCCTGCACTGATGAGCACTGGTGAGGCCGCACTGATGAGGAGGCACTGATGGAGTGGCACTGATGGAGTGGCACTGATGGAGTGGCACTAATATGTGGCACTGATAGGCAGCACTGATATGCAGCACTGATATGTGGCACTGATCGGTAGCACTGATATGCAGCATTGGTGGGCACTGATAGGTGGCACTGCTGGGCACTGATAGGCTGCATTGATAGGCACTGATAGGTGGCACTGATGGGCACTGATAGGCAGCACTGATCAGTTCTGATGGGCTGCACTGATGGGCACTGATAGGCGGCACTGGTGGGCAATAATGGGTACTGGTGGGCAGCACTGATAGATGGCAATGATTGGAACTGGTGGGCAGCACTGATGGGGAGGGCACTGGTGGGCAGCACTGATGGGGAGGGAACTGGGGGTCCCTGAGCCCTGATTGTCATCCCTGGTGGCCATGGTGGGCATCCCTGGGGTCATGGGTGGGCATCGCTGGGGTCATGGGTGGGCATCCCTGGTGGTTCTAGTGGCACCCCTCCAAGGGTCTGCACTGGTAATCAATGCTCTGATTACCAGTGCAGATCCCCCCTGTCAGGAGAGCCGCAGATTGGCTCTCCTCTATTCGTGCCTGTCAGGCACGAACTGAGGAAAGCAGATCAATGGCTCTTCCTATTTACTATGTGACCAGCTGTGATTGGACACAGCTGGTCAAATGGTAAAGAGCCTACGTCATAGGCTCTTTACCGAGATCGGAGATGTGGTGTGTCAGAGTGACACGCCGCATCACCGATCGCCGCTCTGCGCGCCCCCCCTGGGGTCGCACAGAGCGCATTATCCTGCCGCCGTCATATGACGTCCGGTCAGGATAATGCAATCACCTTCCCGCCATCCTTTGTCTATAGGGCGGATGGGAAGTGGTTAAAATTGCTGGTGATGTCACCTGGTGGCACCGCCCCCCCTTGTGACATCACTGGCCGGTGCATGCTGGGCCGGTGACGTCACAAGGGAACGGTGCCGTCCAGGTTGCCTTGCCCTTTAGCTATTTTGGAAATGTCAGACAGAGGGGCAAGCATTCAGCGGTTAGCCTTCGTTGCTGGCAGTGCTTTTTTTTTTTTTGCTTATTGAATTTTGGTAAATGCAAATACAATCTAATACCCAATTTTTTGGTAAGGTCTAAAAGATGATGTTATACTGAGTAAGAAGATACCTAACATTTGAAAATTGCTGGTGATGTCACCTGGTGGCACCACCCCCCCTCCTTTGTGACATCACCGCCTGGTGCATGCTGGGCCAGTGATGTCACAAGGGAGTGGTGCCACCAGGTGACATCACCAGACAGAGGAGTAAGCATTCAGGGGTTAGCCTTTATTACTGGCAGAACATTTTTATATTTTTCGGGTCTGGCAGGCATCATGCTTGACAACGGATCTACATCAGAGGGACATTCTACTTCCCTAATGACACCCTCCAGTCCTCTACTGACACCACCTTCTGCCCTACTGACACTGTACACTGCACTAATGACACTATCCTCTGCCCTACTGACACCTTCCACTGCTCTACTGACAACGTCCTCTGCCCTACTGATGCAATCCACTGCTCTACTGACATCATCCACTGTCCTACTGACACCGTCCACTGCTCTATTGACTAACACCATCTACTGTCCTACTGACACCAACCTCTGCCCTACTGACACCATCTATTGGTCTACTGACACCGTCCACTGCTCTACTGATATGTGTGTGTGTTTGAGCTTTGGGGTGCACACCCTAATGCAATTGGCTGCACAAACCTATGTCCATGTCGTGCTGTAAAAATAATGGTTCACATAGCATGCTTTTAGGGTTTAGGTGTAGGATGTGGGCATATATGCATGACACCACTTTCTACTGTTCTTTTAATTATTAATATGGAATTGCACCAACTCATATAATGTACAATGGCTCTTTCTGACACACATTAGTGTTACTGCAATGTACTAGTTTGAATGGGCCCTTAGACTTCGTGGGCATCAAACTCGAGAATTATGTTAAACTAAATAAGTATATACAGTGAGGGAAAATGGTATTTGACCCCCTGCTGATTTTGTACGTTTGCCCACTGACAAAGAAATGATCAGTCTATTATTTTTAATGATTGGTTTATTTTACCAGTGAGAGACAGGATAACAACAAAAATATCCAGAAAAACACATTTCAAAAAAGTTATAAATTGATTTGCATTTTATTAAATGAAGTACGTATTTGATCCCCTATCAATCAACAAGATTTATGGCTCCCAGGTGTCTTCTATACAGGTAACAAGCTGAGATTAGGAGGACTCTCTTAAAGGGAGTGCTCCTAATCTCAACTTGTTACCTATATAAATGACACCTGTCCACAGAAGCAATCAATCAGTCAATCAGATTCCAATCTCCATGGCCAAGACCAAAGAGCTGTCCAAGAATGTCAGGGACAACATTGTAGACCTACACAAGGCTGGAATGGGCTACAAGATCATCCCCAAGGAAATTGGTGAGAGGGTAATTACAGTTGGTGCAATTATTTGCAAATGGAAGAAACACAAAATGACTGCCTATCTCCCTCCGTCTGGGGCTCCATGCACAAGATCTCACCTTGTGGAGTTTCAATGATAATGAGAACGGTGAGGAATCAGTCCAGCATTACACAGGATAATCTTGTCAATGATCTCAAGGCAGCTGGGAACATAGTCACTAGTGATGAGCCCGAACACCCCCGTTCGGTTCGCACCAGAACATCTCGAACAGGGGAAACGTTCTAGCGAACATACAAACAATCACAAGTACTCATTTTAAAGGCTTTAATGTAAGTGACAATATTCCACCCACTGGCAAGGGGAGATTCAGACCCATAAGCCTCTATCTTGCAAGCCTGTTATTCTACCAGCTATGTCACTGAGCCAGTTGATTAACCTAAGACTCTCTCTTCCTAACTAACTTCTATCTGAGTTTGACAGCTCTTTTATAGGGCTCTAACGTCACCAGTGCCCCATAATCCACTGTCCAGGTGCAGTAAATAAATTACTGATGTCACATCAGAAGGGGAGGGGACAATTAATAGGTTTTAATTAAAATCCATAAGTAACATTAACCACTGCTGGCCAGATTCAAACTCACAGCCTCTCACTTACAAGCCCCTTATTCTACCAGCTACACCATCAAGCCAGCTGATTAATCCAAGACTCTCTCTGCCTAACTAACTTCTTTCTGAGTTTGACAGCTCCTTTTTGGGGCTCTGACATCACCAGCACCCCATAATCCACTGCTTAGGTGCAATGAATAAATTACTGATGTCAGTAATTTAATCACTGCGCCTGAGCAATGGATTATGGGGCACTGATGATGTCAGAGCCCTATAAAAGAGCTGTCAAACTCAGAAGTTAGTTAGGCAGAGAGAGTCTTACGTTAAACAGCTGGCTCGGTGGTATAGGTGCTAGAATAATGGGCTTGCAAATAAGAGGCTGTGAGTTTGATTCCCTGCCAGCGGATGATTAATACTAATTATGGGTATTAAATTAATTATGGATGTGGGGACTCAAAGTTCCCACGAAGAAGCCCATTTGTTCGCCATTCGACAAACGGGCGAACAGGCAGTGTTCGAGTTGAACTTAGGTTCGACTCGAACGTGAAGCTCATCACTAATAGTCACCAAGAAAAAAATTAGTAACACACTGCGCCATGAAGGACTTAAATACTGCAGTGCCCGCATGGTCCCCCAGCTCAAGAAAGCACATATACAGACCTATCTGAAGTTTGCTAATGAACATCTGAATGATTCAGAGGAGAACTGGGTTAAAGTGTTGTGGTCAGATGAGACCAAAATCAAGCTCTTTGGCATCAACTCAACTCGCCATGTTTGGAAGAGGAGGAATGCTGCCTATGACCCCAAGAACACCATCCCCCCCCCCATCAAACATGGAGGTGGAAACATTATGCTTTGGGGGTGTTTTTCTTTTAAAGGGACAGGACAACTTCACTGCATCAAAGGGATGATGGACGGGACCATGTACCATCAAATCTTGGGTGAGAACCGCCTTCCCTCAGCCAGAGCATTCAAAATGGGTCATGGTTGAGTATTCCAGCATGACAATGACCCAAAACACATGGCCAAGGCAACAAAGGAGTGGCTTAAGAAGAAGCACATTAAGGTCCTAGAGTGGGCAAGCCAGTCACCAGACCTTTATCCTATAGAATATATAAGGAGAGAGCTGAAGGTTTGAGTTACCAAACATCAGCCTCAAAACCAAAGGCGTAACTAGAACCTTCAGGGCCCCGGTGCAAGAACCCATGAAGGCCCCCCCCGGACCCCTGGCTGGGCCCTTACCTTCAAGCCTAGGGCTCTTCCCACTGATCCTGGGGCCCTTTACTTTTGTTGCGGGGCCCTTTATTATGGTCCCGCAGTGGGACCCTTTCACAGGTTCTGCAGTGGGTCCCCTTCCTCCCATCTTGGGGCCTCCTCACGGTGGTGGAATGCCGGGGTCTGGTCGCAAGTGTGACCTTTGCGATCCTGGAAGTTCACCCACTGGTGTCAGTAGTTTTTATTTTTTTGTATTTTAATTGTATTATTTTTTATCATTTTATTTTTTTTTTTTTACAATTTCACTGACTATGACTCTGTCTATTCAGAAAAGGAAGGAGCTGGTAAATTACATATTTACCGACCCCTTCCTGGTTCTCTATTGTGACACATCCCCTGCAGCAGCCGGCAGGAGAGGGGAGGGACCACAGTGGGGGGAGCACACGGGGGCCAAGAGACAGCAGAACACAAGTGAACTGGATAGGAGGAGTGGCGGGGGCAGCATACAGAGGAACCAATCTCCTCCATTTTCCTCCTGTAGCTACAGGAGGAAAAAGGAGGACAGTGATTTTTCTACATGCTGCCCCCGCCGTCCCTCCTATGCAGGTGTACAGGGGAGCCACATGGGCCCCCCGGAGCATGGGGCCCGGTTGCAATTGCAACCCCTGCAACCCCTGTAGTTACGCCCCTGCTCAAAACCTTAATGACTTGAAGAGGATCTGCAAAGAGGAGTGGGACAAAATCCCTCCTGAGATGTGTGCAAACGTGGTGGCCAACTACAGGAAAGGTCTGACCTCTGTGATTGCCAACAAGGGTTTCGCCACCAACTACTAAGTCATGTTTTGTGAAGGGGTCAAATACTTATTTCACTCATTAAAATGCAAATCAAATTTAACTTTTTTGAAATGTGTTTTTCTGGATATTTTTGTTGTTATTCTGTCTCTCACTGGTAAAATAAACTGACCAATAAAATTATAGACTGATCATTTCTTTGTCAGTGGGCAAACATACAAAATCAGCAGGGGGTCAAATACTTTTTTCCCTCAATGTAAAGCTGTATAAATAGAAGTGTTCTTAAATTATTTTTATCTGTCAGTGATTTAGGTCTGGGGTGCACAATCTACGGGTGCAGACCATTCTGGAAGAAAACTTGTTTCTATGGTCCAAGTAGCACAAGCATATTAACATTTGACATCCCAAATGCATCACATTAATAGCAACTCTAACAGGGAATTGATTCCAATAATGGAGGCCAAAATATGGACCACCAGCTGATATCCACCCCACACTACACCCAATGACCCCCGTCACTGACCTGTATGGTCTCCTCCTTTACGGTGGCCAGCCTGGAGCCACGTTCTTTACAGTCTTTTTCACTAAGTAAACGGGATTTCTTGTCATCAGAGAAGAAATAACATTTATCATTGATGGAGATCCAGAGATCAGGACATTTAGGACACCGCCCTGTAATATGGAATAATAGAGACAGTCAGTAATGATGAAGAGACAGCCGGACACAGGAGAGACCATCCTGTAATATGGAATAATAGAGACAGTCAGTAATGATGAAGAGACAGCCGGACACAGGAGAGACCGTCCTGTAATATGGAATAATAGAGACAGTCAGTAATGATGAAGAGACAGCCGGACACAGGAGAGACCGTCCTGTAATATGGAATAATAGAGACAGCCGGTAATGATGAACAGACAGCCTGACACAGGGGAGACCGTCCTGTAATATGGAATAATAGAGACAGTCAGTAATGATGAAGAGACAGCCGGACACAGGAGAGACCGTCCTGTAATATGGAATAATAGAGACAGCCGGTAATGATGAAGAGACAGCCGGACACAGGAGAGACTGTCCTGTAATATGGAATAATAGAGACAGCCGGTAATGATGAAGAGACAGCCGGACACAGGAGAGACCCTCCTGTAATATGGAATAATAGAGACAGTCAGTAATAATGAAGAGACAGCCAGACACAGGAGAGACTCTCCTGTAATATGGAATAACAGAGACAGTCAGTAATGATGAAGAGACAGCCAGACACAGGAGAGACCGTCCTGTAATATGGAATAATAGAGACAGTCAGTAATGATGAAGAGACAGCCGGACACAGGAGAGACCGTCCTGTAATATGGAATAATAGAGACAGTCAGTAATGATGAAGAGACAGCTGGACACAGGAGAGACCGTCCTGTAATATGGAATGATAGAGACAGTCAGTAATGATGAAGAGACAGCCGGACATGGGAGAGACCGTCCTGTAATATGGAATAATAGAGACAGTCAGTAATAATAGAGAGACAGCCGGACACAGGAGAGACCGTCCTGTAATATGGAATAATAGAGACAGTCAGTAATGATGAAGAGACAGCCGGTCACAGGAGAGACCGTCCTGTAATACGGAATAATAGAGACAGTCAGTAATGATGAAGAGACAGCCGGACACAGGAGAGACCGTCCTGTAATATGGAATAATAGAGACAGTCAGTAATGATAGAGAGACAGCCAGATACAGGAGAGACCGTCCTGTAATATGGAATAATAGAGATAGTCAGTAATGATAGAGAGACAGCTGGACAGAGGAGAGCGTCCTGTAATATGGAATAATAGAGACAGTCAGTAATGATAGAGAGACAGCCGGACACAGGAGAGACCGTCCTGTAATATGGAATAATAGAGACAGTCAGTAATGATGGAGAGACAGCTGCACACAGGAGAGACCATCCTGTAATATGGAATAATAGACAGTCAGTAATGATGGAGAGACAGCCCGACACAGGAGAGACCGTCCTTTAATATGGAATAATAGAGACAGTCAGTAATGATAGAGAGACAGCCGGACACAGGAGAGGCCGTCCTGTAATATGAAATAATAGAGACAGTCAGTAATGATGAAGAGACAGCCGGACACAGGTGAGACCGTCCTGTAATATGGAATAATAGAGACAGTCAGTAATGATGAAGAGACAGCCAGACACAGGAGAGACCGTCCTGTAATATGGAATAATAGAGACAGTCAGTAATAATGAAGAGACAGCCAGACACAGGAGAGACTGTCCTGTAATATGGAATAACAGAGACAGTCAGTAATGATGAAGAGACAGCCAGACACAGGAGAGACTGTCCTGTAATATGGAATAATAGAGACAGTCAGTATTGGTGAAGAGACAGCCAGACACAGGAGAGACCGTCCTGTAATATGGAATAATAGAGACAGTCAGTATTGGTGAAGAGACAGCCAGACACAGGAGAGACTGTCCTGTAATATGGAATAATAGAGACAGTCAATAATGATGAAGAGACAGCCAGACACAGGAGAGACCCTCCTGTAATATGGAATAATAGAGACAGTCAGTAATAATGAAGAGACAGCCAGACACAGGAGAGACTGTCCTGTAATATGGAATAACAGAGACAGTCAGTAATGATGAAGAGACAGCCAGACACAGGAGAGACCCTCCTGTAATATGGAATAATAGAGACAGTCAGTAATAATGAAGAGACAGCCAGACACAGGAGAGACTGTCCTGTAATATGGAATAACAGAGACAGTCAGTAATGATGAAGAGACAGCCAGACACAGGAGAGACCGTCCTGTAATATGGAATAATAGAGACAGTCAGTAATGATGAAGAGACAGCCGGACACAGGAGAGACCGTCCTGTAATATGGAATAATAGAGACAGTCAGTATTGGTGAAGAGACAGCCGGACACAGGAGAGACCCTCCTGTAATATGGAATAATAGAGACAGTCAGTAATAATGAAGAGACAGCCAGACACAGGAGAGACTGTCCTGTAATATGGAATAACAGAGACAGTCAGTAATGATGAAGAGACAGCCAGACACAGGAGAGACCGTCCTGTAATATGGAATAATAGAGACAGTCAGTAATGATGAAGAGACAGCCGGACACAGGAGAGACCGTCCTGTAATATGGAATGATAGAGACAGTCAGTGATGATGAAGAGACAGCCGGACACAGGAGAGACCGTCCTGTAATATGGAATGATAGAGACAGTCAGTAATGATGAAGAGACAGCCGGACACAGGAGAGACCGTCCTGTAATATGGAATAATAGAGACAGTCAGTAATGATAGAGAGACAGCCGGACACAGGAGAGACCGTCCTGTAATATGGAATAATAGAGACAGTCAGTAATGATAAAAAGACAGCTGGACACAGGAGAGACCGTCCTGTAATATGGAATAATAGAGACAGTCAGTAATGATAGAGAGACAGCTGGACACAGGAGAGACCGTCCTGTAATATGGAATAATAGAGACAGTCAGTAATAATGAAGAGACAGCCAGACACAGGAGAGACTGTCCTGTAATATGGAATAACAGAGACAGTCAGTAATGATGAAGAGACAGCCAGACACAGGAGAGACCGTCCTGTAATATGGAATAATAGAGACAGTCAGTAATCATAGAGAGACAGCCGGACACAGGAGAGACCGTCCTGTAATATGGAATGATAGAGACAGTCAGTGATGATGAAGAGACAGCCGGACACAGGAGAGACCGTCCTGTAATATGGAATGATAGAGACAGTCAGTAATGATGAAGAGACAGCCGGACACAGGAGAGACCGTCCTGTAATATGGAATAATAGAGACAGTCAGTAATGATAGAGAGACAGCCGGACACAGGAGAGACCGTCCTGTAATATGGAATAATAGAGACAGTCAGTAATGATAAAAAGACAGCTGGACACAGGAGAGACCGTCCTGTAATATGGAATAATAGAGACAGTCAGTAATGATAGAGAGACAGCTGGACACAGGAGAGACCGTCCTGTAATATGGAATAATAGAGACAGTCAGTAATGATGGAGAGACAGCCGGACACAGGAGAGACCGTCCTGTAATATGGAATAATAGAGACAGTCAGTAATGATGGAGAGATGGTTTTATTACCTTGTTGGGTTGGATCTCTCTGGAGGAAGATTTGCTCACATTGGTCACATTGTTGGCTCCTGTTCATCGGCAGATCGGTTATCGGTTCTTCCTCTGACACACACAGAAGGGATCTGTTATCAGTGATGTCTCTCCTGACTTCTCTCTCTCTTCCTGTGATACACATTCATCATTAGGAACAACTTGTAACAATAAGCAGAGAGGACTGCAGCCTCTTGCCAGTCCCCTGTTTACTTTTTGTACAGTACAATACACAGAGTTATTATTCTAGGGAACGGTTACACTTCTGATGGTATAGAATGGTGCACAGTGGGGTTTGGTGGTCATATTGGTCATTAGTCCTGGTGCTGGTCTGAAGTAGCAGGAGCCTGGGAGACAAAACTGCAGGCAGGCCCAGCTTATATTGGCCGTGACCCATCCAAAATATCCACCACATAAGAGACCTTCCAATTCAGAGACAATCTGGTCTCCAAAATGGGGACAACTGGAAATAATCAGACATGGAACCAGCTATGAGAGAAAGTATTACTAGCAAGAGCCATCAACACCTGAAAGTCACCGGTCTTCCTGGGTAGACTTGTCCTATACAACTCAGAATCTCTGCACCAATTATTATCTCAATGTATTTAGTATGTGCAATAAGCCCCACCCCTGAGGAGTTTTTTTTTTTTTTTTTTACCTGAAACTACTAGTCCTATCAGGACTGACAGTAGAATGACAAAAGTCAGTAGCAATGCCATGATCAATGCAGGGACCAGACAACCATAGCGGGATGCTGCATAGGCCACGTGCTTTCTTCTGGATGATTTGAGGGTCACATGCTGAGAGATGTTTGTTGTAGGATTGATGCTGGATGGTGCTCGGACCACATTTTCATACACACAAGATTCCCGGTCCATACGCTTATAACCGGATGCTGTAGGAATAATATACAGATAGCCGGATTCAGAGACCACAACCTCACTGTCAGATTCTGGAAATACACAGAATTCAAAAAGATTAAGGAAGGTTGGAGGAAGAATGATGAACAGGAACGCAACGCCAAGAGATTAGATCCCAAAATTCCACTAAAATAGTTTCATCAAGATCAGTAGGTGCAGCCACAGTTCTTCAGGGTGTCCCAGACCTATCCCATTCATCAGTGATGTGTATATTGGGTCATGGCATTTGGTTTGAATGAAGGTGATTGGGTTGGGTTTGGTAAAGATATCTCAGGTAAGTACATTTGGGCTTTATTAAATACAGTGGGTACGGAAAGTATTCAGACCCCCTTAAATTTTTCACTCTTTTTTATATTGCAGCCATTTGCTAAAATCATTTAGGTTCATTCTTCTTCCTCATGAATGTACACATAGCACCCCATACTGACAGAAAAACACAGAATTGTTGACATTGTTGCAGATTTATTAAAAAAGAAAAACTGAAATATCACATGGTCCTAAGTATTCAGACCCTTTGCTGTGACACTCATATATTTAACTCAGGTGCTTTCCATTTCTTCTGATCATCCTTGAGATGGTTCTACACCTTCATTTGAGTCCAGCTGTGTTTGATTATACTGATTGGACTTGATTAGGAAAGCCACACACCTGTCTATATAAGACCTTCCAGATCACAATGCATGTCAGAGCAAATGAGAATCATGAGGTCAAAGGAACTGCCTGAAGAGCTCAGAGACAGAATTGTGGCAAGGCACAGATCTGGCCAAGGTTACAAAAAGATTTCTGCTGCACTTAAGGTTCCTAAGAGCACAGTGGCCTCCATAATCCTCAAATGGAAGATGTTTGGGACGACCAGAACCCTTCCTAGAGCTGGCCGTCCGGCCAAACTGAGCTATCGGGGAGAAGAGCCTTGGTGAGAGAAGTAAAGAAGAACCCAAAGATCACTGTGGCTGAGCTCCAGAGATGCAGCCAGGAGATGGGAGAAAGTTGTAGAAAGTCAACCATCACTGCAGCCCTCCACCAGTCGGAGCTTTATGGCAGAGTGGCCCGACGGAAGCCTCTCCTCAGTGTAAGACACATGAAAGCCCGCATGGAGTTTGCTAAAAAACACCTGAAGGACTCCAAGATGGTGAGAAATAAGATTCTCTGGTCTGATGAGACCAAAATAGAACTTTTTGGCTTTAATTCTAAGCGGTATGTGTGGAGAAAACCAGGCACTGCTCATCACCTGTCCAATACAGTCCCAACAGTGAAGCATGGTGGTGGCAGCATCATGCTGTGGGGGTGTTTTTCAGCTGCAGGGACAGGATGACTGGTTGCAATCAAGGGAAAGATGAACGCGGCCAAGTACAGGGATATCCTGGACAAAAACCTTCTCCAGAGTGCTCTGGACCTCAGACTGGGCCGAAGGTTTACCTTCCAACAAGACAATGACCCTAAGCACACAGCTAAAATAACGAAGGAGTGGCTTCACAACAACTCCGTGACTGTTCTTAAATGGCCCAGCCAGAGCCCTGACTTAAACCCAATTGAGCATCTCTGGAGAGACCTATAAATGGCTGTCCACCAACGTTTACCATCCAACCTGACAGAACTGGAGAGGATCTGCAAGGAGGAATGGCAGAGGATCCCCAAATCCAGGTGTGAAAGACTTGTTGCATCTTTCCCAAAAAGACTCCTGGCTGTATTAGATCAAAAGGGGGCTTCTACTAAATACTGAGCAAAGGGTCTGAATACTTAGGACCATGTGATATTTCAGTTTTTCTTTTTTAATAAATCTGCAACAATGTCAACAATTCTGTGTTTTTCTGTCAGTATGGGGTGCTATGTGTACATTCATGAGGAAGAAGAATGAACTTAAATGATTTTAGCAAATGGCTGCAATATAACAAAGAGTGAAAAATTTAAGGGGGTCTGAATACTTTCCGTACCCACTGTATGTTTGGACTGGATAGGAATGTTTGGGTAAAGATACTTCTCTTTTGGGGTGATTAGGTTGGGTGAGGATTTATATCTTGGATGAAGGATTTGATGAGGATTGTGGGTTGGGTATGGGTGTTTTGGTTGAGTGAGGGATTTGGTTCGGGAGTGGCTTATAGTTGGGTGAGGGGGTGATGAAGTGTTTAGGTTGGGTGAGGATTTTAAGGTTTGATGAGAGTGTTATGTAGGATGAAAGAATTAAAGTTGAGGTGATGTGTTTGCAGTAGAGTAAGGTGTTTGGTTTGAGTGAGGGTTTTTGGGTTCAATTGGGACATTTGGGTTAGAGAGGAATGTCTTCAAAAAAAGACAAAAAGGGACAAGGTTGACCTCTGATTTGCCAACAGAAGACTCATAAATAAAATTGATATATTATTATTAATCCAAATATATCTAAAATTCATAAAAGATAAAGCCAATAAAATGACCCTCCCTTAGACCCCTCCCACAGAATAAGCCTCGGCGAGGCATTGGGGCACAGGCTATACACCGTGGGACTTTAATCTTTTTGGAAAATGAGCAATATTTGCACCTGTATGACTAGCATTTGTTTGCTTCTGAGTGAATGATAATTGGCTATCCAACAGTCACTTTTTCCATTAATATTGTTGATATATCGATTTGCAACTTCACTCTACCCCTGATCCTAGAGCATCCAGGCTTTTATACCATATCCATCCCATTTTTGACTCCCACCCCTCCCCCCAGGGAGAGAGATAGCATTTGCCTTTGGCCTTGCTGTACCCTCCTCCATTTGTGTGTGGATCTATATAGCTTGCTTTTCTCACCCTCTGAAGAAGCAGGATGCTCCTGTGAAACACGTTGAGATAAAGCAAGATTACCCACCCACTAATGCCACCTTAATTACTTATGTTTAATACTCTAGGTGTCTTTTATTCTGTGGGAGGGGTCCAAGGGAGCGTCATTTTATTGGGTTTGTCTATTATGAATTATATTTGCCTTTGGCCTTGCCATACCCTTCCCATCTGTGTTTGAATCTGTATATAGCTTGCTTTTCTCATCTCCTGAAGAAGCAGAATGCTGCTGCGAAACACGTTGAGATAAAGCAAGATTATCCACCCACTGATGACACCTTAATTACTTATGTTTATATGTATTTTTTTTATTATTCACATTATTATTCAGAATCGGTGATGCTCTAGGTGTATGTTATTTTGTGGGAGGGGTCTAAGGGAGCGTCATTTTATTGGCTTTGTCTTTTATGGATTTTAAATATATATGGAATATTATTATTACTCAATTAATATTATTATTGTTATTGTTATTGTTATTATTATTATTATTATTATTATTATTAGTAGTAGTAGTATTAATAATAATAATAATAATAATAATAATAATAATAATAATAATAATAATAATAATAATAATAATATATCAATTTTATTTTTGAGTCTTCTGTTGGTATATCAGGAGTCAACCTTGTCCCTTTTTCTCTTTTCTGAAAACATCCCTCCCTATCCCAAATGTCCTAATTGAACCCAAAAACCCTTTTATGAATTATGTTTGCTTTTGGCCTTGCTGCACCCTCCCCCATTTGTGTTTGGATCTATATATAGCTTGCTTTTCTCACCTCCTGAAGAAGCAGGATGCTCCTGCGAAACACGTTGAGATAAAGCAAGATTACCCACCCACTGATGACACCTTAATTACTTATGTTTATTTGTATTATTAATTAATTTACAATATTATTCAGAATCGTTGATGCTCTAAATGTCTGTTCTGTGGGAGGGGTCCAAGGGAGCATAATTTTATTGGCTTTGTTTTTTATGAGTTATGTTTTTAGATATATTTGAAATAATAAAAATATATGAATTTTATTTTTGAGTCTTCTATTGGCACCTCAAAAGTTCACCTTGCCCCCTTTTCCTCTGTTTTTTTTTTTATTACAATTTGGGGCATTGGTGATTTATTGGCAATCCTTGACTTTACATAAATTATCAAGGGAAGGATGTCCTGATTAAGACTTTTACGTTGGATAAAACTGCTTAGTTTTGGTGAAATTTGGGTTCAGTAGCAATGATCAGGATACGGTTTATGTATACAGCAAAAGAAAAAAGTGCCCTATCTCTTTTAACCGCTTGCCGACCGCCGCACTGTGGCGGTCAGCCCCTCATAGGCAAAGCGACGTAGATCTACGTCGCTAGCCTGTGAGGGTCTCGGGAGCAAGCGTGCGCCGCCGGAGGCGCGCTCCCGCGCGGTCACGGACCCCCCGGGCGTGTGACTGGCGGACCCGATGTCCGCCGGTCACTCAGCGATCGTCGGTGGAGAGGGAGAAAGGCAGGTGGCTGATGTAAACAAAGCCGCCTGTCATTCTCCCCTGTGTATGAATAGTGATCATACGGTTCTACTATGTAGGACCGTTGATCATTGTTCCTACACCTCAAGCCACAGCCAATCACAGTTAGAATCACGCCCCTAGGGACATACATAACCCCTCCCTCTCAAAAAAGTTAACCCCTTCACTGCCAGTGTCATTTTACAGTAACAGTGCATATGTATAGCACTGATTACTGTAGTAATGTCACTGGTACCCCCAAAAGTGTCAAAAATGTCAGTCAAGGGTCCGATCTGTCCGCTGCAATGTCGCAGTACCGCAAAAAAATCGCAGATCGCCGCCATTACTCGTTAAAAAAAAACAACAAAAATTACAAGAATCTTTCCCTTTGTTAGTAAACGCGATAACTTTTGCGCAAACCAATCAAAATACGCTTTTTGCGATTTGTTTTACCAAACATAGGTAGCAGAAAACAAATTGGCCGAAAATGTTAAAAAAATTTAGATTTTTACATTTTTTGGGGGGGGAATTTCATATAAAAAATGTGAAAAATATTGTTATTTTTGCAAAATTGACGCTCTTTTTTTGTTTATAGCGCATGATCAAAAAATCGCACAGGTGATCAAATACCACCAAAAGAAAGCTCTGTTTTTGGGAAAAAAAGGACGTCATATTAGTTTAGGTACAGCGTCGCACGACCGCGCAATTGTCCGTTAAAGTCATGCAGTGCCGAATCGCAAAATAGGACCTGGTCAGGAAGGGGGTAAAATCTTCCGGGGCTTAAGTGGTAAAAAGACCATCAACTCAAAAAAATGAAATAAACTTCCACAAATGAACATTTGATAAATACCATTTCATAATAAATTAAAAACTCATCAAAATTAGCAAATTAAACGAATATACACTATATTACCAAAAGTATTGGGACGCCGGCCTTTACACACACATGAACTTTGATGGCATCCCAGTCTTAGTCCGTAGGGTTCAATATTGAGTTGGCCAACCCTTTGCAGCTATAACAGCTTCAACTCTTCTGGAAAGGCTATCCGCAAGGTTTAGGAGTGTGTCTATAGGAATGTTTGACCTTTTTTCCAGAAGCGCATTTGTGAGGTCAGGTGATGTTGGATGAGGAGGCCTGGCTCTAACTCATATCAAAGGTAATCTTTCGGTTGAGGTCAGGACTCTGTGCAGGCCAGTCAAGTTTTTCCACTGCAAATTCACTCATCCATGTCTTTATGGATCTTGTTATGTGCAGTGGTGCACATTCATGTTGGAACCACAATGTGGTTATGAGTAAGCGATCTTCTGAATCGTGAAACGCGTTAACCTGTCCCATGTCCTTGTGATGCACTGTATCATTCATTTTTATGGGGAATTAAAGCACTTCTACTTCATCATACTCCTGAGTGCAGTCAATTTTCCTTTTGATTGCTCAGTATCTGGATGACGGATCCGACCTGCACCGGAGTTACTTCACCTCACCTGAGCGGCTCTTTTTTGTTATTATGTAGCTAAGGGGCCAAGCCCGATCCCTGAAAAACAACCCCACACTATAATCCCCCCTCCATCAAATGATTTGGACCATTGCACAAAGCAAGGTCCATAAAGACATGGATGAGCGAGTTTGGGGTTCAGGAACTTGATTGGCCTGCACAGAGTCCTGACCTCAACCCGATAGAACACCTTTGGGATGAATTAGAGCGGAGACTGTGAGCCAGGTCTTCTCATCCAATATTAGTGCCTGACCTCACAAATGCGCTTCTGGAAGAATGGTGAAACATTCCCATAGACACACTCCTAAACCTTGTGGACAGCCTTCCCAGAAGAGTTGAAGCTGTTATAGCTGCAAAGGGTGGAGCCAACTCAATATTGAACCCTACAGACTAAGACTGGGATGCCATTAAAGTTCATGTGTGTGTAAAGGCAGGCGTCCCAATACTTTTGACAATATAGTGTATGTCTTGACTGAGGGATCTTGATAGGTTATATAAGCCCCCGTTCACACTGGGGCGACCTGTCAGGCGACCTGGTCGCCTGACAGGTCGCCGTAGGTCGCCTGGCATAGAGAAGCTATGGACCCGTTCTAATAGGAGCGACACAAGTCGCTCTGACTTAGAAAAAGGGTCCGGAGCTTCTTTGGGGCGACCCGGAGCGACCTGCATAGACTTCAATGTTATGAAGTCCGTGCCGGCCGCTCCGAGGTCGCGGGGTGAGCAGCGCGCCGCGACCTGTGAGTTCGTCCCTGGAAGTCGAATCGCCCCAGTGTAATCGGGGGCCTAAGGGTGTCTTAGTTAAATGAGGTATTTGGTTTGGGGACATGCTTTTAGTTGTGTGAGGGGGGTTTGAAAACGTTTAGGTTGGGTGAGGATATTTTAGTGTTTTGTTAATGGTATGTTGGATTAACAAATTGGGGTTGAGGCAGTGGTGAGTTTATAGCAGAGGTGTTTGGTGTGGGTGAGGGTTTGGAAATAGGTAATGAGTTAGGAATGAGTGAAGGGTTTTGATTGGCTGAGAAATGTGGTTGATTGTGGGTTTTTGATTGATTGACTAATAGAGTAATGAGGGATTTTAGGTTGGAGGATGATGTATGGGATGGATAAGGGTGTTTGGAATGGGTGAAGGTGTTAGGAAGTATAAGAATATTTGGATTTGGGGAAGCTGTTTGGATTAGGTCAAGGGTTTTGAAGATATGCAACAGTTGGGTTGAATAAGACATCTGGCTTAAGAGTGCTCTTTGATTGGGAATATTAAAGCTGCTTGAACTGAGTGAGGATCAATGGGCTGGATGAGGATGTTTGAGGTTGGTGAGGGCATTTGGGAAAGGAGAAGGTGTTTGGGTTGGGTGAAAGGTTTAGAATGAGAGAGGGGGGTTAGTTGGCTACAAGTGGGCTTGGATAAGATATTTGGTATGGGATTGTAGTGTTTGCTTTTATTTATGGCCCTCTTGTTAGGAAGTAACGAAGGTGTTTGAGTTGGAGAATGGTGCTTGGATTACCTTACGTATAAGTCCACTTAACCGGTTGCCGACCGCCGCACGACTATATACGGCGGCGGTCAGCCCCGGCCAGGCAAAGTGACGTATATATACGTCACTAGCCTGTCACTTGCTTGGGAGCCAATAGCAGGCGAGCGCGTGCCCGCGGAGGCGCGCTCCCGCCCCGGCTCGTTCCCTAGCAAGTCTGTGCGTGTGACCAGCGGACCCGATGTCCGCCGGTCACTCTGCGATCGTCGGTGCAGAAGGAGAAAGGCAGGCGGCTGATGTAAACAAGCCGTCTGTCATTCTCCCCTGTGTAGGAATGGTGATCATACGGTTCTACTATGTAGGACCGTTGATCACTGTTCCTACACCAGTAGCCATGTCCAATCACAGTTAGAAGCACGCCCCTAGGGACACACTTAACCCCTCCTTCCCCAATAAAATTAACCCCTTCCCTGCCAGTGTATTTTTACAGTAACAGTGCATATGTATAGCACTGATTACTGCAGTAATGTCACTGGTAACCCCAAAAGTGTCAAAAATGTCAGTCAAGGGTCCGATCTGTCCGCCGCAATGTCGTAGTACCGCAAAAAAATTGCAGATCGCAACCATTACTCGTTAAAAAAAAACAACAAAAATTACAAAAATCTTTCCCTTAGTTAGTAAACGCAATAACTTTTGCGCAAACCAATCAAAATACGCTTTTTGCGATTTTTTTTTTTACCAAACATGTAGCATAATAAATTGGCTAAAAATGTTAAAAAATTTTGATTTTTACATTTTTTTGGGGGAAGTTCATATAAAAAAATGTGAAATATATTGTTATTTTGCAAAATTGACGCTCTTTTTTTGTTTAAAGCGCAAAAAGTAAAAATTGAACAGGTGATCAAATACCACCAAAAGAAAGCTCTGTTTGTTGGAAAAAAAGGACGTCAAATTCGTTTAGGTACAGCGTCACACGACCGCGCAATTGTCCGTTAAAGTCACGCAGTGCCGAATCGCAAAAAAAACCCACGTCAGGAAGGGGGTAAAATCTTCCGGGGCTTAAGTGGTTAATAAATTATAATGGTTAACAAAAACATTCAAATTGTAAATGTGTCTTGAAAATAATCAAAAAGAAGATGTACAGTATGTATACAAAATCACTCCCAATGCAGCGCTCAGTGAATCATTATAACACTCCAGTGCAATACTCTCTATAAAAAATACAGTGTAACAAAATACTTCTAATGCAATGTATAAAAAAGGATACAATATAACACATAACATAAACAATGTCAGCTGTGGAAATAACAAGAACAAGTTTATTAAATCTTCTTAGACAGAAATGCATCCATTTCTCCAGTGTCCACTTCTTCCTTCTATAAATAACTAAATAACTCCACCCAAAAAGTTATTCTGTAAGAAGTGATCATTTAACAAAATTTCTTACAGTTTTAACCACTTAAGCCCCGGAAGATTTTTCCCCCCTTCCTGACCAGGGGGTTTTTTGCGATTTTTTACTGCGTGACTTTGATGGACAATTGTGCGGTCGTGCGACGCTGTACCTAAACGAATTTCACGTCCTTTTTTTTCCCACAAACAGAGCTTTCTTTTGGGGGTATTTGATCACCTGTGCGATTTTTTGATCATGCGCTATAAACAAAAAAAGCGCGTAATTTTTGCAAAAATAACAATATTTTTCACTTTTTTTATATGAAATTCCCCCCCAAAAAAATGTAAAAATCAAAAATTTTTAACATTTTCGGCCAAATTGTTTTACGCTACATATGTTTGTTAAAAAAAAGTCACAAAAAGCGCATTTTGATTGGTTTGCGCAAAAGTTATCGCGTTTACTAACAGAGGGAAAGATTTTTGTCATTTTTGGTGTTTTTTTTTTTTAACGAGTAATGGCGGCGATCTGCGATTTTTTTTTGTGGTACTGCGACATTGCGGCGGACAGATCGGACCCTTGACTGACATTTTTGACACTTTTGGGGGTACCAGTGACATTACTGCAGTAATCAGTGCTATATATATGCACTGTTACTGCAAAAATTACACTGGCAGGGAAGGGGTTAACTGTATTGGACAGGGAGGGGTTAAGTGTGTCCTAGGGGCGTGATTCTAACTGTAGGGGGACAGGTCTCCTAGTGTAAAAACAAAGATCAACGGTTCTACATAGTAGAACCGTCTGATCTTCATTTTTACACAGGGGAGAATGACAGGCGGCTTGTTTACATAAGCCGCTCTGTCTTTCTCCCGCTGTACCGGCGATCGTAGTGTGACCGGCGGACATCGGGTCCGCCGGTCACATGCCCACACTCCTTTGTGAACGAGTCGAGCCCGCTATTGGCTCTAAAAGGAGTGACAGGCGAGCAACGTAGACCTACGTCACTCTGCCTGGCCGGGGCTGACTGCCGCAGTAAATATACTGTGAGCAGTCGGCAGCCGGTTAAGACAAAAACTACTAGTACAAACCTATAGCATGGTCAACATAAACTAATGTGTAATAAAACCACTTCACTCCCAAACGAGGAGAAGGGAGCACATTCGGAGATGTCATCAGTAAGAAGGATTTTTTCCAAATTCTATTGGGATGAGGGTGCCTCTTTCTTTCTGCAATTTCTATGTAATAGCCGCCTCCCTTCTTCTTATATCATCGGTAAGATGTTATATACCCTGACTGTGGCCAGTGGCAGGAACTCTTAAATAGAGTTGAGCGGACACCTGGATGTCCGTGTTCGGCGGGTTCGGCTGAACTTGAAAAAAAAGTCCGGGTCCGTGACCCGGACTTTTTCCGAAATTTACCCGGACACCGAACCCCATTGAAGTCAATGGGGACCCGAACTTTCAGGCACTAAAATGGCTCTAAAAAACCAATGGAAAGGGCTAGAGTGCTGCAAATGGCAGCAAAATGTAGTTAAGAGCATGGCAAGTGCTCTTAAAAAAAAATTCCCCTTTAAATTTGTAATTTTTAAATAGCAGATTAGAACAGCACTCTGTAGTAAAATATAGCTGAACGCTGCACACAACAGACTGATAAAAATATATTTTATTCTCCCTCCTCCTTCTCAGTGGGCTCAAGTGAGGGCAAAAAGATCGTTCACTGCACCACCCCCCACACAGCAAAATCGATGTAGATCGCTAACAGACGATTGTTCTGTCCTGTGTCTCCTAATCTCTCCCTGCCTACTCTCTCCAGCCTGTCCCTAAAATGCTCTTCTATCTTTCCCTGCCTACACTCCGACCTGTCCCTGCATTCTTTTCGGGCACAATGTTGTTTTTCCCTGTCTGTCCCTAATCAGCAGCAGCCAGCACCGTTATGTGTGCTCTCTCCCTACACTATAGCAGACTGACGCACACCGCACTCTGTCTCGAGCTTATAAAGACATGGGTCACATGCTTCAGCTGGCCAATCACAGCCATGCCATTAGTAGGCATGGCTGGGATGGCTTCTATGGCACACCAGTTAAACGCTTGTTGATTGGCTGTTGAAAGCCCGCCATTAAAAGCACGCCATTACATACAAAACAGGAAATAAAATTACCGAACACGGATTTTAAACCCGAATATACAGTAAAGTTTTCGGGTCCGTGTCCGGGTAACAAAAATCCAATTATCCGGTACGGAACCGAATAATACAGTCCGTGTTCGCTCAACACTACTCTTAAACACCCCATCCCTGGAGCTTCTTATATCAGACAATTGATTCAGCTATAATTACAACAAAATGATGATCTGTGTTGTCTCTGAAGATTCTCATGTATCCAGGTCATGGTATATCTAGTGGTAGTTGGTCTCATTGGATTGGACTTGTTTTATAATGTTGAAGACATTTCACTTCATATTTAGGCAGTCTCCTGTAAACCAATCGCCTCCTTTGTCCAATAGGCCATCCACTATATCTCAAACTGGAACAATCATCTCTGAATAGGGTGGGGGCCTCGGATACCATATCTCACCCACAAATAATGCCATTTTAGTATCACTACCCTAAATGATGATGAAAATAGAACAGACTTTCACACCTTCCATCATGTTCTTGGACAATCATCACCTGCCCTGACACCTATGGTGATGGGATGAAGGTGGCTGAGATATATATGTGGATATAAATACTGGGGAATGTTCTTGACACTCTATAGAACTGAAGACGTTGATTGAAGAAGCTGTGAAATGTCCTCATTATTACAGAACAAGTCCAGCTGAATGGGACCAACTAGTACTAGTGAAGACCGGTGTTCTCACTCCCCATTAGTGATGTCGCGAACCTAAAATTCGCCGTTCGCGAACGGCGAACGCGAACATCGGCAAATGTTCGCGAACCGGCGAACCGGGCGAACCGCCATAGACTTCAATAGGCAGGCGAATTTTAAAACACACAGGGACTCTTTCTGGCCACAATAGTGATGGAAAAGTTGTTTCAAGGGGACTAACACCTGGACTGTGGCATGCCGGAGAGGGATCACGCAAAAAAAAGTTCTTAAAAATTATAATTTTTTGATAGAGAGCCAATTATTGGAAAAATTAAAAAAAAAATAAAAATAAAAAATTTCTTTGGATTTAGCATCTGGGGGGTCTAAAAAGTGTACCTGTCAAGTTTCAGCTCTGTAGCATGTCCAGAACCATAAAAAACAGCATTTTTCTTATATTTTCAGGAATACGGCTTCTCTGCGGCTGGCTTTTTCTCTTGCAGGCATTTAGCGGGCATTTTTTTAGGCAGGCATGTCATTTTTTGTATTTAGTGTCTGGAGGGTCTAAAAAGTGTACCTGTCAAGTTTCAGCTCTGTAGCATGTCCAGAACCCCTAAAAAACAGCATTTTTATTATATTTTCAGGAATATGGCTTCTCTGCGGCTGGCTTTTTCTTTATTTACTTTGCAAGCTGCTGTGCCACCTTATATATCAGTGGTGGGTGGGCAGTGGCACAGTACACTCTCTGTGGACCTGACAGCAGTCACTGGCACCCAGGCAACTGCAATTTAAAAAAATATATATTTTTTTTTACTTTGCAAGCTGCTGTGCCACCTTATATATCAGTGGTGGGTGGGCAGTGGCACAGTACACTCTCTGTGGACCTGACAGCAGTCACTGGCACCCAGGCAACTGCAATTTAAAAAAATATATATTTTTTTTTTTTACTTTGCAAGCTGCTGTGCCACCTTATATATCAGTGGTGGGTGGGCACACAGTGGCACTGCAGTGGGCACAGTACACTCTGTGGACCTGACAGTCACTGGCAGCCCAGGCAACTGCAATAATAAAAAATATTTTTTTTTTTCAATTTATTGCAACAAGATGCTGTGCCACCGTATATATATCAGTGGTGGGCAGTGCACTGCAGTGGGTACAGTACACTCTGTGGACCTGACACAGCACTCACTGCAATTATGACAGAGGAAAAAAAAAATATTTTTTAAAATGCCAGGTACTGTGCCTGTGCCACCCGAAATGAGTGTGGTGTGCACACAGTCCAGTCTGTGGTAGGTCTGTGGCCTCTCACACACAGCGGGCAGGCAACTGCAGTCACAGTGTACAATATATATATATATATATATATATATATATATATATATATATATATATATATATATATATATATATATATATATAAAAAACTCTATTACCTTACCAGCCCTTAAAAGGGCTTTTGGGGACGCTAGATAGATAGATATATATATATATATATAAAAAAAAAATTACACAAATACCAGCCCTTAGAAGGGCTTTTTGGGGTGCTGTCCTTACAGCAGTAGTGGACCAAGAACACTGCAAGACCAGGAACACTGACTAACTGTCCCTAGCTTAACAGCAGCAGCAGCAGCAGCAGCAGCTCTCTCCCTACTCTCACTACACACACTGCTTCAGAATGATCTAAGATGGATGCTGCCCTGGCTTATTTATAGGAGGTGGGAGGGTGTGGGAGGGAGGTATGCTGATTGGCTGGAAATGTGCCTGCTGACTGTAAAGTTCAGGGTCAAAGTTTGCCTCAATGATGTCTTATGGGGGGCGGACCGAACATCGCATATGTTCGCCCGCAGCGGCGAACGCGAACATGCTAAGTTCGCCGGGAACTGTTCGCCGGCGAACAGTTCTATACATCTCTACTCCCCATCTCCTCTGTCACCTTCCTTGGTCTATCTATACTTTGAAATCTACATTTCTCCAAACACTAATACCATTAATTGTATAATAATGTTCCTGAGTGAGAGCAGAGCTGTCTGGTTGTGTGCCTGTGATGTATTCTGTCAATGGCTACCAATAGAAGAGTCTTGTGGACAGTTGGTGATACAGAGGGTGATGGTAATGGTGATGTATTCTGGAAATGACCACCAATAGAAGTGTGTTATGGACAGTTGGTGATATAGAGGGTGATGGTCATAGTGGTGTATTCTGGTAATTACCACCAATAGAAGAGTCTTACGGACAGTTGGTGAAATGGAGGGTGATGGTCTTGGTGATGCATTCCAGCAATAACCATTAACAGAAGTGTATCATGAACAGTTGGTGACATTTTTGTGTACAAGACAAGAATCTCATGGACAGCTGGTGATGCGGAGGGTGATGGTCAAAGTGATGTATTCTGTTAATTACCACCAATAGAAGAGTCTTATGGTCAGTTGGTGATATAGAGGGTGATGGTCATAGTGGTGTATTCTGGCAATGACCACCAAAAGAAGTGTCTTATGGACAGTTGGTAAAATGGAGGGTGATGGTCATGGGGATGTATTCCAGCAATGGCCATTAATAGAAGTGTCTCATGAACAGTTGGTGCCATTTTTGTGCACAAGACAAGAGTCTTATGGGCATCTGGTGATAAGGAGGGTGATGGTCATAGTGGTGTATTCCTGTAATTACCACCAATAGAAGAGTCTTATGGACAGTTAGTTATACAGAGGGTGATGGTAATGGTGATGTTTTCTTGCAATGGCCACCAATAGCAGTGTCTTATGGACAGTTGGTTAAATCAAGGGTGATGGTCATGGTGATGTATTCCAGCAATGACCACCAACAGAAGTGTCTTATGGACAGTTGGTGATGTGGAGGGTGATGTTAATGGTGACATATTCCAGCAATGACCACCAATCGAAGTGTCTTATGGACAATTGGTGAAATGGAGGGTGATGGTGATGTATTCCAGCAATGACCATTAATAGAAGTGTCTCATGAACAGTTGGTGACATTTTCGTGCACAAGACAAGAGTCTTATGGACAGCTGGTGATGCGGAGGGTGATGGTCAAAGTGATGTATTCTGTTAATTACCACCAATAGAAGAGTCTTATGGATGGTTGGTGATATAGAGGGCAATGGTCATCGTGATATATTCTTAAACACCAATAGAAGTGTCCTATGGACAGTTGGTGATATGGAGGTTGATGGTCAAGGTGATGTATTTCGGCAATGGCCACCAATATAAGTGTCTTATGAACAGTTGGTGACATTTTCGTGCACAAGATGTATATGCAAATTCGTGATTTAAACCCCAATTGCTTTAATAAATGTCCCCACTTTGTTCTCCCACACCGCTCCCCAGGTTACCTGCGTTCTGAGCACTGCTTTGGACAGACTCGGCGTCCTCCTCCATGGTGTCTCTGCTCTCATATAATGTTCTCTGGTCTCTCCAGCAGCAGGGGAAGAGGTAATGAGAACTGAGAGCTCCTCTGTGTCTGCAGACTGTGGTCAGCCATGTATGGGGACAGGAAGAACAAGAGTGTGACGTCTATTAGAGACAATTGGGTTTAACCACTTAAGCCCCGGAGGATTTGGCTGCTAAAAGACCAGGGGGTATTTTGCGATTCGGCACTGCGTGACTTTAACGGACAATTGCGCGGTCGTGCGACGCTGTACCTAAACTAATTTTATATCCTTTTTTTCCCACAAACAGAGCTTTCTTTTGGTGGTATTTGATCACCTGTGCGATTTTTTGATCATGCGCTATAAACAAAAAAAGAGCGTCAATTTTGCAAAAATAACAATATTTTTCAAATTTTTTTATATGAAATCCCCCCCAAAAAAATGTAAAAATCAAAATTTTTTAACATTTTTGGCCAATTTGTTTTATGCTACATATGTTTGGTAAAAAAAATCGCAAAAAGCGTATTTTGATTGGTTTGCGCAAAAGTTATTGCGTTTACTAACAAAGGGAAAGATTTTTGTCATTTTTGTTGTTTTTTTTTTAACGCGTAATGGCGGCGATCTGCGATTTTTTTTGCGGGACTGCAAATTTTCTGCGGACAGATCGGACCCTTGACTGACATTTTTGACACTTTTGGAGTTACCAGTGACATTACTACAGTTATCAGTGCTATACATATGTACTGTTACTGTAAAAATACACTGGCAGTGAAGGGGTTAACTTTATTTGATAGGGAGGGGCTGTGTGTGTCCCTAGGGGCGTGATTCTAACTGTGATTGGCGGTAGCTTCAGGTGTAGGAACAATAATCAACGGTCCTACATAGTAGAACCGTATGATCATTGTTTCTACACAGGGGAGAATGACAGGCGGCTTTGTTTACATCAGCCGCCTGCCTTTCTCCCTCTCCCCTGACGATTGCGAGTGACCGGTGGACATCGGGTCCGCTGGTCACACGCGCGGGGGGGTCCGTGACCGAGCTGGAGCGGGAGCGCGCCTCCGGAGGCGCACGCTCGCTCCCCAGAGCCTCACAGGCTAGCGACGTAGACCTACGTCGCTCTGCCTGTGAGGGGCTGACTGCCGCAGTAAATATACTGTGAGCAGTCGGCAAGTGGTTAATTAATAGAATAAATTAAGAAGAGATGGGGGATCACACGAAAGTGCAAACACGATCCCTAAATCCATCTTGGCATTCGTACAGAGATGTCCAATGAGCAGTACACTAAAGAGCAGGTCAACATTTTATCTGAGTATTAGAAAAAGAAAACAAAATACAGAAAGACTAACCACTTCTGGACCGGAAGATTTTCCCCACTTAAAGCGGTAGTATCCCCCTTTTTTTTACTTTTACCTACAGGTAAGCCTATAATAAGGCTTACCTGTAGGTACAATTAATATCTTCTAAACCGGCATGGTTTAGGAGATATTTGCAGTGCATGCAGCTGCTCACGCGAGCGGCGCATGCGCTCTGAAGGTCCGGCGGACCTTCAGCTTCCCTTGCTGGGAGCTTGCCCGAAAATGACTCCCGTGCGCATGCGCGGGCTGTTCCGGACAATCACAGCGCCGGAGCCGCCAGAGCCGCCGAACCCGGAAGAGACGCTGTGGGATCATGTCAGCGCCCGCAGCGGTGTCTGGGGGTCCGTGTCGGGGCTTCGTTCTAAGGTAAGTAATTCATAATGAGCTAGTATGCGATGCATACTAGCTCATTATGCCTTTGTCTTGCAGGTTTCTTTTTTTTTTTTTTTATTTTGTGTTTATAACCGCTTTAATGTGCAGGCCATATTTTGCGATTTGGCACTGCGTTGCTTTAACTGACAATTGTGCAGTCGTGTGACGCTGTACCCAAATAAAATGGATGTACTTTTTTTCCCTACAAACAGAGCTTTCTTTTGGAGGTATTTGATCACCTGTGCGATTTTTATTTTTTGCGCTATAAACAAAAAAAGAGCGACAATTGTGAAAAAAAAAAAAAAAAACAATATTTCTCACTTTCTGCTATATAACATTCCCACAAAAAAAAAAATTAAAAATCAAAATTTTTTAACATTTTAGGCCAATTTGTTTTCTGCTACATATTTTTGGTAAAAAAAAAAATCACAATAAGCGTATTTTAATTTGGTTTGCGCAAAAGTTATCGCGTCTACCAACTACGGGAAAGATTTCTGTCATTTTTATTGTTTTTTTTTTTTTTACTCGTAATGGCGGCAATCTGCGATTTTTTGTGGGACTGCGACATTGCGGCGGACAGATCAGACCCTTGACTGACATTTTTGACACTTTTGGGGGGGATCAGTGACATTACTATAGTAATCAGTGCTAAAAATATGCACTGTTACTGTAATAATGACACTGTCATATAGGTATAGGTGATCAAGGGGTTAAATGTGTACCTAGGGGAGTGTTTCTAACTGTTGGGGGGCGTGGCTTGTGAAATGACCACAGAGATTCGTGTTCCTATATAGAAGGATCACAGGAGCTCTGTGATTATTCCAGGGAGAAGAACGGTCAGCTGTGTTTACAACATCCGACTGTCCTTCTCTCTCAGCAGGGAAGATTGCGGGTTGTCAGACGGCAACCGTAGCCGCCTGTCCCGTGTCCACGCTGATGAGCGGGGGCGAGAGTATGCCGCCAGCAGTACGTGCTGGCCCCCTAGTTGCCGATACTCCCATGGTCGTGCACCCAGTTTAGACTGGATTGTTATCTCCCAACTGGAGCAGCATCGATTTTCTTTGTGTTGCTGTCTGATTGACTTTAGCCAATGACTCTCGCTGCTGTCTCAGCCAATGAGTTGGAAGAGACCCGGGAGAGCTGCTGCTCCCGTGCCCATCGCTGGATGGAGATGGGGCTCAGGTAAGTATTAGGGGCTGAGGGGTGCAGCTCAGATGAATTACAATGTTCATGTTGGATGAGACTTAGTTTATATAGGAAACGTGTGGGACAGATTTATACCCTTTGGCCTATCACGTTCTGAGTTTGCACCTCACCTGGTTTGAGGGGGAGTTGATGAAAGGGTCAGAGTTAGGAATTCCCACACCAGTGCATCAACCTAATGGCACGAGTTAAAGTGGTTGTAAAGGCTGAAGGCAGGGCCAGATTAACGTAGGGGCTATTGGAGCTGCAGCTCCAGGCCCCTACCTTTATATAGGCCCCGGGTTGGCCATATTCACTGTGACCGCTCTTCTGTCACTTGTAAACACAGAAGTCTGGCTTCTATGCTCGCTTCCCCAGGCAGCTCCCTCAGAACCTCCCCACACAGCACGAAGGCCGGACAAGGAGGGACAGTTGCTGATGCATGGATGTTTTTTTGGGCTTCAGAGACAGCATCCCATGTTGAATTAGGCATGCATGGCTGCACCCTTCCTCCTCTGGGTGCATGCCAAGGCACGGCCCTTAAGGCCCTTCAAAATCCTCAGCACCAAGACCATGATGCTCTTAATCCGGCCCTGGCTGAAGGTGCATTCTATACATGAAGGTAAAAAACCTTCAGTATGCAGCTCCCCTCTCAGCCCCCCTAATACTTACCTAAGCCCCATCTTGATCCAGCGATGTGCATGAGACCTGAGGCTCTCCCAGCTCTCTCCCTCCTGATTGGCTGAGATGCATCAGCAGGAGCCTTTGACTCCCACTGCTGTTAATCACAGCCAGTGAGGTGGGGACAGGGGGCGGGGCGGGGCTGAGCCATGCTCTCTGTGTCTTATGGATGCAGAGAGCTGGCTCGGGAGCGAGCACGCACCAGTGCCCTCACAGCATAGCGCTTGCTATGGGGGGCACTCGGCATGGGGGAGGGGCACGGAGCACCGATGTGGGACCCGAGAAGAAGAGGATAACAACAAAAGAATGAGGAAAGATCTGTGAATGAGACATCAATGAGGTCATGTCTATATAATTTGAAGACAAAAAATTGAAGACACAAAGAAATTTGTGTCTAAATACCCCTTAAGGACTTAATGACCCTCATGAGACATGAGTAAAAAAATATATATATATATAGAGCTTTCTTTTGGTGGTATTTGATCACCTGTGCAATTTTTATTTTTTGCGCTATAAACAAAAAAAGAGCGACAATTTTTGGAAAAAAAAAAAACAATATTTTTCACATTCTGCTATATAATATTCCCAAAAAAAAAAATTAAAAATCAAAATGTAACACCCTACAGGTAGGTGCTAGGTAAATGTATAGTCAGCCTAACAGCAGGGCTGTGATTTCTTTTGTCAGGGTGTCATGGCTTCCAGGTGTGTCTGCTGAAGGGGGGAGTCTTCCCACTGGGTCCTGTGAGAGGCTTCTCATAGGGCAGTGGAGGAAACCCAATTGGGGGACACATTCAGGCTTGTAACTACAACAGAAGGCAGATTAGGCTGCAAAGGATTCTGGGAGTGGGTATAAGTCTGGGGGAAGTGCATGACACAGTGTCTTTGGCGGGAGCAGAGTCCCAGGAGGGAGAGAATCACTGTCTCTCCTCCTGTCTGAGGAAGGCGGATGTCTCTGGGTGTCGCCTGAGAATCCAGAGAGTGCTGAGTTGAGCTGAGGGGATCCGGTGTGCCGAGAACCAGCGGAGAGCGAGAGGGGTCCAGTCCCAGGAAAGCCTACACAGGTCATGAGTACTGAGGATTGCCCCTGTGGGTCTGCCTGAAGTGTTAAAGGAGACCACTCCGGAGAAGGTTCTGGGATCCAGTCATCAGCAAACTGAAAGGGGGTGCCTAGGTTGAGGACCCTGAAGTACAGAGGGAGTACATAGTTAGTGGACCCTGAAGAGTTAAAGGGGGCACCTGCAGTTTTGGCCCTGAAGAGCAAGTGTATCAGTTAAGAGCTGCAGCCGTACAGGAATTCACAACAAGCTACTTCAAGCCAGTGCAAGGCTGGAGGAAGTAGTCAGTGACTTTGCAGTCTTAAAGTCGAGGATTCAGCACTTCTTTCAAGTTACAGTGTGTTCTAAGCGTCAGTGAGCGTTGGCTGGCGTCGGCTGGCGCCAAGGCAGCGTTAACTGCCTTGAGCGATATGTTTTATATCTGACAGATGACCTCTTTTATGTATTTTTTAAATAAATAAATATATATATATGTATATATATATGTATGGATGTATTTTTAAAAAAATTTTTGAATTTTATATGTCTATGCTGTATATGGTTGGTAAAGGATAGCTGCGGGTGATAATTTAGTCCTTTGTGGGCTTAGTTATTTAGTCCATAATTCCTATGTGTTTTATGAGTAATTTTAAGTAATCTTTTTTATTTATTAGGTTATTTACTAAGTTTGGTAATAGTCGTTATTGACAATCCTTTTTATTAAACTTTCATTCTATGGTTCACCACTAGATGGCATGGAGGGGTTATCTTTTCCCCAGTCATTTTGGTTGCCATAACGATTATGACGAGAGGGTGATGCCATGGCTCCACCCCGGCTGACAAAGTCAGGTTGGACGTAACGCGTACGGGAGGTGGAGTCTCGGTTTGTCACCCGCTGCTATCCTCGTCTGGCCATCGATAACAGCTGATTCGGCTGTGACTATCGTGCCTGTCTAGAAGATTGTATATCTAATGCCTACATTTCAGCTATATATGTGAGTGCAATTTCAACTTATGTTTTTCTATAAAGTGGTTTTAAAACAGAGAGCACTTAGATCTGCCTTTATATTTTATCCATTTTTGGGAGACCGATTGACGTGAAAGGGGACCTGATCCAGGTCTTCAGAGGAAGTTTCCTGTGGTTTGGAAGTGTGGAAAAGTTGGAGGGTGAAATCCCCATCATGGGAAAGCGATTTTGACCTGCTGGTAATACAGAGGTCATTGGTCTCAGGTGAGCGCGGCGTGTTTCTCACTGGTGGAGGGTTTGCCATATCAGCCTTTATTTCTGCACCTTATGGACTGTTTGGATCTTCCTGGTTCAATCTATGGATTCTCTTTCATCTGATTCATTTATTGCGCTGCACTATTTATGTATTGTTATCTAGATGTGATATTAGTGACTTAGTGATTTATCTTCAGTGTTCAACTTGCATATTTTTAGGATTATTAATTTCTGTTTGCCCTGATTGTATTTTCTAAAAAAATGTATTAAAGAGTAACTCTGAACTTACATAGTTACATAGTAGGTGAGGTTGAATAAAGACAATAGTCCATCCAGTTCAACCTGTGTAGGTGTGTGTGGCTGTAATCATCAACTTGTATTACACTATGACCAGAAGGAGATATTGGGGCACTTTATGAATGTCCTGTTGGTGTTGCCATCCTCCTAGTGCTGGGATTGGGCAGCATGTACAGCTCAATGTACTATCCCGGCATTTGCCTGGTGTCATGGCATCAGGTTAGTTGGAGATCCCAAACCTGGAAGAATATCTGAGAAGATGTCACTGCTGGTGAGGGAGCTCATTGATGTCACATCATGGCTTGCACCCGAGGGTTCTTAAAGAGCTCAGCCAGGTGATTGTCAGACCATTATTCTTGATCTTTAAGGATAGTCTACAGACGGGTATGGTGCCAGCTGATTGGAAAAAAACCAACGTGGTACCAATATTTAAAAAGGGGCCGAGATATATCCCGGGTAACTATAGGCTGGTCAGCCTAACATCAGTAGTCTGCAAGATTTTGGAGGGGATGTTAACCACTTAAGCCCCGGAAGATTTTACCCCCTTCCTGACCAGGGGGTATTTTGCGATTCGGCACTGCGTGATTTTAACGGACAATTGCGCGGTTGTGCGACGCTGTACCTAAACGAATTTGGCGTCTTTTTTTCCCCACAAACAGAGCTTTCTTTTGGTGGTATTTGATCACCTGTGCGATTTTTTGATCATGCGCTATAAACAAAAAAAGAGCGTACATTTTGCAAAAATAACAATATTTTTCACTTTTCTTTATATGAAATCCCCCCCCAAAAAAATGTAAAAATCAAAATTTTTTAACATTTTCGGCCAATTTGTTTTATGCTACCTATGTTTGGTAAAAAAAATCGCAAAAAGCGTATTTTGATTGGTTTGCGTAAAAGTTATCGCGTTTACTAACAAAGGGAAAGATTTTTGTCATTTTTGTTGTTTTTTTTTTAACGCGTAATGGCGGCGATCTGCGATTTTTTTTGCGGTACTGCGACATTGCGGCGGACAGATCGGACCCTTGACTGACATTTTTGACACTTTTGGGGTTACCAGTGACATTACTGCAGTAATCAGTGCTATACATATGCACTGTTACTGTAAAAATACACTGGTAGTGAAGGGGTTAACTTTATTTGAGAAGGAGGGGCTGTGTGTGTGTCCCTAGGGGCGTGCTTTCTACTGTGATTGGCTGTGGCTTGAGCTGTAAGGACACTGATCAACGGATCTACATAGTAGATCCGTGTGATCAGTGTTTTTACACCGAGGAGAATGACAGGCAGCTTGTTTACACAAGCTGCCTGACTTTCTCCCTCTCCCCCGCCGATCGCAGAGTGGCCGGCGGACCCGATGTCACACGCGCGGGGGGTCCGTGACCACGCGGGAGCGCGCTTACTGGGGGGCGCGCTCGCTCCCTAGACCCTCACAAGCAAGCGACGTAGCCCTACGTCAGTTTGCCTGTGAGGGGCTGACTGCCGACGTAGATAGTCGTGCTGCGGTCGGCAAGTGGTTAAGGGACCACATACAAGACTTTAGTAATGAAAACGGTATTATAAGTAGTAATCAGCATGGATTCATGAAAAATCGTTCTTGCCGAACCAATCTATTAACCTTCTATGATGAAGTGAGCTGCCACCTAGATAAAGGTAAGCCTGTGGATGTGGTGTATCTGGACTTCGCAAAGGCCTTTGACACCGTTCCCCACAAACGCTTACTGTACAAACTAAGGAAGGTAGGTATGGACCATAAGGTGAGTACCTGGATAGAGAACTGGCTCCAGGGGAGAGTACAGAGGGTGGTGATTAATGGGGAGTACTCGGATTGGGCGGGTGTGGAAAGTTGGGTCCCCCAGGGTTCTGTCCTGGGGCCAATCCTGTTTAATTTGTTCATAAATGATCTAGAGGAGGGGATATCGAGTACAATCTCAGTATTTGCGGATGATACTAAACTAAGCATGCCAATATCTTCTATGCAGGATGTGGAAACCTTACAAGCGGACCTGAACAAAATAACGGGGTGGGCAACTACATGGCAGATGAGATTTAATGTTGAAAAATGTAAAGTAATGCACCTGGGTGCCAGAAACCAGAAAGCAAGCTACTCACTAGGGGGGGAACCTCTGGGTGAGTCTAGGATGGAAAGGGACCTGGGGGTACTGGTAGACAACAGGCTTGGCAGTGGCATGCAATGCCAAGCCGCTGCAAGCAAAGCCAACAGAATACTGGGATGTATACAAAAGGGGATTCACTCCAGAAATAAAGAGATTATTCTCCCACTCTACAAGACTCTGGTCCGGCCACATCTGGAGTATTCTGTCCAGTTCTGGGCACCGGTCCTCAGGAAGGATGTGCTGGAGTTGGAGAGAGTCCAGAGAAGGGCAACAAAAATAATTAGGGGAATGGAGGACATCAGCTATGAGGAAAGACTACAAGCACTGAACCTATTCTCTCTGGAGAAGAGACGATTGAGGGGGATATGATATCAATGTACAAATACTGTACTGGTGACCCTAGCATAAGGAACAAACTATTCAGAGAAAGGAAATACAATAAGACACGTGGCCACTCACTAAGACTAGAGGAAAGGCGGTTTAACCTTAAAACACGCAGGGGGTTCTTCACTGTAAGAGCAGTAAGGATGTGGAATTCTCTTCCACAAGCAGTCGTATATCAGCAGGGAGCATTGATAGTTTCAAAAAACTATTAGATGGGCACCTTAAAGCGGAGTTCCACCCAGGGGATACTTTTTTTAATAAAAATACCCCCGGGACAGTCAGGGCTAGTACATTCCACAATGGATAGCCTCTGATCTGTCCCGGGTTGCACTTACCTTTTAGGAGAAAGACTTACCTTGAAAAAGTATTCTCCAGCGCTGCCATCTCAGGTGTGGGCAGCTTGAAGCCAGCGCGATCCTCTTCGGCGTCCTCTTCCTGCTTCTTCGGTCCCACGATGCCCTGCACCGGCCCCGCCGTCACTTCCGGTGCGCGCGCGTCATCCCTCCACAGCTTCTGGGCATGCCCAGAAGCTGTTTAGAAGGGAATGACGCGCGCGCACCGGAACTGACGTCGGGGCCGGTGCAGGCGCAATGATTCATGGGAGCGATGACGTTCAGCTCCCAGGAATCATTGCAAAGCCAGGAAGTGACGACGGGCCGTGGCCGCCGAGGGGAGGAAGAAGGAAGTAAGGTAAGTATATTTTCTTCTCTACGAGGTAAGTAAAAAAAAAAAAAAAATGCGATTATCCATTTGTTTTTCAGGTGACCCGGAGCGAGAAGATGGAGGTAAGTATCATTTTAGGGTGGAACTCCACTTTAAAGACCACAACATACAGGGGTATGCAATGTGCGGTTAGCAGCAAACACACACACACACATCATAGGTTGAACTGGATGGATTGGTGTCTTTTTTCAACCTCACTAACTATGTAACTATGTAACTATGGAATGGAGGTGAGTATAGTTCCACTTCCACAACTCCTTGCAGTTTTTTGGTTCCCCTGTGTGTTTAGCAAAGTGTGGAAAAAGTTGAATTCTGTTTTGGCAGCATGAAGCCCTCTATTTATAAAGTGAAACTGGTATTAAATGTTGGTGGGACACACACAACTTCTTTTTCTATGGGGTTTCCCTTGACATCCATACCAGACCCTGATCACGGCCACGGCCTTGGACCTGTAGAGCACCCTGCATTTGGGTGCTTTGGGGTTTGGTATTCCAAGGGTCCGGATCCCAGGGTCCAGCCCCTAAAAAGGACAACGTTACAGGCAAAACCTTGTATCTGCTTCCCGAGGCTCGGGTACCATCCTTTTAGTCCATTGACTGTTTTAGATGGATCCGATAGCTAACCCCTTAGATCCAATGATCTTTGTTTGGGGTATGTTAGCATAAACTTCTTTCTTCTTCTTTGAAACATAACAAACGTGTGGAGCTCCTCTCCACAGCGACCTTCACCTTTTAGACCCTGGCGAAAAAACTGAGGTACTTACTGTGTGGCAGGAGTTCTATAGGGGGTCATCAATTCTGATTGGTTGCCAGTGTCCTTCACCTATAGGTGGCCTATATAACCCATATGTTATGATTTATGGCTCTGTGTCCCGTGGTGTACAGAAAGAAACTGGTATTAAATGTTGGTGGGACGCATGCAACTTCTTTTTCAATGGGGTTTCCCTTGACATCCATACCAGACCCTGATCAAGGATATGTGCGTTGTTTTTTTTGTTCGCTTTTTTTGGGGTCCCCTATTACAATCCATAGCAGACCCTCACCTAAGATAATGGTCTGATACAGATACGGGGGGTAATCCTGGCCTATTTTTTTTACAAACAGAACAAAGTGACCGGGAAATGCCATTTAGCAACCGGCAATTCCATTTTTTTTTTTTTACATTGTGAATATCACTTTTGCTGTAGTACATCGTACAGATGAGTCACTTCACAGGCAGGTTTACCGCATCCCCCAGGGATGTTATTTAACCACTTTAAGACTGGAAGGTTTTGCCCCCTTAATGACCAGGCCCTATTTTTGCGATTTGGCACTGCGTTACTTTAACGGACAATTGCGTGGTCGTGCAACGCTGTACCCAAAGGAAATTGATGTCCTTTTTTTCCCACAAGCAGAGCTTTCATTTGGTTGTATTTGATCACCTCTGCGGTTTTTATTTTTTGCGCTATAAACAAAAAAAGAGCGACAATTTAAAAAAAAAAAACAATATTTTTCACATTCTGCTATATGACATTCCCAAAAAAGAAAATTTAACCACTTTACCACCGGAGGATTTTCCTGCTAAAAGACCAGGGTTTTTTTTGCGATTTTTTACTGCGTGACTTTAACGGACAATTGCGCGGTCGTGCGACGCTGTACCTAAACGAATTTCACATCCTTTTTTTCCCACAAACAGAGCTTTCTTTTGGTGGTATTTGATCACCTGTGCGATTTTTTGATCACGCGCTATAAACAAAAAAAGAGCGTAATTTTTGCAAAAACAACAATATTTTTCACTTTTTTTTATATGAAATTCCCCCCAAAAAAAATGTAAAAATCAAAATGTTTTAACATTTTTGGCCAATTTGTTTTATGCTACCTATGTTTGGTAAAAAAAATCGCAAAAAGCGTATTTTGATTGGTTTGCGCAAAAGTTATCGCGTTTACTAACAAAGGGAAAGATTTTTGTCATTTTTGGTGTTTTTTTTTTTAACGAGTAATGGCGGCGATCTGCTATTTTTTTGCGGTACTGCGACATTGCGGCGGACAGATCGGACCCTTGACTGACATTTTTGACACTTTTGGGGGTACCAGTGACATTACTACAGTAATCAGTGCTATATATATGCACTGTTACTGCAAAAATGACACTGGCAGGGAAGGGGTTAACAGTATTGGACAGGGAGGGGTTAAGTGTGTCCTAGGGGCGTGATTCTAACTGTGCAGGGACATGGCTACTAGTGTAAAAACAAAGATCAACGGTTCTACATAGTAGAACTGTCTGATCTTCATTTTTACACAGGGAGAACTGACAGGCGGCTTGTTTACATAAGCCGCTCTGTCTTTCTCCCGCTGTACCGGCGATCGTAGTGTGACCGGCGGACATCGGGTCCGCTAGTCACACTCCCGCACTCCTCCGTGAACGAGCCGAGGCGGGCGCGCCCGCTATTGGCTCTAGAAGGAGTGACAGGCGAGCGACGTAGACCTACGTCACTCTGCCTGGCCGGGGCCGACTGCCGCAGTAAATATACTGTGCGCAGTCAGCAACCGGTTAAAAATCTAAATTTTTTAACATTTTAGGCCAATTTGTATTCTGCTAAATATTTTTGGTAAAAAAAAAAATTGCAATAAGTGTATTTTGATTGGTTTGCGCAAAAGTTATCACGTCTACTAAAGGGGGAAAGATTTATGTCATTTTTATTGTTTTTTTTTTTTTTTTACTATTAATGACGGCGATCTGCGATTTTTTGCGGGACTGCGACATTGCGGCGGACAGATCGGACCCCTAACTGACATTTTTGACACTTTTGGGGGTACCAGTGACATTACTACAGTAATCAGTGCTAAAAATATGCACTGTTATTGTAATAATGACACTGGCAGGGAAGGAGTTAACAGTATAGGTGATCAAGGGGTTAAATGTGACCCTAGGGGAGTGATTCTAACTGTGGGGGGGTGTGGCTTCTGAGATGACCATAGAGACATGTGATCCTATATAGCAGGATCACATGGGCTCTATGATCATCCCAGGGAGAAGGACGGTCGGCTGTGTTTACAGTGGGGAGCGATCGCGGGTGTCAGGCGGCAATCGGAGCTGCCTGACTCGCGCATCAGCTTCCCTGCTGCTGAGTGGGGGCGGGAGCACGCCAGCGGTGGATCGCGCACGCCCCCTAGCTTCCCGCGCACGACGGACGTAGATCTACATCGGTTTGCGCAGGAGAGCCACCCTGCCGCAGTAAAAAGGCGGCGGGTGGTCGGGAAGTGGTTAAACAAAATTTAGCAATTGTATTTTTCCCTTTAAAGTGGTTGGACACCCCTGAAACTAAAAATGAACAAAGCGTATCTTTCTATATCAGGGGTGAAGAAACTTTGGCCCTCCAGCTGTTGCAGAACTACAAGTCCCATCATACCTCTCCAAGTCATGCTTGTAACTGTCAGATTTTCTATATTGACTCTGCTTCTGGGAGTCATGCATATTACTGTCAGTCCTGCAATGTCTTATGGGACATGTAGTTCCACAAAGCTGCAGTTGTCCTACCCTGATCTATATGTGTATTTGCCTCAATCCAAAGCACCTAATGGGGTTCTTGTCTGAGCTCTCTTCCCTCTGCTTTTTGCATGTGTCACTTGTGACATTTTATACCGACACCACAGAATTCCGGAACAGAGCCCAACCCCCCCCCCCCCTCCAGCACACAGCGAGGTGCATGTTTCCCTATGGTACTTCAAAAAGGAGGTTGTTTTCATTCCCTCCACTCAGGTCTCAGATTACACTCACCTTCCTGCTCTGTGCTGTGCAGTGTGTGACATCAGATCTCTGCCCCCTGCCTTATTGAGCTAAGAAATGCTGTGTAAATTCTGTATTTTGAATGGATGTAGAGGAGAGAGGCTGCAGATAAACAGGTACAACTCCTGTAGGAGGATTTGTTTCTCTGTGTATTACCTGAGGATAGTCACTTCACTGAGTATATGGAAGTGTTTACACTTTATTATAAAAGCTGCTCGCCACTCAACTGTATTTTAAAAAAATACCTTCCCCTTCCTTCCCCTTGAATCTTCTCCTCATCTACTCATCTCAACACTCTCCCTAACCTCTCCCAAGCCCTCCCTTCCTCTAATCTCCTCTCTCTTCCTCTCTTAAATGCTCTCAGCTTGAACCCTCTCCTTCTCACCCTTCCTCAATCTCTTGATGCTTCCCCTATTCTCCTTTCTACTTGTCTAAACTCCTCTTCTTTCCTAACCTCAAATCTCATCTCCTCTCCCCACCACTCTCCTCCAAGGATCATCATTCCAGTGTATTATATTACAAACACTCTCGACTCTGAGGAGACATCTGAGGACGGTGTGAGAAAAGTGTCCTTATCCTTTAATGTTCCGGGATTAAGTCTACACATATTGGTATTGTGACGGTACTCACCATCACTGGGAGTGAAACACAGATAATTAATGGTTTGGATTGCTTCAAATTGGTTCTGTGTTTACACTTATGATAATGTGTATTGAACTTCAATGTCAGAGACAGGCTCTCCCTATTTTCTGTGTATTGAGGTGAGACATGTATTCTGTTAAGCCCGTCTGTTCCATTGTTAAATGTTAATGACCTCACATTGTTTCTGTCCAGATGGCTAAATAATTAGTTCAGGTTAATTCTATTTCTGTATACAATTTCATCTGCATATGATAATGTAATCAGGCAACCCCTGACCTGTGTGGGGTAATCTGATCAGGAGTAGGGATGATCGAACTTTTCAAAAGTTCGGTTCGGCCAGAACATCCGAACTTCCCGAAAGTTCGGCCCGGATTTCAGAACCCCATTGAAATCAATGGGACCCGAACTTCGTTAATCAAAAAACACCATTTTTAAACCCTAAAACCCAATAAATGCCCCTAAAAAGTGCCTAGGGTTCTGGGTCATGCCCCATTAACTATTAATCACACAAAAAAAGTTCTTAAAAATTGTCATTTTTGATAAAAAAAAGCCAATTATTGAAAAATTAAAAAAAAAAAAAAGAGATTTTTTGGATTTAGTATCTGGGGGGTCTAAAAGGTGTGCCTGTGAAGTTTCAGCTCTGTAGCATGTCCAGAACCATGAAAAAAAAAAAAAGATAATTTTTCAGTAGAACAGGGATGTGGGTCGGGAGCCTCCTTTAACTTTAACACCTATATGATCTTTTTTTTCTGGTTCTGGACATGCTACAGAGCTGAAACTTCACAGGTACACTTTTTAGACCCCCCAGATACTAAATCCAAAGTAAAAATGAAAAAATCTCTTCTTTTTTTTTAATTTTTTCAATAATTGGCTTTTTTATCAAAAATGACAATTTTTAAGAACTTTTTTTTTGTGTGATTTTGTGTCTGGGGGGTCTAAAAAGTGTACCTGTGAAGTTTCAGCTCTGTAGCATGTCCAGAACCAGAAAAAAAAAAGATTGTTTGTATTAGAAAACTTTGAGCACAGGAATATGGCTTCTCTGCTGTAACACCTTGCCGGTTTAATAGAAGGCATTTTTTTGGGTTCTTTGCAGTCAGGAAAAACATCTGAACTTGTGTATAGTGGTACTGTGCACAAGTTCTGATGTTGTGCCTGCCTCCAAAACCCCCCAAAAAATGCCAGCAAAAACACACCTGGGCATTTTTTTTTTTGACGCTAGCGTTTTTTTGGCATTTTTTGGGGTTCTTTTGAGGCAGGCAAAACATCTGAACATGTGTATAGGGGGTATATATACACATATATGTCTGAATATATACCCCTAGACATATATAGGTGTGATAGTAGCAGAAATATATTACTGTAAATGATTTCATTAGCGCAAGCATATATTTCTGCTACTATCACACCTATATATGTCTAGGGGTATATATTCAGACATATATGTCTATATATACCCCCTATACACATGTTCAGATGTCATGTCTGACATCAAACATGTCCTCAAAAAAGCACTGGCAGTGGCAGCCCCTGCAGCATAAAAAATGCCGGCTGGTGAGAAGCCATATGGGTGTGATGAAGCTATTCAGAGAAATGATCATTTCTCTATAGCGGTCACCCTGCTATGGAAGGGTTTGGTCACCCTGCCATAGCAGTCACTGTCAGTTCACCCTACACTACACTACGGTCACCCTGACACTTCACACTTTCCCTACAGAAACTAAATTTTTGAAGCTAACTTAAATGTAAAGGAGCACTCTAACTACACTAGATATCCCTTTCCTCACACTAAAAATAGCTAAATGACACTTTTAAAGTAAAATTAACAGAACTGCTTCCACTCTCTTCCATGTCCAGTATAACAATGCTAGGAATATGGCGGGGGCGATCTTATATACTGGGGGGCGTATTCACTAATGATTGGTCTAGGGACCCCCTAGTCACTCCAATCACATTCCTATCATTCTCCTGCCCCCTCAATTGGCTTTTGCTAATGGTTCTGATCCAATCACGGGCTTTTAAAGCCCATTTCCTGAAGCATTGCATTTTGGGCGGTTCTGGTTGCCGAATTCCGAACTTTTTGGGCAAAAAGTTCTAAATTCGGCCGAACCTCGAACACCCAATGTTCGGGCCGAACCGATAATCGACCCGAACCGTTCGATCATCCCTAATCAGGAGGGGGATGTGCTCATGTGTGTATAAATTGAGTGTGAAACTGTTCAATAAATTGAGAAGATTCCAGTACAAGCTAACTTGTCGGCTAGCTTTGTATGTAGGGCGGCTGGAAAATCTGATCTCTATGTTCACGACTAAGAGGAAACCGTATACTGATGGAAGTCCACAAGTACAGTGTGGGTTGTGGTTCCATTACAGGTATCAATTATTTTATTACTTGACAAATACAGAAAAAAGCATGAAGGAACAACAACTATGACTTCATCCGTACTTTATATACAATTCAGAATAATTGCACAGAGATCAGAAAAGTCACACAGCGTTCCTCAGATCAGTGTGGTCACACAGTGTTCCTCAGATCAGTGCGTTCACACAGTGTTCCTCAGATCAGTGCGGTCACACAGCGTTCCTCAGATCAGTGCAGTCACACAGCGTTCCTCAGATCAGTGCGGTCACACAGTGTTCCTCAGATCAGTGCGGTCACACAGCGTTCCTCAGATCAGTGCGGTCACACAGCGTTCCTCAGATCAGTGCGGTCACACAGTGATCCTCAGATCAGTGCGGTCACACAGCGTTCCTCAGATCAGTGCGGTCACACAGTGTTCCTCAGATCAGTGCGGTCACACAGTGTTCCTCAGATCAGTGCGGTCACACAGTGTTCCTCAGATCAGTGCGGTCACACAGCGTTCCTCAGATCAGTGCAGTCACACAGCGTTCCTCAGATCAGTACGGTCACACAGTGTTCCTCAGATCAGTGCGGTCACACAGTGTTCCTCAGATCAGTGCGGTCACACAGCGTTCCTCAGATCAGTGCGGTCACACAGCGTTCCTCAGATCAGTGCGGTCACACAGCGTTCCTCAGATCAGTGCGGTCACACAGTGTTCCTCAGATCAGTGTGGTCACACAGCGTTCCTCAGATCAGTGCGGTCACACAGCGTTCCTCTCACAGATGTAGTTCAGGTCGGTATAACAGTTCTCCAGTGTCAGATGAGATCCAAGCTTGGCACAGCTTCCAGTCCCTTCAGTGACAGTTCTAGACGGGAGACAAAATCTGGTGAGAGAATTCCCAGTCATTGTAGATGAGCAGTAATGGATGGGGGGGAGATAGAGGAGACCATTGGGCACAATACCTCCAGGGGCCTCTACTTATGTAGTTGGGTTGGTGCACACACCGGCTGCTACCTAAGAGTGTCTGGTGATGAGGAATCATGGAGGACATTGTACAGATATAAGATATCCAGAACCATTACAAGTGAGTGACAGAGAGATAGGAGTGCAGCCATAAGAGGACTGCTATAGGGGATCTTTTTTTAAGAAAGTGACTATAAGAGTGCAGCCATAAGAGGTTTGTCAAAGTGGGGTACCATGGGAGATTTTATACCCCCACTTATTTATAATCAGTGGCGGCCGGTCGATAGGGGGCGTAGGGGCGCCGCCCCCCAGAAAAAACCAAGAAGAAAAAAAAAGATTAAAAAAAAATGTCTATTTTTCGCCCACTATGGGCTCCGGACTTAGTGCTGGGTATGGGGGGGGGTGGGGTTTTGCCTCCCACGTGAGGCAGACAGAGGCACCGATTGGCGGCCTTCTGGGGGTCATTGGGGCGCAGAGCAATGCGCCCCGACACTCCCCACTTTCCTGGACTCCTGGCTGTGATTGGTCCAGACTCCAGCCTGGACCAATCACAGGAGGACATCCCAGGACGTGACGTGTGGGGGCGGTGCACCGCCCCAGCGTCGTGGCGTGATCACCTTCCGCTCCCAGTACTTCCCGCCCGGCTGAGAGAGAGGAGAGCGAGAGCGCGTGAGGACTCTGTGGAAGAAAAGCTTGTTCATCCGCAGAAGAAGTCTACAGGAGTGACCACGGACCACCTGACCTGGCTGACAGACTCGACGAGTCCCTTGGCACTCTCCTCTTCTCCACCCGGCCCCCCTCCGCAGTGTCGATATCGGGTTCCAGCTTCCAGCTGTAAGAAAACAGTCCACAGACTCCGCAGAGTCAGCCCAGAGACGCTACTCCAGAGTCCCACAGGCCGCAGACAGACCCGCAGCAGCAGTGAGACTGAGCCGCCAAGCCGGTAAGCGATGCCTCGCAGGGGGGGGTGAACGGGCCGGCCTGCACACTGTCACAGTCTGGTGCCTTGAAGGGGGCACGCACGCACGCTGGTCTCTCTCTGCGTTGATGGGGGGGGGGGGGGCGTGTTACATGCCTGTGACATGCCTGTACCTGTGTACAATGACATGTGCCATGACCTTACCATCACCTGTGCCATGCCTATTCCATCACCTGTGCCATGCCTGTACCATCTGTGCAATGCCTATTCCATCACCTGTGCCATGCCTTTACCATCTGTGCCATGCCTTTTCCATCACCTGTGCCATGCCTGTACCATCTGTGCCATGCCTATTTCATCACCTGTGCCATGCCTATTCCATCACCCGTGCCATGCCTATTCCATCACATGTGCCATGCCTGTACCATCTGTGCCATGCCTATTCCATCACCTGTGCCATGCCTATTCCATCACCTGTGCCATGCCTGTACCATCTGTGCCATGCCTATTCCATCACCTGTGCCATGCCTGTACCACCTGTGCCATGCCTATTCCATCACCTGTGCCATGCCTATTCCATCACCTGTGCCATGCCTATTCCATCACCTGTGCCATGCCTATTCCATCACATGTGCCATGCCTGTACCATCTGTGCCATGCCTATTCCATCACCTGTGCGATGCCTATTCCATCACCTGTACCATGCCTGTACCATCTGTGCCATGCCTATTCCATCACCTGTGCCATGCCTGTACCATCTGTGCCATGCCTATTTCATCACCTGTGCCATGCCTATTCCATCACCTGTGCCATGCCTATTCCATCACATGTGCCATGCCTGTACCATCTGTGCCATGCCTATTCCATCACCTGTGCCATGCCTGTGCCATCACCTGTGCCATGCCTGTACCATCTGTGCCATGCCTATTCCATCACCTGTGCCATGCCTATTCCATCACCTGTGCCATGCCTGTACCATCTGTGCCATGCCTATTCCATCACCTGTGCCATGCCTATTCCCTCACCTGTGCCATGCCTGTACCATCTGTGCCATGCCTATTCCATCACCTGTGCCATGACCTTACCATCACCTGTCCCATGCCAATACCATCACCTGTGCCATGCCAATACCATCACCTGTGCCATGCCAATACCATCACCTGTGCCATGCCTGTACCATCACCTGTGCAATGCCTGTACCATCTGTGCCATGCCTATTCCATCACCTGTGCCATGCCTATTCCATCACCTGTGCCATGCCTTTACCATCTGTGCCATGCCTTTTCCATCACCTGTGCCATGCCTGTACCATCTGTGCCATGCCTATTTCATCACCTGTGCCATGCCTATTCCATCACCCGTGCCATGCCTATTCCATCACATGTGCCATGCCTGTACCATCTGTGCCATGCCTATTTCATCACCTGTGCGATGCCTATTCCATCACCTGTACCATGCCTGTACCATCTGTGCCATGCCTATTCCATCACCTGTGCCATGCCTGTACCATCTGTGCCATGCCTATTTCATCACCTGTGCCATGCCTATTCCATCACCTGTGCCATGCCTATTCCATCACATGTGCCATGCCTGTACCATCTGTGCCATGCCTATTTCATCACCTGTGCGATGCCTATTCCATCACCTGTACCATGCCTGTACCATCTGTGCCATGCCTATTCCATCACCTGTGCCATGCCTGTACCATCTGTGCCATGCCTATTTCATCACCTGTGCCATGCCTATTCCATCACCTGTGCCATGCCTATTCCATCACATGTGCCATGCCTGTACCATCTGTGCCATGCCTATTCCATCACCTGTGCCATGCCTGTTCCATCACCTGTGCCATGCCTGTACCATCTGTGCCATGCCTATTCCATCACCTGTGCCATGCCTATTCCATCACCTGTGCCATGCCTGTACCATCTGTGCCATGCCTATTCCATCACCTGTGCCATGCCTATTCCCTCACCTGTGCCATGCCTGTACCATCTGTGCCATGCCTATTCCATCACCTGTGCCATGACCTTACCATCACCTGTCCCTTCCCTCTTCCATCACCTGTGCCATGCCAATACCATCACCTGTGCCATGCCAATACCATCACCTGTGCCATGCCTGTACCATCACCTGTGCAATGCCTGTACCATCTGTGCCATGCCTATTCCATCACCTGTGCCATGCCTATTCCATCACCTGTGCCATGCCTGTACCATCTGTGCCATGCCTTTTCCATCACCTGTGCCATGCCTGTACCATCTGTGCCATGCCTATTTCATCACCTGTGCCATGCCTATTCCATCACCCGTGCCATGCCTATTCCATCACATGTGCCATGCCTGTACCATCTGTGCCATGCCTATTCCATCACCTGTGCCATGCCTATTCCATCACCTGTGCCATGCCTGTACCATCTGTGCCATGCCTATTCCATCACCTGTGCCATGCCTGTACCACCTGTGCCATGCCTATTTCATCACCTGTGCCATGCCTATTCCATCACCTGTGCCATGCCTATTCCATCACCTGTGCCATGCCTAGTCCATCACATGTGCCATGCCTGTACCATCTGTGCCATGCCTATTTCATCACCTGTGCCATGACCTTACCATCACCTGTGCCATGCCTATTCCATCACCTGTGCCATGCCAATACCATCACCTGTGCCATGCAAATACCATCACCTGTGCCATGCCTGTACCATCACCTGTGCCATGCCTGTATCACCTTTGCCATGCCTATTCCATCACCTGTGTCATGCCTGTACCATCTGTGCCATGCCTATTCCATCACCTGTGCCATGACCTTACCATCACCTGTGCCATGCCTGTACCATCACCTGTTCCATGCCTGTACCATCTGTGCCATGCCTATTCCATTACCTGTGCCATGCCTGTACCATCTGTGCCATGCCTATTCCATCACCTGTGCCATTCCTATTCCATCACCTGTGCCATGCCTGTACCATCACCTGTGCCATGCCTGTACCATCTGTGCCATGCCTATTCCATTACCTGTGCCATGCCTGTACCATCTGTGCCATGCCTATTCCATCACCTGTGCCATTCCTATTCCATCACCTGTGCCATGCCTATTCCATCACCTGTGCCATGCCTGTACCATCTGTGCCATGCCTATTCCATCACCTGTGCCATGACCTTACCATCACCTGTGCCATGCCTGTACCATCACCTGTGTCATGCCTGTACCATCTGTGCCATGCCTGTACCATCACCTGTGCCATTCCTATACCATCTGTGCCATGCCTGTACCATCACCTGTGCCATGCCTGTACCATCACCTGTGCCATGCCTGTACCATCACCTGTGCCATGCCTGTACCATGACCTATGACATGCCTGTACCATGACCTGTGACATGCCTATACCATCACCTGTGCCATGCCTGTACCATGACCTGTGACATGCCTATACCATCATCTGTGCCATGCCTATACCATCATCTGTGCCATGCCTGTACCATGACCTGTGCCATGCCCTTACCATGACCTGTGCCATGCCCTTACCATCTCCTGTACCTTGACCTGTGACATGCCTGTACCATCACCTATGCCATGCCTGTACCATCACCTGTGACATGCCTGTACCATCACCTGTGCCATGCCTATACCATCATCTGTGCCATGCCTGTACCATCACCTGTGACATGCCTATACCATCTGTGCCATGCCTGTACCATCACCTGTGCCATGCCTGTACCATCTGTGCCATGCCTGTACCATGACCTCAAAGTCACATTTTTTGCCGCAAAGCAATACCTATTACATTTTTCTTTTTGCGCCCCCCCCCCCCCCAAAATTTTGAGCACCAGCCGCCACTATTTATACTTACATCTTAAATCTGTTCTGTTTGCATTGTGTGTGAAAATCTTTGTAGAGGAAGAGGATAGAGGAGGAAGCATGACATACTACAGAGATGTGTGTATCTAATGATGAAGAGAAAAAAAGTCCTGTGATACTTACTCCATGCTGCCATCTGTCCATTTTCCTCTCCACACTCCACCATAGAAGTTATATTGGATTAATCCGACCCAGAATTCCTTTCCTGTGATGGTCACCAGTCTCTGGATAACACAATACACAACACATTATTCACCTTATTCCTATCACCTTCCTGGAGGTCTCCTAAGAAACACCAACTACTGTCCACCCCCCACCCAACCCGGAGATCCCGACACTGACCCGTATGGTCTCCTCCTTCACCTGGGCCAGTCTGGAGTCACGTTCTGCACAATCTTTTCTACTAAGTGGACGTGACTTCTTGCTCTCAGAGAGCAAATAACATTTATCATTGATGGTGATCCAGAGATCCGGACATCTAGGAGACCGTCCTGTAATATGGAATAATAGAGACAGTCAGTAATGATAGAGAGACAGCCGGACACAGGAGAGACCGTCCTGTAATATGGAATAATAGAGACAGTCAGTAATGATGAAGAGACAGCCGGATACAGGAGAGACCGTCCTGTAATATGGAATAATAGAGACAGTCAGTGATGATGAAGAGACAGCCGGACACAGGAGAGACCGTCCTGTAATATGGAATAATAGAGACAGTCAGTAATGATGAAGAGACAGCCGGACACAGGAGAGACGGTCCTGTAATATGAAATAATAGAGACAGTAAGTAATGAGGAAGAGACAGCCGGACACAGGAAAGACTGTCCTGTAATATGGAAAAATAGAGACAGTCAGTAATGATGAAGAGACAGCCGGACACAGGAGAGAACGTCCTGTAATATGGAATAATAGAGACAGTCAGTAATGATAAAGAGACAGCCGGACACAGGAGAGACCGTCCTGTAATATGGAATAATAGAGACAGTCAGTAATGATGGAGAGATGGTTTTATTACCTTGTTGGGTTGGATCTCTCTGGAGGAAGATTTGCTCACATTGGTCACATTGTTGGCTTCTGTTTATTGGCAGATCTGTTATCCGTTCTTCCTCTGACACACACAGAAGGGATCTGTTATCGGTGTTGTCTCTCCTGACTTCTCTCTCTCTTCCTGTGATACACATTCATCATTAAAAACAACTCCTGACAAGCAGTAAAGGCATCCAGTTATAAAGTGTAGGGATGATTGAACGGTTCGGGTCGACCATCAGTTCGACCCGAACATTGGGTGTTCGAAATTCGGCAACCAGAACCAACCAAAATGGGACAGGAAATGGGCTTTAAAAGCCTGTGATTGGACCAGAACCATTATTAAAAGCCGAATGAGGGGGCAGGAGAATGCTAGGAATGTGATTGGAGTGACTAGGGGGTCCAGAGGCCAATCATTAGTGAATACGCCCCCCAGTATATAAAATAGCCCCACCAAATTCCTAGCATTGTAATACAGGACATGGAAGAGAGTGGAAGCAGTTCTGTTACTTCTGCTTCAAAAGTGTCATTTAGCAATTATTAGTGTGAGGAAAGGGATATCTAGTGTAATTAGGGTGCTATTTTCTACTTTAGTTAGATTCAAAAATCTAGTTTCTGTAGGGAAAGTGTTAAGTGCCAGGGTGACCGTAGTGTAGTGTAGGATGAACTGACTCTGACTGCTATGGCAGGGTGACCAAACCCTTCCATGTCAGGGTGACCGCTTTAGAGAAAAGATCGTTTCTCTTAGGTCACTTATAAAACAGCGATATGGCTTCTCGCCGGTCACCCTGCTTTTTGCTGCAGGCGTTTATAGGGCTTTTTTGAGGACATGTTTGGAGTCGGGCATGACATCTGAACTTCTGTATAGGGGTATATATATACATACACATGTATGTATATATACACCTACACATATATAGGTGTGAAAGTAGCAGAACACTATGCTTGCGCTAATGAAATAATTAACAGGCATATGGCTCCGCTCCTATTACACCTATATATGTGTAAGTGTACATATACATATAAGTGTGTGTGTATATATACCCTTATACAGAAGTTCAGATGTTTTCCCTGCCTCCAAAGACCCCCAAAAAATGCCCAAAAAAACGCCTGCGCCAAAAAAAAACGCCCAGGTGTATTATTGCAGACGTTTTTTTTGGGCATTTTTTTGGGGGTCTTTGGAGGCAGGCAAAACATCTGAATTTCTGTATAGGGGTATATATATATACACAAACACTTATATGTATTTTACACATACACATATATAGGTTTTATAGGAGCAGAGCCATATGCCTGTTAATTATTTCATTAGCGCAAGCATAGTGTTCTGCTACTTTCACACCTATGTATGTTTAGGTGTATATATATACATACATGTGTGTGTATATATACCCCTATACAGAAGTTCAGATGTCATGCCTGCCTCCAAAGACCCCAAAAAAATGCCCCAAAAAAAAGCCTGCAATAACACACCTGGGCGTTTTTTTTTGGCGCAGGCGTTTTTTTGGGGTCTTTGGAGGCAGGCAAAACATCTAAACTTCTGTATAGGGGTATATATACACAAACACTTATATGTATTTATACACATACACATATATAGGTGTGATAGGAGCGGAGCCATATGCCTGTTAATTATTTAATTAGCGCAAGTATAGTGTTCTGCTACTTTCACACCTATATATGTGTATGTGTGTGTGTATATATATACCCCTACACAGAAGTACATATGTTTTGCCTGCCTCCAATAACCCCCAAAAAATGCCCAAAAAACCGCTTGGTACAAAACTGGCAAGGTGTGAAAATAGTGGAGCCATATCCCTGTTCTATAAGTGTTCTAATACAAACAACCTTTTTTTTTCTGGTTCTGGACATGATACAGAGCTGAAACTTCACAGGTACACCTTTTAGACCCCCAGACACTAAATCCAAAGAAATCTCTTTTTTTTTTTTTTTTTCAATAATTGGCTCTCTATCAAAACTGACAATTTTTAATAACTTTTTTTTGTGTGATTAATAGTCCCTGGGGCATGACCCAGAACCCTAGGCACTTTTTAGGGGCATTTATTGGGTTTTAGGGCTTCAAAATGGTGTTTTTTGATTCCAGAAGTTCGGGTCCCATTGATTTCAATGGGGTTCAGAAATCCGGGCAGAACTTTCTGGAAGTTCAGGTGTTCTGGTCGAACCGAACTTTTGAAAAGTTTGATCATCCCTAATAAAGTGCAGACGGGACTGCAGCCTCTTGCTGGTCTCCCATGTATGATACTTTCTATACAGGTATTTTTCTAGAGAACTGTTACTCCTCTGATGATATAAAATGGTGCACAGTGGGGATTGGTCATTATTCCTGGTGCTGGTCTGATAACACGACCCCAGGAGACAAAACTGCAAGCAGACTCGGCTTATATTGGCCGTGACCCATCCAAAATATCCACAAGATAAGAGACCCATCCATTCAGGGAAAATATGGTCTCCAAAACAGGGACAACTGGAAATAATCACACCTGGAACCAGCTGTAAGATAAAGTATTACTAGGAAGAGCTATGAACACCTACAAGTCACCGACCTTCCTGGGTAGACTTGTCTTATACAAGTCAGAACCTCTGTACCAATTGTAACTGTTAATCTATTTAATGTGTACAATCAGCCCCACCCCTGAGGAGTCTTTTACCTGATACTCTGAGAAATATCAGCATTGACTGTAGAATGACACACGTCAACAACAACCCCATGAGCAGTGCAGGGACCACACAATGGTAGCGGGATGCTCCATGGGCCACATGCTTTCTTCTGGATGATTTAAAGGCCACATGCTTAGAGATAAATGTTGTAGGAATATTGCTAGAAGATTCTGGGGCTGCATTTTCATACACAGATGATTCCCGGTCAATATGCTCATAAATAGGTGCTGTAGGGATCACATTCGGATAGCTGGATCCAGGAACCGCAACCTCACAGTCATATCCTAGAAATACAGAGGACATAAAGATGAAGGATGATTATAGGAAGATAGGTGCACATAAGCGGAACACCAAGAGGTCAAAGTCCAAAATTATGCATTCTACTAAAATTGTTTCCTCAAGATCAGTAGGTGCAGCCAAAGTGTTTGTGGGGCCCATAATTGCCCCATTCTTCAGGGATGTGCAGATTGGATCATGGCATTTGGTATGGATGAGGGTGATTGGGCTGGGTAAGGACATTTGGGTTGTCTCAGTTAGGTAAACATATTTAGGCCTGGTAAAAAATATTTGGACTGGGTGTAAACATTTGGGTCCAGTTGGGGTGATTAAGTTGGTTGAGGATTTAAATCTTGGATGAGGGATTTGATGAGGATTGTGGATTGTATAAGGGCCTTTTTGTTTATTGGGGGGTTTGGTTTTGGAACAGCTTTTGGTTGGGTGAGGGGGGGTAATAAAATATTTAGATTCTGTGAGGATATTTGGGTTTGGTGAGAGTGTTCTGTAGGATGAAGGAATTTTGGTTGAGGTGATGCGTTTGTAGTAGAGGAAGGTGTTTGGTGTGGGTAAAGGTTGTGGGTTAAGTCAAGGGTTAGGAATGAGTGAGATTTGTGTTGGTTTGTGGATTTTGATTGATCAATAGGTTAATGAGGGTGTTTGAGTTGGGGGACGATATATGGGATGGATGAGGGTCATTGGAATGGGTGAAGATGTTATGAGGGTTAAGGATATTTAGGTTGGAGAGGATGTTTAGATTGTGTTAAGGGTTTAGAATGAGTGATGGATGTGGGTCGGATAAGACATTTGGCTTAAGGGTATTTTTGATTGGGTTAGGGTGTAAAAAGGTGTTTGTATTAAGTGCGATAAAATTGGCTGGATGAGGGCATTTCGGGTTGGAGAAGGTGTTTGGGTTGGGTGAAAGGTTTAGAACGATTGAGGGGTGTTAGTTGGATGAGAGTGGGTTGGATAAGAGATTTGGTGTGGGATTGGGGTTTTGGCTTTTCGTCTCTCTGACTTGGAAGTAATGAGGGTGTTTGGATTGGAGGATGGTGCTTGGATCAGTTCACAAGTCTAATAAATCTTCCTAGACAGAAATGCATCCATGTCACCAGTGTTCTTCCTTCTATTGGGAGGAAACGGTTCAGTCTCAAGACACTCATGAAGACACGTGGCCACTTAATGAAGTTGGACGAGAAAAGGTTCAACCTTAAACTACGTAAGGTTTTTTTCTTTAATATCTTCATGCTGAAGTAACACAAATATGAGGCCCCACGGAAGTGGGCTTTTTTCCATGGGGCTGCATATATGCGTATCTACCTTTGTGCTGGGAGTGCGCCACACAGTGAGTTCCCAGCACAGAGATTGGGTCTTCATGAGAGCCCTGGGCCTTGTACTAACAATCGAGATTCAGAACTCCCGATCCTGGGTCACCTAATCTCTGTGGTAGCCTCTGATTGGCTACCTCAGTGATCAGTCAGTGTGAAGCCCCCCCCCCCCCCCCCGTGTCTTTCTCTCTCTCTCTCTCTCTTTCTCTCCCTCTTTCTTTCTCTCTCTTTCTCTCTCTCTCTTTCTCTCTCTCCCTCTTTCTCTCCCTCTCTCTCTCCCTCTCTCTCTTTCTCTCTCTCCCTCTCTCTCTCCCTCTCTCTCTTTCTCTCTCTCTCTCTCTCTCTCTTCCTATCTCTCTCTCTCTTTCTATCTTTCTCTCTCTCTTTCTCTTTCTCTCTCTTTCTCTCTCTCTTTCTTTCTTTCTCTCTCTCTCTCTCTCTCTCTCTCTCTCTCTCTTTCTATCTCTATTTCTCTTTCTATCTCTCTCTCTCTCTTTCTATCTTTCTCTCTCTCTTTCTCTTTCTCTCTCTTTCTTTCTTTCTCTCTCTCTCTCTCTCTGTGAATGGATGAGATACATTGTATCTCTCTCCGTGCAGAGAGAAAAAAAAGTGTGCAAAAAAAAAAAATAAAAAAATAAAAGAGAAAATACCAAGATCAAGGTCAGTGTTAGGCCCCGTTCACACTGGGGCGATCCGACTTCCCGGGGCGACCTCACAGGTCGCGGCGCGCTGCTCGCACCGCGACCTCGGAGCGGCCGGCACGGACTTCATAACATTGAAGTCAATACAGGTCGCTCCAGGTCGCCCCAAAGAAGCCCTGGACCCTTTTTCTAAGTCGGAGCGACTTGTGTCACTCCTATTAGAACGGGTCCACAGCTTCTCTATGCCAGGCGACCTACGGCGACCCAGTGGGAACGGGGACTCAGGGTTAGTGGTTGGTGGTTGGGAAAAGTAAGGGTCAAAGTTCAGAGAAAATGTTCAGGGTCAGTATATTTGGGGCAGGATTTTTTTTTAAATGTTTTTAAATTAGTATCAGTGTCAGTCACTGTCAGTCAGTGTCAGTGTATTTTAGGTAAGAGGAAAAAAAGCAAAATGCTCCCTATTGTTTCTGGGCTGTACTATGCGTACAAATCACAACTAACACACATATGTGATATCTCTATGATCATCAGGAGCAAGAGAATTTATTTTGGGTTTTTATTTGGTGGTAGGTTGTGGTAGTAACAAAAACTATACAGCTAAATTAAAAAAATATATATTTTTTTCTTATTATTTTGCGCCAGTTTTCCTTTGATAATAAACAATACATCAGTAGATATCCATAACCATTTACCACCAAATGAAAACCCAATTTGTCCTGAAAAAAACAAGGTATAATCCCCAGGATGCACAAAGTAATTGTAATGATGTGTACAGTTTTATTAACACATGTCAAAGTTGCAAAATTGTGCTTAGGCATTAAGATGAATTTTACTCTTAGGTGTTAAGGAGTTAGGTGGTAAAGATGTTGAACTCCTTTCCACAATCGGTGACTGCAGAGGGCAGTGTTGCTAATTTCAAAAAATTCTTAGATGGACATCTTATTGAACACACTTATTCAGGGATATGGGAAATGGTAGGGACATAACAACTTACACACACACACACACACACACACCTACAAGGGTTGAACTGGATGGACTCATGTCTTTATTCAACTTTAGCAACCACCTGAAAAGTTTAAAAGTGCTTTATGTGACAGTTTAAAGTGGTATTTAACCAAAAACATTCTGAAATCACGACTTGGTGGTATCCCAGATCTGGGACTATTGCTCTGGTTGTAGTAGGATGTCAGCCATTTGGACATATATGCATGGTTGGGCCTAGATGTTTCTGTTAGAAGATGATTATACAGTAAGTAGCCCATATCTGGGGCATGGGGGTCAAGTTTACATTTATGTGAAGGTAGTCCTATCTGATATGCTATGGACCGAAGAAGTGACCTAATGGTTTATCTGCAGGTAGCTAAATATGTCAGAATGTAGGAGGGTATAAGTGTTTTGAAGAGTCTGGAATGACTTAACACCACCTGGTGTAAGAAGGGGGTGTAAGCGAGTGATCTTTCGTATTGACCATTGTTTAAGGATGGAAGGATTCTCAAATCCCAGTAGAAAGGATTGGTTTTGTGGGAATTTTAGATGAGGGGATTTGATCTGCCCAGAGTACGTAAGATCATCCCAAAGTTTCAGAGAATGTACTGTAACCTGGCTGTGTATACAAGTTCTGTCCTTCGGGAGAAACCAAAGTAAATTCTCTATGCAGAGAAAGGTGCAATCATCAGCCTCCAGTGAGACCCGAATTGGGGTTTCTGTGGTCACATGGTATTTGGTGAGGGAGGCCAACTGAAGGGCTTGGAAGTATAATTGAACTCCTAGGCCACCTTGGGGTCTGCTGTAAAAAATAGTGTAGCTAGCAAGTCTAGGCTTATGATGACATCAAATGAATTGTATGATTTGGTATTGTTGTATACGTGAAACACAGGAGGAGACTTGCAGCGGTAGGACCCAGAAGAGATATAGCAACCTCAGCAGATAGGTAATCTTTTGCACAATTAGCAAACAGTGTGATCAGGCAGTGGAAAAAGCAAATAGAATTCTAGGATGGATCACTAGAGGGGTCACCGGCAGGAGGAAGGAGGTCCTGATTCCTCTATATAGATCTTTATATCACTAGAGGGGTCACCAGCAGGAGGAAGGAGGTCCTGATTCCTCTATATAGATCTTTATATCACTAGAGGGGTCACCAGCAGGAGGAAGGAGGTCCTGATTCCTCTATATAGATCGTTATATCACTAGAGGGGTCACCAGCAGGAGGAAGGGGGTCCTGATTCCTCTATATAGATCTTTATATCACTAGAGGGGTCACCAGCAGGAGGAAGGAGGTCCTGATTCCTCTATATAGATATTTATATCACTAGAGGGGTCACCAGCAGGAGGAAGGAGGTCCTGATTCCTCTATACAGATCTTTATATCACTAGAGGGGTCACCAGCAGGAGGAAGGAGGTCCTGATTCCTCTATATAGATCGTTATATCACTAGAGGGATCACCAGCAGGAGGAAGGAGGTCCTGATTCCTCTAGATCATTATATCACTAGAGGGGTCACCAGCAGGAGGAAGGAGGTCCTGATTCCTCTATACAGATCATTATATCACTAGAGGGGTCACCAGCAGGAGGAAGGAGGTCCTGATTCCTCTATGTAGCACCCTCCTAGGTAGGTGCTACAGAGTGAGTATAGTTTTTGGCTCTGTCTCCCTATCAGAGGAGCAGCAGGTAAATTTCTATATTGCACTCTGCTTAACAGCAAGCAGGATCTGTGAGTTAGGTTTGCTCAGTGTGCCCAGTGTGTGACACTGCCCTATCTTTGGTATCAGAGGGAGGAATAGTGCCCCATCACTGTGCCCAGTGTGTGATTCATCTGGTCTGAGGGAGTGTCCCCAGCTTATCCAATGGGGAGGCACGTTGGGTAGTGGAGGAAACCTGGCCAATGACACACAGGCTTTTGATAAAGCCCCAGGGATTGGTACAGACTGTTTGTCTCAGTGCATTGTGGGGCAGGGTATAAAAGCTAGGGGCACGTGTGGTAGAGGTCTTTGGCGGGAAGCAAAGTCCCAGAAGGAGGGTGGCAGCTGCCTCCTCTTCTGCAGCAGTTGGTGATGGTCATAGGCAGTCAGCCTGGTGAGTCAGCAGTGTGGAGCTGAACCCAGAGGTCCAGGAGAACTGACTGGAGGAGTTGGGGCACTGCGAGAATCTGGAAAGCAGTATTGTGAGTACAGAGGATCTTGCCCAGGGGTCTGCCCAGGAAGGGGACCACTCCGGAGAGTGTAGTCAGTGGATGGGTGTCAGCTGGTACTGGGAAACGGGGAACTAGAGGAGTGCCCTGAAGAGAAATACAAACAGGAACTTTTTACCTCAGATTCATCCAGTGGCAGGATGAAGTAGTGGCCTTGTCACATCCTCAAGTTAGAAGTCCTCAGAATTGGGAATAGTTCAAGGTTGGAGTATCCCACTCATCCCTTCTCCCATCCCTTTATAAAATAAAAACAACAAAAATATCTACCCCCTAGACTGATCATTGACTGAGCCAAAAATGTAAAGTGCTAAGAATTCTGCATTCAATTGCTAGGGGTAACCCAGGGGAATCCAACAGTCTTAATAACCAGCAGTCCTCAAGGGGGCAGTGCTACATCTATATAGATCTTTATATCACTAGAGGGGTCACCAGCAGGTGGAAGGAGGTCCTGATTCCTCTATATAGATCTTTATATCACTAGAGGGGTCACCAGCAGGTGGAAGGAGGTCCTGATTCCTCTATATAGATCTTTATAACACTAGAGGGGTCACCAGCCGAAGGAAGGAGGTCCTGATTTCTCTATATAGATCTTTATATCACTGGAGGGCTCACCAGCAAAAGTAAGGAGGTCCTGATTCCTCTATATAGATCTTTATATCACTGGAGGGATCACCAGCAGGAGGAAGGAGGTCCTGATTCCTCTATATAGATCTTTATATCACTGGAGGGATCACCAGCAGGAGGAGGAGATCCTGATGCCTCTATATAGATCTTTATATCACTGGAGGGATCACCAGCAGGAGGAGGAGATCCTGATTCCTCTATATAGATCTTTATATCACTAGAGGGATCACCACCTGAAGGAAGGAGGTCCTGATTCCTCTATATAGATCGTTATATCACTAGAGGGATCACCAGCAGGAGGAAGGAGGTCCTGATTCCTCTATATAGATCTTTATATCACTAGAGGGGTCACCAACAGGAGGAAGGAGGTCCTGATTCCTCTATATAGATCTTTCTATTACTAGAGGGACCACCAGCAGGAGGAAGGAGGTCCTGATTTCTCTATATAGATCTTTATATCACTAGAGGGATCACCAACAGGAGGAAGGAGGTCCTGATTCCTCTATATAGATCTTTCTATTACTAGAGGGACCACCAGCAGGAGGAAGGAGGTCCTGATTCCTCTATATAGATCTTTATATCACTAGAGGGGTCACCAGCAGGAGGAAGGAGGTCCTGATTCCTCTATGTAGATCTTTATATCACTAGAGGGATCACCAACAGGAGGAAGGAGGTCCTGATTCCTCTATATAGATCTTTATATCACTGGAGGGATCACCAGCAGGAGGAAGGAGGTCCTGATTCCTCTATATAGATCGTTATATCACTAGAGGGATCACCAACAGGAGGAAGGAGGTCCTGATTCCTCTATATAGATATTTATATCAGTAGAGGGGTCACCAGCGGGTGGAAGAAGGTCCTGATTCCTCAATATTGATCTTTTTATCACTAGAGGGACCACCGGCAGGAGGAAGGAGGTCCTGATTTCTTTATATAGATCTTAATATCACTAGAGGGATCACCAGCAGGAGGACGGAGGTCCTGATTCCTCTATATAGATATTTATATCAGTAGAGGGGTCACCAGCGGGTGGAAGAAGGTCCTGATTCCTCTATATAGATCTTTATATCACTAGAGGGATCACCAGCAGGAGGACGGAGGTCCTGATTCCTCTATATAGATCTTTATATCACTAGAGGGGTCACCAGCAGGAGGAAGGAGGTTCTGATTCCTCTATATAGACTTTTAGTGAGACCTCTTTTAGAATACTGTGTCCAGTTCTAGAGATCTCACTTACAGAAATATATTGATAAGGTAGAACAAGTCCAGAGACGGGTAAGAACAATGGTTAAAGGTCTGGGGGATAAAACATTTTGAGAGCGACTTCAGGAAGTTAAAATGTAGAGTCTGGAGGAAAGAAGGGAAAGGGGAGACGTGGCTGAAACCTTCAAATACATAAAGTACAATAAGGTTCAGGAGGACAGTTTTTTCAATATGAATCCAAAATCGACCTCAAACTAAAGGGAGGAAAGTTCAAAACTAATTTTAGAAAGTATTATTTTACTGAAAGGGTAGTTGATGTTTGGAATAAACTACCAGCAGAAGTAGTGAGACAGTCTACAGTAAATTACTTTAAACATTCTTGGGAAAATCATAGATCTATACTCGAAAAAAAGTTAATGAAAAAAAATACAAAACGCATAAAAAAATAAAATTGTCAGACTAGATGTACTACTCATGTCTTTTTTCTGCTGTCACTTTTGTATGTTTTTATGTTTCCTTCCAAAAATGTTATCAGAATTTTCTCAGAGTTTTCCAAGTTTACAAAGAAAGTGTCAGCATAACAAATATATCAAATGCATAGTCATATATAATAAGGAAATAGGTAATTCACGGTAACATTTTTATGTTTCTATCTTAATTGCCGCAATACAGCCGAACCACAAAAGTGGGAAGGTTGAGCAGAATTAACTTACGTTTATGAAAAAGTTGTGGGTAATTAGCCTCATAAAGAGTATCATATGAGAATATTTCCTAGGTAGGGGAGGCGTTTCAGTTCCCACGAGTAGGGGAAAGAGGCCACTAACTGTGGTGATAAGGAAACATTCAATATCTTGGAGTTGGCGTGGTTGATATAGAGACCAGAGAGACTACCAGAGAGGGACGAAAGGGTTGTAAGGTTAGGGAAAGTGATCCTAGGGTTGGTGACAAACATCATAATATTGTTGGCTATTTGGTGGCACTACCACAGAAAACTATATCAGTAGCTTTGTTTGCACAAAAGACCCAAAGATAACTGCTGACATATTTGCAGATGATGATTGTCGATTTGAGCCTCAATTGCTTTAATAAATGTCCTCACTTTGTTCTCCCCCCCTCTCTCCCCGGGTTACCTGCTTTCTGAGTGCTCCTCATGGCAGACTCGGTGTCCTCCTCCATGCTGTCTCTACTCTCATATGATGTTTTGTGGTCTCTCGAGCCAGAGGGGAAGAGGTAGTGAGACCTGAGAGATCCTCTGTGCATGCCATGTATGGGCACAGGAAGAACAGGAGTGTGACGTCTATTAGAGACAATGGAGCAGATTTACTAAAGTTGTGTTTGGCAACTGAAATTATCATTCTTCACTTTTTCAATTTTTACCATTGGCATTATGATTTCCTAACTGATAAAACTTGGCTGGCTTTGCCTTCCTTATACTCCAATCAGGGAGAATAGAAACAAGTAAGAATAGTTTTGCCGTTCCCAGGATATGTTATCAGGGAAAGGGATGGGGGTGATGGGACACAATTACACCATCCACTGGTATTGTCTAGGTTCCTCCCACTCTTGGTCTCTGTTATTTGGTGACACAACTTGGGGACCTTCCACCACTAAGTATCACGTACCTGGTGCTGGAGGCCAATGGAGAGAGAGGGCTTCCCTTGCGGCTAAGTTCCAGACCCCCCTGAGGATGAGAACAGGGGAGGTCAGGCCCATAGTAGCACGGGTCGCCTGCTGGACAGTGTGAAGAAGGATTTAGAGTACAGCTGGAGTGCTGGAGTGGAATCAGCAGACAGGTGGCGCCCGTGAGGTGTTTGCAGGACTTGGATAATGCTGAGACTGGAATGTGGTCAGGTGAATAGCCAAGATCAGGAGCCAGGTGGATATCGGAGCAAGCATGGTCAGGGGAATAGCCGAGGTCAAACAAAGGAAGCAATCAGGAGACAGGTCAAGGACAAGCCGGGTTGGTAACAGGAGACAGGAACTGGAATATGACAAGGATAACACACTGGAGGAGCCGAAGATCAAGCAGCAACTAAAATCACTGGCAGGCTTCCTTATATAGGCCCAGGTAAATTGCTGGTAGTGCTGCTGGGTCCTAGAGCCCTTCTCCTGGTGTTTGTGCCCTGACACTAAGCCTCTCAAACCTTTCAAACAACCTTTAACCGGTTGCCGACCGCCGCACGACTATATACTGCGGCGGTCAGCCCCGGCCAGGCAGAGTGACGTATCGGTACGTCACTCGCCTGTCACTGACTTGCGAGCCTATCGCGGGCGGGCGGGCGCGCGCCCGCCGAGGCGCGCGCCCGCCGCGGCTCGTTCACAGGCAAGTCAGTGCGTGTGACTGGCGGACTCGATGTCCGCCAGTCACACTGCGATCGCTCCTGTGAAGGGAGAAAGACAGAGCAGCTTGTGTAAACAAGCTGCCTGTCAGTTCTCCCTGTGCAAAAGTGAAGATCTGACCGTTCTACTATGTGGAACGGTTGATCTTTGCTTTTACACCAATAGCAATGTCCCTACACAGTTAGAATCACGCCCCTAGGACACACTTAACCCCTCCCTGTCCAATAAAGTTAACCCCTTCCCTGCCAGTGTCATTTTTGCAGTAACAGTGCATATGTATAGCACTGATTACTGCAGTAATGTCACTGGTAACCCCAAAAGTGTCAAAAATGTCAGTCAAGGGTCCGATCTGTCCGCCGCAATGTCGCAGTACCGAAAAAAAAATCGCAGATCGCCGCCATTACGCGTTAAAAAAAAAAACACCAAAAATGACAAAAATCTTTCCCTTTGTTAGTAAACGCAATAACTTTTGCGCAAACCAATCAAAATACGCTTTTTGCGATTTTTTTTACCAAACATAGGTAGCATAAAACAAATTGGCCGAAAAATGTTAAAAAATTTTGATTTTTACTTTTTTTTTGGGGAATTTCATATAAAAAAATGTGAAAAATATTGTTATTTTTGCAAAATTTACGCTCTTTTTTTGTTTATAGCGCGTTATCAAAAAATCGCACAGGTGATCAAATACCACCAAAAGAAAGCTCTGTTTGTGGGAAAAAAAGGACGTCAAATTCGTTTAGGTACAGCGTCGCACGACCGCGCAATTGTCCGTTAAAGTCACGCAGTAAAAAATCGCAAAAAAAACCCTGGTCCTTTAGCAGCCAAATCCTCCGGGGCTTAAGTGGTTAAAGGCCCGTACACACGTACCGATCGTCGGCATACAAACGTCGGTGGACGAAGGATCTGCCGATTGTACGCGTGTTAGTATGGTGCCTCCGACAGATGTCTGCGCACAATCCGCGGACAAAAGTCTTTCGTGCAAACATGAAAATATTTGTATGCCGACACCAGAACGGACGATTGTTCGCCTGTCAGTACACAATTCGGCCGACAGACCGCAGATTTGCAAGACTGGGCATGCTCAGAAAATAGAAAACACAGGGAAAGTTAACCATTACATGACATCACTTCTGCAGTCGGCGGACAAAATTCTTGTGCTGTCCTTGTGCTGTCTTTGCACTTTTCAGCAGACACCGACATCCCGGGGAGAAAAGAGGAACATTTGTAAGCCGACCATCGGTACGTGTGTACGGGGCTTAAGTCTCTACTTCGTCCTCCACTGCCTCCACCCACTAACTCACTCACTGCCCAGGAGATGGCCAATCACTTCAAAAATAAGATTGATTCAATTTGTGACCACCTTATTAGGAATAACCTTCTTGATCCCTTTCAGTTTGGATTTTGCCCTCAACACCCTACAGAAACTGCTCTCCTAAAACTCACATATGACTTACTAACAGCAAAACACAATGGACACTAATCTGTACTCCTACTCCTGCACATTTCTGCTTCCTGTGACACAGTAGACCAGTGGTCCTCCACTCCGGGCCTCAGAGCCCACTAACAGGCCAGATTTTAAGTATTACCTTGGGGAGATGCAGACTAGAGTACTGCAATCACTGAGCAGCAAGTTATATCACCTGGGATGTATTTCTGTTATCTTGCAAACCTGGCCTGTTAGTGGGCACTGAGGACCAGGGTTGAGGACAACTGCAGTAGATCACCTCCTCCTGCTCAAAAAACTTCTCTCTTTTGGTCTCTGTGACATGATCTTTGTTGGCTGTCATCCTACCTATCCAACTGCACCTTCAGTGTCACAATTCTACTTCCTCCTCTCCTCTTTCTGTCTCCGTCAGGGTCCCCAAAGGTTCTGTTCTTGGACCTCTCCTATTCTCAATCTACGCCTCCTCTATGGGTCTGCTGATAACCTCCCATGGCTATCAATATCATTTCTACACTGATTACACTGATGACACCCAAATCAAACTCTCTTCATCAGTCTCCACTCGCATCACTAATTTACTAACAGACAATCAGCGTGAATGTCACACCACTTTCTCAAACTCAGCCTGTCCAAAACTGAGCTCATAATATTTCCTCCCCCACATTCCTCCTCCCCTGACTTCTCTTCTCTGTCAAGATCGATGGCACAGCCATCAACCGTCCCCGCATGCCAGGGTTCTAGGTGTAATCCTGGACTCTGAACTCTTCTTTCGGCCCCACATCTAATCATTTAACAAAGCTTGCCGTCTCAAACTCCGCAACATTTCCGAAATACATCCCTCCCTAACCAATGACACCACAAAGCTCCTAATCCACTCCCTGGTTATCTCTCACCTCAACTACAGCCTTCAGTCCATCATGAATGCCAAGCTCATCCACCTTACCAACCACTCAGCGTCTGCTACCCCTCTCTTCCAATCTATCTATTGGCTGCCACTCACCTAACAAATTCAATTCAAAGTACTAACAGCAACTTACAAAGCCATCCACAACTCGGCCCCCAGCTACATTACTAATCCGGGCTCAAAATACCAACCAAATTGTTCTCTTCATTACTGCCAAGACCCCCTGCTCTCTAGCTCCCTTGTTACCTCCTCCCATACTCACCTCCAGAACTTCTCCTGAACCTCTCCCATTCTTTGGAACTCCCTAACCAAATCTGTCTGTCTATCTCCTACTCTATCCACTTTTAGGTGATCCCTGAGAACTGTTCTCTTCAGAGAGGCCTATCCTACCTCCACCTGTACAACAACTGTACTTTTATTTTCTCCATCAGCTCACCCCCCTCAGTTATTACCAGAGGTTTTATTCATCAGGAATGCAGAGGAACGCAGTTCTGGCACCTCCAGCACTGAATGTACAGTATATGCCAAGTGTGCTGGGATGTGCTGGGGAATCTACTGATGTTGACTGCTGGAGATTCTATTGTTGCTAGGAGGGATCCATTGTTGCTGGGGAGCTCTTTTGCTGCTGGTGGTGAGCTCTGTTGCTTCTGGGGGGTCAATTGTTGATGGGAGAGATCTACTGTTGAGAGAGTGGTCTATTATTGCTGACTGCTGGAGAGTCTTTAATGCTGAATACTGGAGTATCAATCTCGAAGCACCCCATTCTAAAATTTAAAAAATAAAACGAATCATTTTACATAATGCAGGACACACATATGTGTAGGACACCCAAAATTAGTAGTGATTTATTCTTCCAAAGCAAACACTTTTGCACACTGGTACTGACTAGTATTCCAGTGTTTCTCTTCTCCCTCAGTTTCTCTCCCTCACTCAGCTAATGTGACCCCAGCGCTTATGGAGACTGGCAGGAAAAGGGCAAATGAGGGTACTGTGCAGGTTTACAATGTCCTTTTTTTCATCTGATGATGATAGGACACTGGCGACTAGAAGGTTGTAATGGTGCACAATAAAAACCTGTGGCTTTGTGTAATGAATAGGTAGGTATGATCCACTCACTGACTTGTATAGGATTTTCTGAGCAGTTTCTAGGCATTTTGCCAAGGCACCCCTGAAGATATCTGAAGGCACCCCAGTGAGCCTAGGCAGCCTGGTTGAAAAAGGCTGCTCTAGGTAAAGAGTGGAACCAAAGGACAGTGTTCAGAGGTGGGTAGAGGATGAAACCATAGGACAGTGCTTAGAGGTGGGAAGGTGGTGGAACCAAAGACGGTGCATGGAGGTGGGTAGGGGGTGGAACCAAAGGACGGTGTTCAAAGGTGGGTAGGGGGTGGAACCAAAGGACAGTGTTTGGAGGTGGGTAGGGGATTGAACCAAAGGATGGTGTTCAAAGGTGGGTAGGGGTGGAACCAAAGGATGGTGTTTGGAGGTGGTCAGGTGATGGAACCAAAGGATGGTGTTCAAAGGTGGGTAGGGGGTGGAACCAAAGGATGGTGTTTGGAGGTGGTCAGGTGATGGAACCAAAGGATGGTGTTCAAAGGTGGGTAGGGGGTGGAACCAAAGGATGGTGTTCAAAGGTGGGTAGGGGTGGAACCAAAGGACGGTGTTCGTAGGTGGGTAGGGGGTGGAACCAAAGGATGATTCTTGGAGGTAGGTGGGAGGTGGGACCAATGGATGGTGTTCAGAAGTGGGTAGGGAATGGAGACAAGGGGTGACTCAGAAAGGTGGAGTACCTACACCTATTCTCTGAGAAAAAAAGCAATGGTTATTACCTATTGTATCACTTGACCCCCCTCTTTTAGATTATAAGCTCTAAAGAGCAAGGCCCTCTGATTTCCTCCTGTATTGAATTGTATTGTAACTGTACTGTCTGCCCTCATACTGTAAAGCGCTGCACAAACTGTTGGCGCTATATAAATCCTGTATATATAATAATAATATAATATTAATAACAAAAGCTTCTAAATCCCAGCTTATATATTAAAAGACATATATAATATAAGAAGGGTGCATTAAAGGCAGTATATGAACGTCATTGTATACAAATTACTATATAAAAATGACAGTATATGGAGAATACATGAAAAAATAAAACATGTAGAATTACATGCTATGGGGTTATAGCTCCCTGTACCCATGGCAGTGCCATGTATTACGCAAAGTGTTGGTGTTGCCATCCTCCTAGTGCTGGGATTGGGCAGAATGTACAGCTCAATGTACAATCCCGGCATTTGCTTGGTGTCATGGCATCAAGCATTAGTTAAATTTTCCAAATCTGTAAGAATATCTGAGAAGATGTCACTGCTGGTGAGGGAGCTCATTGATGTCACATCATGGAATGGAGGTGATTATAGTTCCACTTCCACAACCCATTGCAGGTTTTTGGTTCCCCCGTGTGTTTAGCAAAGTGTGGAAAAAGCTGAATTCTGTGTTGGCAGCATGAAGCCCTCTATTTATAAAGGGAAACTGGTATGTTAAAATAAATATCAAACTGCGCTAACCAATATAAAGTGCAAGACAAAAATAATAATATTAAGCAGCTGACACTACAACCGACATAGATTGCATCAAAATAAAACAAAAACAGTGCAGCGCTAACCGTGACACTGTAACAATGCCACACATATAAATAGATATACCATTGAACACAGTAATATCAAAACCAAGAAAGAAAAGGGGAAGATGTGATTCCAGTGAAGACTTTCTTTAGTGCAAAAATAGAAAATAAAGTCCCAAGTGTTGGTGAAAAATCCAAATATGATCCAAATGGAAATAATAGTGACTCGAAAAATATCCCCACACCACCAGAAAATGAATGCTGTACACTGACTGCCTTATTTGTGTGGAAGTTTTGTAAGTGTATTTCTTTATCCTTAATAAATTGTCAATAACAGTTTTACATTATGTCGTTGTTGTTTGGTTTATCCCTCTATATACATCTGTGAGTGGGATTTCCCGGCAACTGTGTGGATACCATACCTTGGCTCATTCGGTGATCCAATCACGTTGTGGACATCCATGTTATTCAGCGTGTATGACCAATTTACTATACGGTAATTTGAGTCCATACCTTCTGTTTATCCCTCTATATACATCTGTTAGTGGGATTTCCCGGCAACATCATTGGAGAACTCTGTGGATACCATACCTTGGCTCATTCGGTGATCCAGTCTTGTTGTGGACATCCATGTTATTCAGCGTGTATGACCCATTTACTATACGGTAATTTGGGTCCATACCTTCTGTTTATCCCTCTATATACATCCATGAGTTGGATTTCCCGGCAACACCATTGGAGAACTCTGTGGATACCATACCTTGGCTCATTCGGTGATCCAGTCACGTTGTGGACATCCATGTTATTCAGCGTGTATGACCCATTTTCTATACGGTAATTTGGGTCCATACCTTCTGGTGAGCGCATTCATTTTCTGGTGGTGTGGGGATCTTTTTGGAGTCACTATTATTTCCATTTGGATCATATTTGGATTTTACACCAACACTTGGGACTTTTTTTTCTACTTTTGCACTAAAGAAAGTCTTCACTGGTTTCACATCTTCTCCTTTTCTTTCTTGGTTTTGATATTACTGTGTTCAATGGTATATCTATTTATATGTGTGGCATTGTTACAGTGTCACGGTTAGCGCTGCACTGTTTTTGTTTTATTGGTATTAAATGTTGCTGGTCCACACACATTTTTTTTTCCATGGGGCCCCCCTTGACATCCATACTGGTCAGCTTATCAAGGATATGTGCGTTGTTTGCTTTTTTTTAGGGTCCCCTATTACAATCTATAGCAGACCCTCACCCAAGATAATGGTCTCATACAGATTCTGGGGGTAATCTTGGCCTTTTTTTTTTACAAACAGAACAAAGTGACCGGGAAATGTAATTTAACAGCCGGCAATTTAATTTTTGTTTTACTTTGTGAATATCACTTTTGCTGTAGCATATCGTACAGAGGAGCCACTTCACAGGCAGGTTTAACGCATCCCCCAGGGATGTTATTTAAACAAAATTTAGCATTTTTTCATTTTTTACTTTAATCCCTTCCCTACTGGAGCATTGTAAAATTACCCCGGCAGGAACATTCTCTCCCTCCAGGCGGGCGTCATATGATGTCTGTCCAGCCTTGCCCCTCATTGCGCCGATCAGTAATGAGGCGTGCCGCTCTGACACAGCCTGTCCCCACTCAGGGTAAAGAGCCAGTGAAATTGGCTCTTAACCATGTGGCCGGCTGTGTCCAATCATAGCCGGTCACAAATGTCAACAAACCCGGTTACTGCCCGTAAAGGGGTTCTCCTTCTCACACACCGATCCGGTGTGATCCTGCCCATCAGAGTATCTGAGTACTTGTCACCAGCCCATCAGAGTACCTGAGTACCTGTCACCAGACCATCAGAGTACCTGAGTACCTGTCATTAGCCCATCAGAGTACCCGAGTACTTGTCACAGCCCATCAGAGTACCCGAGTACCTGTCACCAGCCCATCAGAGTACCCGAGTACCTGTCACCAGCCCATCAGAGTACCAGAGTACCTGTCACAGCCCATCAGAGTACCAGAGTACCTGTCACAGCCCATCAGAGTACCTTTCACAGCCCATCAGAGTACCTGTCATCACCCCTCAGAGTACCGGAGTATCTGTCACCAGCCCATCAGAGCACCCGTCACAGCCAATCAGAGTATCTTAGTACCTTTAACCAGCCCATCAGAGTACCCACATAGCTGCCACATCTCCTCAGAGTACCCGGGTACCTGTCACCAGCCCATTAGAGTACCCAAGAACCTGTCACCAGCCCAGAGTACCTAAGTACATGTCTTCAGCCCAGAGTACCCAAGTACCTATCTGCAACCCATCACAGTACCTGAGTACCTATTTCCAGCTCAGATTACATGAGTACCTACCTGCAGCCCATCAGAGTACCCGAGTATCGGTCTCCAGCCCATCAGAGTACAAGAGTACCTGTCACCAGCTCATCAGAGTACCCCAATATCTGTCACCAGCCCATCAGAGTACCCGAGTACCTGTCTCCAGCCCATCAGAGTACAAGAGTACCTGTCACCAGCCCATCAGAGTACCCCAGTATCTGTCACAGCCCATCAGAGTACCCGAGTACCTATCACCAGCCCATCATAGTACCCGAGTACCTGTCACAGCCCATCAGAGTACCTAAGTACCTGTCACCACCCCTCAGGGTACCTGTCATCACCCCTCAGAGTACCTGAGTATCTGTCACCAGCCCATCAGAGTACCCATCACAGCCAATCAGAGTATCTGCGTACCTTTCACCAGCCCATCAGAGTACCCACATAGCTGCCACAACTCCTCAGAGTACCCGAGTACCTTTCACCAGCCCATCAGAGTACCCACATAGCTGCCACAACTCCTCAGAGTACCTGAGTACCTGTCACCAGCCCATTAGAGTACACAAGTACCTGTCAACAGCCCAGAGTACCTGAGTACATGTCTCCAGCCCAGAGTACCAGAGTACCTATCTGCAACCCATCAAAGTACCTGAGTAACTATTTCCAGCCCAGATTACATGAGTACCTATCTGCAGCCCATCAGAGTACCCGAGTACCTGTCTCCAGCCCATCAGAGTACAAGAGTACCTGTCACCACCAATCAGAGTACCCGGGTACCTGCCACAACCCCTCAGCATACCCGAGTACATGTCACCAGCCCATCAGAGTAACCGAGTACTTGTCACAGCCCATCAGAGTACTTGAGTACCTGCCACCACTCCTCAGAGTACCTGACAACCTGTCACCAGCCGATTAAAGTATCCAAGTACCTGTCATCAGCCCAGAGTACCTGAGTACTTGTCTCCAGCCCAGAGTACCCGGGTACTTATCTGCAACCCATCAGAGTACCTGAGTACCTATCTCCAGCCCAGATTACCCAAGCACCTATCTGCAGCCAATCAAATTAACCAAGCACCTGTCTCCAGCCCATCAGAGTACCCGAGTACCTGTCACAGCCCATCAGAGTTCCCGAGTATTTATAAGGAATGTATTGCTAGAGAGTAAATTTATTAGATGCACCACATCCCTAAGTAGTATTCAAGAGCAAATGGATGGGGTAGTGGGACTTTAAAGGTGCACCTGTGACTTTAAAGGTGCACGAGTACCTGTCACCAGTCCATCAGAGTACCTGCGTACCTGTCACCAACCCTCAGAGTACCTGTCACCAGCCCAGAGTACCCAAGTACCTGTCTGCAGTCCAGAGTAACAGAGTACCTATCTGCAGCCCATCAGTACCCAAATACCTGTCTCCAGTCCAGAGTACCCAAGTACCCGTCTCTAGGCCATTAGAGTACAGAGTACCTGTCACCACCCCTCAGAGTACCCGAGTACAGGTCACTAGCCCATCAGAATACCCGAGTACCTGTCATTAGACCAGAGTACCCGAGTACCTGTCTCCAGCTCCGAGTACCCGAGTACCAATCTGAAGCCCATCAGAATAACCAAGTACCATTCTCCAGCCCAGAGTACCCGAGAACTTATCTGCAGTCCATCACAGTACCTAAGTACCTGTCTCCAGCCCACCAGAGAACCCAAATACTTGTCTCAAGCCCATCAGTGTACCTGAGTATCTGTCTCCAGCCCAGAGCACCAGAGTACCTGTCTCCAGCCCAGAGTACCATAGTACCTATCTGCAGCCCATCAGAGTACCTGAGTATCTATCTCCAGCCCAGAGTACCCGAGTACCTATCTGCAGCTCATCAGAGTACCAGAGTAACTGTCTCCAGCCCACCCGAGTACCTGAGTACCGGTCTCCAGCCCATAAGAGTATCCAAGTACCTGTCTTCAGCTCAGAGTACCCAAGTACCTATGTTCAGACCATAAGAGTACCCGAGTACCTGTCTCCAGCCCATTAGAATACTCGAGTATCTATATGCAGCCCATCACAGTACCCAAGTACCTGTCTCCATCCCCGAGTACCAAAGTACCTGCCTCCAGCCCAGAGTACCCGAGTACCTATCTGCAGCCCAGAGCACCCATGTACCTGTCTCCAGCCTATTAGAGTACCCAATTAGCTTTCTGCAGCCCATCAGAGTACCCGGGTACCTGTCTCCAGCCCATCAGAGTATTCGAGTATCTATCTGCAGCCCATCAGAGTACCCGAGTACCTGTCTCCATCCCCGAGTAACAAAGTACCTGCCTCCAGCCCAGAGTAAACGAGTACCTATCTGCAGCCCAGAGCACCCGTGTACCTGTCTCCAGCCCATTAGAGTTCCCAATTAGCTTTCTGCAGCCCATCAGAGTACCCAAGTACCTGTCTCTAGCTGAGTACCTGAGTACCTATCTGCAGCCCATCAGAGTACCTGAGTACCTATCTGCAGCCCATCAGAGAACCTGAGTACCTATCTGCAGCCCACGCCTCCTAGATTATGTGTTGGGGTGTTTGCTTTACAAAATGGGGTCATTTTGTGGGCCTTTCCATTGTCCTGGTGCTCCAGGGCCTTCAAAAGTGTGATAGGTATACTATATGTGTAATTTATGCTCCTAAAACACCTGACGGTGCTCCCTTCATGTTGGGCCTCTGTATGTGGCCAGGCTGTGTAAAAGTCTCACACATGTGGTATCGCCATACTCAGGAGGAGTAGCAGAATGTATTCTGGGGTATAATTGCAAGTATGCCTATACTGTGTGTGAGGAAATAACTTGTTATTATAACAATTTTGAGTAAAAAAAAAAAAAAAATAATAATAATTTCTTAATTTTCCCAAGAATTGTGAAAAAAAAATGACAACTTCAAAAAACTCACCATGCCTCTTACTAAATACCCTGGAATGTCTACTTTCCAAAAAGGGGTAATTTGGGGGGGGGGGGTATTTGTAATGTCTTGACATTTCAGGGCCTCATGGAATGAGATAGGCCATCAGTACATCAGGTGTGATCAATTTTCAATGATTGGCACCATAGCTTGTAGACTCTATAACCTTCACACAGACTAAATAAAGACCACTAATTTGGGTTATTTTTACCAAAGAGATGTAGCAGTAAAAAAAATTGGCCCAAATTTATAAACTAAAATGACCTATTTCGCAACAACTGGAGGGCTGTAGTTTGAGGATCCCTGCTCTAAACCTCTTCCTCTCTTGAATCCTCTCACCTTGAACCCTCTCCTTCTCACCCTTCCTCTCTTAATCCTTCCCCTATTCCGCTTTCTACTTGTCTAAAATTCTCTTTTTTCCTAACCTCAAATCCTATCTCCTCTCCCCACCACCCTCCTCCGAGGATCACCATTACAACAAATTCTATTACTAACACTCTGGGCTCTGAGGAGACATCTGAGGACGGTGGGAGATATGTGTCCTTATTAGGGATGAGCTTCGAGTTCGAGTCGAGGCTAAGTTCGACTCGAACATCGCTCGTTCGTTCGTCCGTCGAATGATGAACAAATTTCTTTGCGGGAAATTCGAGTTTCCCATAATGCACTGCACGTGCGCCACAGATCAGATCAACAGATCTATGCCATGATTGGACTAAAGGCAGGTTGCCTTTATCCAATCATGGCTCAGGGGCCAAGTACACGCCCCGCACTACATAAAGGCTGCTCGCGCAGCCGCAGCGTGTAGTATCATTGTGCGGGTGATCAGACAGGGACAGGCACGCGATTCAGGCAGGGACAGAGTAGTTGTGTGAGGTAGGGAGAGATTGATTTCTTTACATCATATCAGACAGAGTAGGGAGGGCCAAGGTTCCTGTGTGAGGGATAGATTCATTTCTTTACATCAGATACCAGTACCAGTATTGTTCATCGGTCAGTTTATGCAACATTCTAAAATCTTTATAGACATCACTACAGATATCAACCGTAGTAACCTTTGCGCTCAGCTGGGGTTTTACCTATAGGGGTCACATACCTGTGTGAATAGCGATCACTCCAGAGATAAACCGCAGTAACCTTTGCACTCAGTTGGGGTTTTATCTATAGGGGTCACATACCTGTGTGAATAGCGATCACTCCAGAGATCAACCGCAGTAGCCTTTGCACTCAGTTGGGGTTTTATCTATAGGGGTCACATACCTGTGTGAATAGCGATCACTCCAGAGATCAACCGCAGTAACCTTTGCGCTCAGTTGGGGTTTTATCTATAGGGGGGTCACATACCTGTGTGAATACACATCACTCCAGAGATCAACTGCAGTAACATTTGCGCTCAGTTGGGGTTTTATCTATAGGGGGTCACGTACCTGTGTGAATACAGATCAGGCCAGAGATCAACCGCAGTAACCTTTGCGCTCAGTTGGGGTTTTATCTATAGGGATGACAGATCATCCATCTATAGGATTATAGATTACATCAGATATCAGTGAGAGTATTGATAATCGTACATCTATAACCACCACAGCTCATCTATAGGGCTATCAATTACATCATATCAGGTCATTGAGTATCTATTGTTCAGTTGCGTATACCCTATATTGATCTGTATCAACATCATGTCCGAAAGGCCGACAAGGAGAGGCCGACGCTCACAGGCCACGAAAAGAGGGCAAGCAGCCTCTGTGTCCATTGTGAAAAGTGGTGGTCACAATCGACATAGTGCATTCTCTGCAGGCGGGGCACGCCGTCCTTTATTTCCAGTGCTGCCTGTGCTATTCATCCACAACATGTGGAAGAGTTGGTGGAGTGGATCAATAAGCCATCCTCATCCTCCTCTGACTCTGACACCCACGCTCCCAGTTGTTTGCCTTCCGCAGCTGCCAAATCGGCCCGTTCCACAGGCTCCTTCTCCACAGCTACTCCTTCAGTTGCCCCACCATCATACACGGAGGAGTCACCTGAACTATTCGATCATAGTGTCAGTGACATGCTCCTGGAGGATGCGCAGCAATTTGAAAGCTGTGATGTTTTTTTCCCAGGTTGATGAAGGGAATAACATGAGCCTAGAGAGAGGGGGGTGACAATGACGGACAAGAGATCAGCAGTTATGTTTCCACAGCTGAAACATATTGCCAAGTTTTCTCCAGTTATGAGGAGGGAGGGGATGATGAGGTCACTGACCATACTTGAGTGCCTGACAGGATAGAGGAGGAGGGGGAGTATGAGGAGGATGCACAACTGCAATGATTCAGGATGTGCTCCATGGGCCGGCCTAGCACTAGCCAACCTATTGCATCACAGCACAGAGCTCCACAGGTGCAGGGTGCTGCAAAATCCCGGCGGACTCCAAAAAGTTAATTAGTGTGGGCATTTTTCAGCACCTGTGCAGTAGACCGCAGCACTGCTGTTTGCAGCATCTGTCTAAAGCAGATCAAGTGCGGCCAGAACACCAGCCGCTTGGGCACCACATGCTTGACAAGGCATATGACTTCCTGCCATGCAGTCCGTTGGCAACAGCACCTGAAAGATGCACCAGATCAAAACAAGCATACATCACCTTGCTCCTCATCTGCAATCTCTAACCCTACTATACCTCATGCCTTCTCAAATACCAGCATTGAGAGGGATGATGGTATAGCAATGAGTGGCACAGAGACTTTCACCCAATCTGCTAGCAGGACACCACCGCTTGATTTGAGCATCAGGCAGATTTCACTACCCCAGTATTTGAACCGTAGAACTAAATACTGTCCCAGCCATCCACATGCTTAGCGTCTTAATGCTATCTTGGCCAAATTGCTTGCATTTCAGTTGCTGCCTTTTCAGCTGGTAGACTCTGCTCCCTCTCGTGAATTTGTGGAATGTGCTGCACCACAGTGGCAGGTCCCAAAAAGGCATTACTTTTTGCATAAGGCCATTCCGGCTCTCTATCGTCATGTGGAAGGTAGTGTTTTGGCCTCCTTGGACAAAGCAGTCAGCAGGAAGGTGCACATTACTGCAGACTCTTGGTCCAGCAGGCATGGACAGGGACGTTACATTTCTTTCACGGCGCACTGGGTAACTCTGCTGGCAGCTGGGAAGGATGCAGAACAGGGTTTGATGCTGGAGCTTGTTTTGCCACCACACCTCCAAAAAGCTGGTACTGGTTCTGCCACATCTGGCTACTCCACCACCTCCTCCTCCTCCTCCATGTCCTCTTCTGCTCAATAATCCTCTGAAGCAGCAGTGCTCCCTAAGCATTCAAGGGACTGCACAAGCAGTCAGGCTAAACAATGCCATGCTGTGCTTCAGTTGGTCTGTCTAGGGGATAGGGGTCACACCAGTGCAGAGATTCTGTCAGCTCTGCAAGGGCAGGCTCAGAGATGATTGACACCATGAGAGCTTGAGCCAGGAATGGTTGTATGCGATAATAGCACCAACCTTCTCTCCGCCCTCCGACAGGGACACTTGACACATGTTCCATGCTTGGCACATGTTCTGAATCTGGTGGTGCAGCGTTTCTTGAGCAGATACCCGGGCTTCCACGATCTCCTGAGGCAGGCCAGGAAAGTCTGTGGCCATTTCTGCCATTCGTTCAATGCCAGTGCTCACTTATCTGGCATTCAAGGGGAATTCAACCTGCCCAACAACCACCTCATTTGTGACATGCCCACCAGGTGGAACTCAACGTTGGCAATGCTGCAGCAGCTGCACACTCAGCAGAGGGCCATCAATGAGAACCTGTGTGAGTATGGCGCAAGGACAGGGTCAGGGGAGCTTGGCTTTTTTTCACCACGCCAGTAGCTTTTGATTAAGGATGCATGCATCGTCCTGTCACCATTTGAGGAGGCCACTCGGATGGTGAGCCGGGACGATGCATGCATCAGTGACACTAGTCTACCTGCTGGAGCACACACTGCGTGGAATCATGGACAGGGCACTTGAGGCAGAACAGCGGCAGGAAGAGGAGGACTTCCTTTCCTCACAAGGCCCCCTTTATGCAGATATCATTCCTGCAGGGCCACAAAACACATAGGAGGAAGAGGAGGAGAAGGAGGATGAGGATTTCGGCAGCATGGATGTAGAGGAAGAGGATAGGATACAGCAGTCTTCAAGGGATGGTTTGGATTCCCCAGAAACCCCAGGAGTTGTACATGGTTGGGGAGAGGTTGCTCCTGCTGACAATGTAATCCTTAGTGACCTAAAGGACTCAGAAGCTTATGCCTCCTCCAACTTACGTTGCATGGACTCCCTGATTCTGCAAAGCCTGCGAAAGGACCCGAGGATTCGCGCTATCAAGGAGAGGGATCATTACTGGTTGGCAAGCCTTCTTAATCCACGTTACAAGGGCAAAGTTGCAGAGCTCATCCTGCCTTCGCAGAGGGAGCTGAGGATGAAACATCTTGAGGAGGCTTTGAAAAAAAAATGGTGTACCGCCTTTCCAGACCCTGGGTGGTCAATATTCTCCGGACGTGTTTCTGAGGCATCGTTGAGCAAAAGGAGGAGCAGTGGAGAAGGCGGCCGGCTGACCGATGCCTTTAAACAGTTCTACTGTCCTCAGCAGCACCCAGGGCTGTTAGGTTTAAGCAACCATCGCCGGCGTCTCCATCATATGGTGCATGAGTATCTAGGCACAAGAGCAGACTTGGAGACCTTTCCAGCTGTGCATCCACTGGCTTAATGGGTCTTGAGGATGGACCACTAGCCAGAACTTGCTCAATATGCAATAGAGCTACTGGCCTGTCCTGCTTTCAGCGTGCTTTCCGAACGGACGTTCAGTACTGCTGGAGGTTTTGTGATGGACAGAAGAGTGCACAGACTCTGTTGATCAACTGACTTTCATCAAAATGAATCAGTCCTGGATCAACAAGAGCTATCAAGCCCCTGATGCTGATGTAACATTTGCTAGGGGTCTGTCATCCCTTGAAGACTGCATATGCTGCCTATCCTATTCATCTACCTTGAGTCTGCTAGCTTCCAACAATTGTTTTGGTTTAGGTCACTACCAACCCCCAAGGCCTAATTTTTCTGCACTTGTATGACAGGTGCATACAATTGAAATGTCGTATGCCATTTTTAACCACATCCATACCGGCGCATAGTAATATGACGCCGGCAGGATGGCTTTACCGTCATATGACGTCCGCCCGTTCTAGCTGCTACTGTGCGCCCCCGGGGCCGCGCAGCGCAGCGATCAGGGATGAGGCTCGACCGTCGGACATAGCCCATCCCTGATCAAGGTAAACAGCCAATAGAAATTGGCTGTTTATCATGTGATCGGCTGTGTCAACCACAGCCGATCACATGAGCGGCTCCAGCACGAGCCGCTCGTTCTCTCTGCAATGCGCGCCCCCGGGGGCGTGCAGAGTAGCGATCGGGGACGAGGCTCGTCCCTCGGACAGAGCCAATCCCCGATCTAGGTAAAGAGCCAATGAAATTGGCTTTTTACCACGTGACCGGCTGTGTCCAATCACAGCCGGTCACAAATGTCAACAGAGAACAGGTAACTAGCTGTCACCGTGTTCTCCTCCTCACACACTGATCCTGTGTGAGGAGGAGATTGTGGTAACAGCTAGTTACCAAATACAGTGCACTCCAAAACACACTGATTGCCCCCCCCCCAATAAAGAGTACCTGTCACTAGCCCATTAAAAGTACCTGTCACTAGTCCATCAAAGTACCTGTCACCAGCCTATCAAAGTACCCGAGTACCTGTCACCAGCCCATCAGGTACTCTGATGACAGGTACTCGGGTACTCTGATGGGCTGGTGACAGGTACTCGGGTACTCTGATGGGCTGGTGACAGGTACTCGGGTACTCTGATGGGCTGGTGACAGGTACTCGGGTACTCTGATGACGGGTACTCGGGTACTCTGATGACGGGTACTCGGGTACTCTGATGATGGGTACTCGGGTACTCTGATGACGGGTACTCGGGTACTTTGAGTACCCGTCACCGGAGTACCTGTCATCAGAGTACCCGTCATCGGAGTACCCGAGTACCTGTCACCTACCCATCAGAGTACCCGGGTACCTGTCATCAGAGTACCTGATGGGCTGGTGACAGGTACTCGGGTACTCTGATGGGCTGGTGACAGGTATTCGGGTACTCTGATGACAGGTGCTTGCGTACTCTGATTACGGGTACTCTGATGACGGGTACTCTGGTACTCTGATGACGGGTACTCTGATGACGGGTACTCGGGTACTCTGATGACGGGTACTCGTGTGCTTTGATGACAGGTACTCGGGTACTTTGAGTACCTGTCACCGGAGTACCCGTCATCAGAGTACCCGAGTACCCGTCATCGGAGTACCCGAGTACCTGTCACCTACCCACTAAAGTACCCGAGTACCTGTCACCCTTCATACAGCCACCATGTCCAAGTCCAAAAAGGTTTATATATGTCCTCCATTTAAACCTAAATACCGGTGTTATGGCAGCAGATAGCTGCCATAACCCTGGTATTTTTTTAAACGGTGGACGGTTGGCTTTCCGATAAGGGTGGTCCCAGCGGTGGATTCGCCGTGGGATCACCCTTCCGGGATGGCGGAAGAGGTGACCCTCCCGCCGCGTTCCGGTCCTTTTCCCCGCTTACCTGACCCGCCGACAGCGGGGAAAACTATCTGGTCCCGGGTCCTCACAGACAGGATGTCAAGTGAGGGCAAGCTTGCCCTCACTCGACTCTATGGTCTTGGAGGACTGGAGCTACGGCAAATGTCGTTGCCTAGCAACCGGTTTAAAGGTCCCTCTTTTTTTTTTCATTTCATATCATTTTTATTTTTTATTTTTTTCTATCTTTTAGTGTACTTGTGAGATCTGAGGACTTTTTGACCCCAGATCTCACAAAAAAGAGGTCCTGTCGTGCCTATTTCTATTACAAGGAATGTTTACATTCCTTGTAATAGAAATAAAAATGATCAATTTTTTTTTTTCAAAAACGGTGTAAAAATAAAAAATAATAAATAAAATAAATAGTAAAAAAAAAATTAAAACGCCCTGTCCCCGTGAGCTCGCGCGCAGAAGCGAACGCATACGGAAACCCTGCCAACATATGTAAACAGTGTTCAAACCACACATGTGAGGTATCGCCGCGATCGTTAGAGCAAGAGAAATAATTTGAGCCCTAGACCTCCTCTGTAACTCTAAGATGGCAACCTGTAGAAATTTTTAAATTGTTGCCTATGGGGATTTTTAACCACTTTACCACCGGAGGATTTTCCTGCTAAAAGACCAGGGGTTTTTTTGCGGTTTTTTTTACTGCGTGACTTTAACGGACAATTGCGCGGTCGTGCGACGCTGTACCTAAACGAATTTGACGTCCTTTTTTTCCCACAAACAGAGCTTTCTTTTGGTGGTATTTGATCACCTGTGCAATTTTTTGATCACGCGCTATAAACAAAAAAATAGCGTAATTTTTACAAAAATAACAATATTTTTCACTTTTTTTTATATGAAATTCCCCCCCAAAAAAAATGTAAAAATCAAAATTTTTTAACATTTTCGGCCAATTTGTTTTACGCTACCTATGTTTGGTAAAAAAAATCGCAAAAAGCGTATTTTGATTGGTTTGCGCAAAAGTTATCGTGTTTACTAACAAAGGGAAAGATTTTTGTCATTTTTGGTGTTTTTTTTTTTTTAACGAGTAATGGCGGCGATCTGCGATTTTTTTTGCGGTACTGCGACATTGCGGCGGACAGATCGGACCCTTGACTGACATTTTTGACACTTTTGGGGGTACCAGTGACATTACTGCAGTAATCAGTGCTATATATATGCACTGTTACTGCAAAAATGACACTGGCAGGGAAGGGGTTAACTGAATTGGACAGGGAGGGGTTAAGTGTGTCCTAGGGGCGTGCTTCTAACTGTAGTGGGACATTGCTATTGGTGTAAAAACAAAGATCAACGGTTCTACATAGTAGAACCGTCTGATCTTCATTTTTACACAGGGAGAACTGACAGGCGGCTTGTTTACATAAGCCGCTCTGTCTTTCTCCCGCTGTACCGGCGATCGTAGTGTGACCGGCGGACATCGGGTCCGCCAGTCACACTCCCGCACTCCTCCGTGAACGAGCCTCGGCGGGCGCGCGCTCGCCCGCTATTGGCTCTAGAAGGGGTGACAGGCGAGCGACGTAGATCTACGTCACTCTGCCTGGCCGGGGCCGACTGCCGCAGTAAATATACTGTGCGCAGTCGGCAAGTAGTTAAGTACCAAAGTTTGTCGCCATTCCGTGAGCGTGCGCAATTTTGAATCATGACATGTTGGGTATCTATTTACTCGGCGTAACATTATCTTTCACATTATGGAAAAAAATTGGGCTAACTTTACTGGTTTCTTATTTTTTCATTAAAAAAGTGATTTTTTCCCAAAAAAATTGCGTTTGGAAGGCCGCTGCGCAAATACGGTGTGATAAAAAATATTGCAATAATCTCCATTTTATTCTCTAGGGTCTCTGCTATTTTCTAGCAAAAACAACTGATTTTAGCTTGTAAACACCAAATGTCAAAAATAGGCCTAGGCAAGTGCCTAGGATGCATGATGGTGCTCCTTGGATGTTGGGCCCCTCTATATGGCTAGGCTGTGAAAAAGTTTCACACATGTGGTATTGCCATACTCAGGAGGAGTGGCAGAATGTATTTTGGGGTGTCATTTTTGCTGTGTACATGCTATGTGTTAGGAATATCCTATAAATTGACAACTTTGTGTAAAAAAAAAAAAAGTTTTTATTTTTTTCCCCACATTTTCCAAAAACTTGTGGAAAAAAAATGACATGTTCAAACGACCCATAATGCCTCATAGAATATACGTTGGAGTGTTTGCTTTCCAAAATGGGGTCATTTTGTGGGCTTTTCCATTGTATTGGTGCTCTAGGGCCTTGAAAAGTGCGATAGGTAGTAAGAAAGTTTTATGTGTATTTATGCTTCTAGAACGCCTGAAGGTGATACCTGGATGTGGAGTCCCTTTTTGTGGCCAGGCTGTGTAAAAGTCTCACACATGTGGTATCACCATACTCAGAAGCAGTAGCAGAATGTATTTTGGGGTTTCATATTTGCTGTGTACATGCTATGTGTTAGAAATGGCTTATAAATTGACATCTTTAATGGAAAAAAAGGAAAAAAAATGTTTTTCTTCATGTTCCCAAGAATTGTGGGAAAAAATTATAACTTCAAAAAACTCACCATGCCTCTTACTAAATACCTTGGACTGTCTACTTTACAAAAAGGGGTCATTTGGGGGGAATTTGTACTGTCCTGACATTTCAGGGCCTCAAGAAAAGAGATAGGCCGTCAGTACATCTGGTGTGATCAATTTTCAGCAATTGGTACCATAGCTTCTAGACTCAATAACTTTCACACAGACTAAATAATATACACTAATTTGGGTTAATTTTACCAGAGATATGTAGCAGTATAAATTTTGGCCCAAATGTATGAAGAAAAATTTTATTTTTTGCAAAATGTTATAATAGAAACTAAAAAAAAGTGTTTTTTTTTCAAAATTTTTGCTCTTTTTTTGCTTATATCACGAAAAAAAAACCTCAGTTGTTATCAAATACCACCAAAAGAAAGCTCTATTTGTGTGAAAAAAATAATAAAAATTTAGTTTGGTTACAGTGTAGCATGACTGAGCAATTGTCATTCAAAGTGTGAGAGTGCTGAAAGCTGAAAATTGGTCTGGGCAGGAAGGGGGTCTAACTGCTCTGTATGGAAGTGGTTAATAGCAGGCCCTCTCCCTGTGCCCTGCTAACTGTTAGGGTTTACGGTGTTCAGTCACCACCAACACCAAAGGCCCAATTTTTGGCACTTGTGTAGTACATGCAATTTCAAATTTGCATGGAATTCTTACCAGCAGGGCCCGTTCCTGCACCCAGGAAGAGTAACTGTGAGGGGTTACGGTGATCAGGTCCCACCAACAACCAAGGCCCACTTTTTATGCACCCGTATGACAAGTACATGCGATTTTAAATTTGTATGTATATTTGTATATGACATTTTTTGCTTTAGAAATGTCAGTATAGCTGCAGCAGGCTACATACATCGTAGAGATGCACTACTTTACAGGCACATTCAGGGGACCCCCCAGGCACGATATCTGAAGAAATTTTTCATTTTCATAGTTTGACTTTAAGCCTCATTAAAATCAGTAAATCAGTGCTCCTTTAAAAACAATCATTTTTAAAAACTTATTTTTCATTGCTACATGTTCCCCAGGACCCAGACCAAATACACTTTTTTGGGGCAATAACTTGCATTTAAGCCTTCAAAATTAGGTCATTTGATTTTCGAGGTTTGAGTCCCATAGAATTCAATGGAGTTAGTTTGTTCGAACAAACTTTTCCTCTGTTTGCGGTGTTCTGGTGCGAACCGAACCGGGGGGTGTTCGGCTCATCACTAGTCCTTATCCTTTAATGTTCCGGGATTCAGTCCACACATATTGGTATCAATTATTTTATTACTTAACAAACACAGAAATAAACACGAAGGAGCAACAACTATGACTTCTTCCGTACTTTATATACAATTCAGAATAATTGCACAGAGATCAGAACATTCACAGTGTTCCTCAGATCAGAGCGGTCACACAGTGTTCCTCAGATCAGTACGGTCACACAGTGTTCCTCAGATCAGTACGGTCACACAGTGTTCCTCAGATCAGTGCGGTCACACAGTGTTCCTCAGATCAGTGCGGTCACACAGCGTTCCTCGGATCAGTGCGGTCACACAGTGTTCCTCAGATCAGTGCGGTCACACAGCGTTCCTCTCACAGATGTAGTTCAGGTCAGTATAACAGTTCTCCCGTATAAGATGAGATCCAAGCTTGGCACAGCTTCCAGTCGTCCCTTCAGTGACATTTCTAGACAGGAGACAAAGTCTGGTGAGAGAATTCCCAGTCATTGTAGATGAGCAGTAATGGATGGGGGGAGATAGAGGAGACCATTGGGCACAATATCTCCAGGGGCCTCTACTTATGTAGTTGGGTTGGTGCACACACCGGCTGCTACACTTGAGTGTCTGGCGATGAAATTCCATGGAGGACATTGTACAGATATAAGATATCCAGAACCAAGTGAATGGGGTCACAGGATTGTTACTGGTGGGTGACCGGTGTCCATAACAACCCCCCACCCCTTCCCCCAACAGAGAGAACTTCCTTAGGAGAGCTGCCATAAGAGGACTGCTATAGGGGATCTATTCTAAGAAAGTGACTATAAGAGTGCAGCCATAAGAGATTTGTCAAAGTGGGGTACCATGGGAGATATATCATACCCCCACTTATTTATACTCACATGTATTTCTCGCTGGCTGTCAGGGTTCAGTAAAGAGAAATAAAATCTGTTCTGTTTGCATTGTGTGTGTAAATCTTTGTAGAGGAAGAGGAGGGAGGAGGAAGCATGACATACTACAGAGATGTGTGTATCTAATGATTAACAGAAAAAATGTCCCGTGATACTTACTCCATGCTGCCATTAGACCATTTTCCTCTCCACACTCCCAAGGGGAAAAAAAAAAAATATCATTCCCTAAAAAAATTGCTTAGACCTTCAGAGACTTTTACTCTGCTCTATATAATTTGCCGGATTGTAGGCAGAGAAATCACAAATTGAGGAATGTATCATTGCATCAAAATTAGCAACACTCCCTATAGAGGTGGGCGAGGAGTTGGACTTGCCAATAACACCGGGTGAAGTCCAACAGGCCATTGGTGCGATAAAATTGGGCAAGGCCCCAGGACCTGATGGTCTGACCCTGCAATAGTATAGGACTTCTTCTTCGGTACTGGGGCCTCACCTGATGAAATTGTACAATGAGGTAGGAACAGAATCTACTTTTTGTAGGGATACTTTGGGGGCACAGATAACAGTGATACCCAAGGAAGGGAAAGACCTTACATTATGTGGTAATTATAAACCTATATCATTATTGAATTTAGATCTAAAATTATTCACAAAAATCATTGTGAACAGATTAATCACTTGCCGACCACTCACGTTGCTTCTACTGCAGCAGAGCGGCTCGGCTGGATCTAGCGACGTAGACCTACGTCACTGGACTCCTCCCTCTCTCTGCGCCGCGCGCCGCCGAAGGCTCGCTCGGGCCAGGGGAGGACAGGCGGTGATCACCGCCGCTCTTCCCCGATCGTCGGGGAAAGACTGAGAAAATCCGCCTGCTTGTGTAAACAAAGCAGGCGGATCTTCTCTGTGACAGGCAGGGACAGATCACAGGATTCAGCATAGCTCAACCTGCGATCTCTGTCTATGTCACACAACCCCCTCCCCCCACACACGTCAGTAAGCATGAGGCATACATTTAACCCCTTGATCACCCCTAGGTTAACCCCTTCCCTGCCAGTGTCATTAGTACAGTAACTGTGGATATTTTTAGCACTGATTACTGTAGTAACGTCACTGGTCCCCCCAAAAGTGTCAAAAATGTCAGTTAGGGGTCTGATCTGTCCGCCGCAATGTTGCAGTCCCGTAAATAATAGCAGATCGCCGCCATTACTAGTAAAAAAATAAAATAAACAATAAAAATGACATAAATCTTTCCCGTGGTTTGTAAACGCGATAACTTTTGCGCAAACCAATCAAAATACGCTTATTGTGATTTTTTTTTACCAAAAATATGTAGCAGAAAACAAATTGGCCTAAAATGTTAAAAAATTTTGATTTGTAATTTTTTTTGGGGGAATGTTATACCTGTATATCAGAATGTGAAAAATATTGTTTTTTTTTTTTTTTCAAAATTGTCGCTCTTTTTTTTCAAAAATTGATCATCAAAAAAGAGCTCTATTTGTGGGGGATAAAAAGGACATACATTTAATTTTTGTACAGTGTCGCACGACCGCGCAATTATTGTTCATTAAAGTAACGCAGTGCTGAATCGCAAAATATGGCCTGGTCAGGAATGGGGTAAAATCTTCCGGTCTTAAAGTGGTTAAAAATACACTCATTGAGAATGTTTTTGTCAAAGACATGTAGCTAAATAAATTTTGGCCTAAATATATGACAAAAATGTAATATATTGGATATTTTTTAACTGTCGAAGTAGAAAATATCAATTTTTACGCAAAATTTTTGCTCTTTTTTTATTAATATCGCAAAAAAATAAAAAGCACAGAGGTGATCAAATACCACCAAAAGAAAGCTCTGTTTGTGGGGAAAAAAAGGACATAAATTTCGTTTGGGTACAGCGTTGCATGACCGCGCAATTGTCAGTTAAAGTCGCACAGTGCCAAGTTGAAAAAAGTGGCCTGGACGTTAAGCAGGAAAATCCTCCGGAGCTGAGGTGGTTAAAGCAACAATACACCTAGATCAAGTTGGATTTATTCCAGAGAAGCAAAAGATAACACCACAAAAGTACTGAATTGAATACATATAGCGAATAACGTACAAGTGCCTTGCGTATTTTTAGGGACGGATGCAGAAAAAGCGTTCAATCGTATCAACTGGGAATTTATGTTTTCTACGCTTAAACACATAGGACTGGGAAGGACCATGTTGCAATGGATTTATTCCATTTATTCTACACCTTGGGCTCAAGTTAAGGTCAATGGGATTCTATCAGACCCCTTTCCTATCAGACATGGGACGAGACAGGGGTGTCCTCTGTCCCCCCTTTTATTCGTACTTTCTCTAGAACCTTTTCTCTGTAGGATAAGACGGAACCCGGATATTGTTGGGGTGGTGAGTGAGAATAGGCAATATAAAGTCACTGCATACGCAGATGACTTGCTTTTCTCGCTTACCAAACCCAGGGCCGGATTAAGAGCATCATGGGCTTGGTGCTGAGGATTTTGAAGGGCCTTAAGGGCCGTGCCTTGGCATGCACCCAGAGGAGGAAGGGTGCAGCCATGCATGCCTAATTCAACATGGGATGCTGTCTCTGAAGCCCATAAACACATCCATGCATCAGCAACTGTCCCTCCTTGTCCGGCCTGGGGAAGCGAGCATAGAAGCCAGACTTCTGTGTTTACAAGTGACAGAAGAGCGGTAACAGTGAATATGGCCAACCCGGGGCCTATATAAAAGGTAGGGGCCTGGAGCTGCAGCTCCAATAGCCCCTACGTTAATCTGGCCCTGACCAAACCAGCGATATCACTTCCGAATTTGCTGAAAGAATTCAAACAGTATGGGACATTATCTAATATGAAAATAAAATTTGATAAGTCGGAAGCCATGGGGGTTGGAGTTCCATCTTCCCTCTTGCAAAATCTGAAACAGAATTTTAGGTTCAAATGGACGGAGAGGGTAATAAAATATCTAGGTACATTGAGGCCGCCCGATTTGGGGCGGGTATTTGAGTATAATTACCCGGCCCTGTTGAATATAATAAAACCTCTGCTGTAGAAATGGAATGCAGGAATGCATTCCTGGTTCAGCAGATGTAATCAAATAAAAATGACTATATTACCGAAATGTTTGTACCTTTTCCAAACATTACCAATTAGGCCCCGTTCACACTGGGGCGACGCTACTTCCTGGGGCAACCTCTTAGGTCGCGGCGCGCTGCTCGCACTGCGACCTCGGAGCGGCCGGCACAGACTTCATAACATTGAAGTCTATGCAGGTCACTCCGGGTCGCCCCAAAGAAGCTCCGGATCCTTTTTCTAAGTCGCTCCTATTAGAACGGGTCCACAGCTTCTCTATGGAAGGCGACCTACGGCGACCTGTCAGGCGACCAGGTCGCCTGACGGGTCGCCCCAGTGTGAACGGGGACTTAAGATTCCAGCTAAATATTTCAAACAAATCCATACACTATTTACCAAATTCGTCTGGGCAAAAAAGAAATCGTAAGCTTTTAATCCTCCCGAAAAAATACGGAGGTGTTGCGTTACCAGATGTACGTCAATATTATCAAGCTTCTCATCTTGGTAGACAAATAGATTGGTGTAGACATAGGGAAACAAAATTATGGGTACAACTTGAACAATCACAAACATCTATACCTTTTGAACAGAGCGGTTTGGTGCTTTGACTATCTGCCGGTGAAGTTGAAAGCTCACCTGCTGATAGGCAATACATTAAAAATAATGTCGCAAGCTGGCCCCCAAGTTTTTGGTCAAATGGTGGAATCTCCATTATTTCTCATATTGGGAAATCCTCAATTCCCTATGGGTATAGACAAATATCCTTTTGGGTACTTTCGAGAGAAGGGTCTTTTCCAAGCATCGCACTTTTTGAGAAAGAATATGTGGTGTCACGGCACTGCCGCGTACTCACCTGCGTCTGGGCGCCTGCGGCCACAGAGTCTCGGTGCTTGCCGGTCGCAGAGACACCCCCTCCGGGTCTGCGGTGGCTTCTACTCCTCCCCTCACCTCTGAGGACTGCAGCGGCACACTGTCATGGCAAGATGGCGGCCGCCATGCGGTTACAGTGTTTTACACAGAGGGAGAGAGGAGAGTTGAAGATCTGGTAAGATCAGGTTCTATGAAGCAAATTAAGATGGCGCTGGGTCTCTGACCTCCCTTTATAGCCCCTGGCAGCCCCACCTACTGGTGGGAGGTGGCGGGTCATGTGATCCTGGCTCCCTATATAAACCAAGCACACCTTCCAGTCAGTGCTTGGTTATTTTCCTTGTTCATGTGTGTCTGCTAATTGCATTGTCTGTGTTCCTGGTTCCTGATCCTTTCTCCCTCAGGTTGATACTCCTTGATGACCTGCCAGACCTGACTCCAGAGTTGTCGACCTTACCTCCTCCTCTTCAGTAAAGGCCTCCGTGCCACCACAGACCCTACAGGGCCCTGTTCCCACTTCCAGGGACTCCTGAGGGTCGTGATTGTAAGGGAGTGCTGTTCCACTGCAACTGGGTTCCCTCTCCACTGCAAGACCCCAGGTGGGTTGTGACAGGTGGCCCACAATAGAGACATTGGTAGGCAGTGGTGATATATTTGAGCTCCCGTTTTGGAGCACCCTACAATTACACCATTTCTTGCAATTGATCCCTAATCCACAGGACTATGGAAGACAGGTGACATCTTTTGAAAAGTATTGTTCAGAATCTGGGGTTCTAGCCCATGCTTTATCTAAAATTTATAATCTACTAATTGTGCCCCAGGAGCAATTTAAAATGCCTTGTCTCGACCAATGGGAGAGGGAAATGAATTGTGCCTTCTCCTCGGGGCAGCGGAAGCAGATGATCGATCAGGTTTTCAATTCTTCAATGTGCACCAAAATACAGGAGACAAATTATAAAATACTGACAAGGTGGTACTATACCCCCTATAAATTGCATAGTATTTATTCGAATGTATCAGATCGATGTTGGCGCTGCCGGGAGGAGCGGGGCACAATATTACATATATTCTGGACATGTCCTAAATTAACGTTTTTTTTTGGAGGAATTTAGAAACATTATACAGAAATTTACAGAGGATAGGATCCCATCGGATCCGGCCTTTTTTCTTCTACAGTTAACAGAAAACTCAACCAAAAAATAAAAGGGTTCTATAGTGAGCCACCTATCAAATGCAGCTAGAGCATGCATCCCGATGGGATGGAAAAAGGACACACCACCAACGGTAAAAGACTGGAGAAAGAAAGTAGAGGAAATAAATAAAATGGAGGATTTGATTCTAACAGCAAATCATAAAAAAGAGAGATATAATCAGATTTGGGAAGCATGGAACATGTTTGTCCTCTCAGAAGAAGGGATGACCCTCATGGGGTGAAGGGGGTTGGAAACGATTGTGGGTTGCTATTGGTTCCTCCTTTTTTTTTTTTTTTTTCTCCCTTTCTTGTTTTTTTTTTTTTTTTTTCTTTTTTCGTTTTGTTTCTTTTCTTTTGTAGGTAAATGGGAAATGTGGATAAGAGCAAAACATGTATAATGTCCCTGGGATAGGAAATAGAAATGGTGCGGTGGGCGTATTAAGAAGAATCCCCTAAACTAATTAGGGGATTGGAGGACCTTGACTATGAAGAGCGTCTACAATCGCTCGATTTATTCTCCCTGGAGAAGAGACGTCTGAGGGGGGACATGATAGCAATTTATAAATATCTTAATGGGGATCCCAGCTTAGAAAAAAAGCTGTTCATTCGAAGGGATTGCATGAGGACTCGAGGGCATACAATGCGATTAGAGGAGAAGCGTTTTAACCTCAGGCAACGCGGGGGGTTCTTTACTGTTAGGGCAACATAATTGTGGAATTCTCTACCACAAGAGGTGGTTTCTGCGGGGAGTATGGTGGCTTTCAAAAGACTCTTAGACGTACATCTCAAGGATCAGAACATTCAGGGGTATGTGAGATGATTACAGCCACACACACCTACATAGGTTGAACTAGATGGACTATTGTCTTTATTCAACCTCACCTACTATGTAACTATGTAACTTATTTCTTCTCTATTGTTTACTTATGTAATATTGGTTAAATTATTACGCCTGTGATGTATGAGAATTTTTAATTCCCTTTGAAACTTTAATAAAAATTATATTTGAAAAAATAATGATTAAGAGAAAAAAAAAGTCCTACAATACTTACTCCATGCTGCCATCTGACCATTTTCCTGTCCACACTCCAACATGGATGTTATATTGGTTTAATCCGACCCAGAATTCCTTTCCTTTAAAGGCCACCAGTGCCTGGATAACACAATACACAACACATTATTCACCTTATTCCTATCACCTTCCTGGAGGTCTCCTAAGAAACACCAACTACTGTCCACCCCACACCCAACCCGGAGACTCCGACACTGACCCGTATGGTCTCCTCCTTCACCTGGGCCAGTCTGGAGTCACGTTCTGTACAATCTTTATCACTAAGTGATCGTATCTTCTTACTCTCAGAGAATAAATAACATTTATCATTGATGGTGATCCAGAGATCTGGACATCTAGGAGACCGTCCTGTGATATGGAATAATAGAGACAGTCAGTAATGATGGACAGACAGCCAGACACAGGAGAGACCGTCCTGTAATATGGAATAATAGAGACAGTCAGTAATGATAGAGAGACAGCCGGACACAGGAGAGACCGTCCTGTAATATGGAATAAAAGAGACAGTCAGTTATGATGAAGAGACAGTCGGACACAGGAGAGACCATCCTGTAATATGGAATAATAGAGACAGTCAGTAATAATAGAGAGACAGCCAGACACAGAAGAGACCCTCCTGTAATATGGAATAATAGAGACAGTCAGTAATGATGAAGAGACAGTCGGACACAGGAGAGACCGTCCTGTAATATGGAATAATAGAGACAGTCAGTAATGATAGAGAGACAGCCGGACACAGGAGAGACCGTCCTGTAATATGGAATAATAGAGACAGTCAGTAATGATGGACAGACAGCCGGACCCAGGAGAGACCGTCCTGTAATATGGAATAATAGAGACAGTCAGTAATGATAGAGAGACAGCCGGACACAGGAGAGACCGTCCTGTAATATGGAATAATAGAGACAGTCAGTAATGATAGAGAGACAGCTGGACACAGGAGAGACCATCCTGTAATATGGAATAATAGAGACAGTCAGTAATGGTAGAGAGACAGCCGGACACAGGAGAGACTGTCCTGTAATATGGAATAATAGAGACAGTCAGAAATTATGGAGAGACAGCCGGACACAGGAGAGACCATCCTGTAATATGGAATAATAGAGGCAGTCACATACCTCCCAACTTTTGAACTTCGCAATGAGGGACACTGAAAGAGAAAAAAAACCTGTGGCGCGCGGAGTGTTCCGCGGCAAATTGTGGGTGTGACCAATTGCTTAGCAGTGGGAGGGGCTTAAGGGATAGGGTAAAAAAACCCAGACTTCCTAGTACTCATAAAATATGCTTTGATTGCTCAGCCTACATTAAAGAAGAACTTCATTAAAATAGTCAGAGACTGCATAGCAACCAGCAACTGTTGAGACAATGAAGACTTTGGTGAGAAGTATATAATGTACAGTATTGTGTATATAGTGCAGGAGAGTGTAATGTACAGAATGCAGGAGACAGGAGTATGTAATGTACAGAATGCAGGAGAAAGGAGTATATAATGTACAGAATGCAGGGGTCGGAATCTGAATCATCTACCCCCTCAGCTCTATACACCCCAAATGCCCACCCAGCTCATACACCCCCCCCCCATCCACCCCAAATGCCCCCAGCAGCTCTATCCACCTCAAATGCCCACCCTAGCTCCATCCACCCCAAATGCCCACCCTAGCACTATCTATCCCAAACACCCATCCAACCTCCAAACACTCCAAATGCCCACCCCAGCTCCATCCACCCCAAATGCCCCCAGCTCCAACCAACCCAAATGCCCACTTTTGGGGGGCACAAACAGAAAAATGTAATAGGCATTGCTTTGCGGCAAAAAACGCTGTAAAAATTGAGTGACTTTGAGGTCACAAAAGTGTGAAAGGGGCCTTCAGTAATCAAGGTAGAGTGTGCCCCCTTCAATGCAGAGTGACCAGCGTGCCCCCTTTAAATACAGAGAGACCAGCGTGCCCCCTTTCAAAGCAGAGAGACCAGTGTGCCCCCTTTCAACGCAGAGAGACCAGCGTGCCCCCTTCAATGCAGAATGACCAGCATGCCCCCTTCAATGCAGAATGACCAGCGTGCCCCCTTCAATGCAGACAGACCAGCGTGCCCCTTTCATTGCAGAATGACCAGCGTGCTCCCTTTCAATGCAGAGTGACCAGCGTGCCGTGCCCCCATTCAATGCAGAGTGACCAGCATGCCATGCCCCCCTTCAATGCAGAGAGACCAGCTTGCCCCCTTTCAATGCAGAATGGCCAGCGTGCCCTGCTTCAATGCAGAGAGATCATCGTGCCCCCTTTGAATGCAGAGAGACCAGCGTGCCCCCTTTCAATGCAGAGAGACCAGCGTGCCCCCTTTCAATGCAGAATGACCAGCGTGCCCCCATTCAATACAGAATAACCAGCATTCTCCCTTTCAATGCAGAGAGACCAGTGTGCCCCTTTCAATGTAGAGAGACCAGCGTGCCCCCTTCAATGCAGAATGACCAGCGTGCCCCCTTCAATGCAGAATGGCCAGCATGCCCCCTTTCAATGCAGAATAACCAGCTTGACCCCTTTCAATGCAGAATAACCAGCGTGATCCCTTTCGATGCAGAATGGCCTGCGTGACCCCTTTCGTGCAGAGAGACCAGCATGTCCCCTTTCAATTCAGAATGGCCAGCGTGACCCCTTTAATGCAGAATGACCAGTTTACCCCTTAATGCAGAATGACCAGCGTGACCCCTTAATGCAGAATGACCAGTGTGACCCCTTTAATGCATAATGACCAGCGTGACCCCTTTCAATGCAGAATGGCCAGCGTGAACCCTTTTAATGCAGAATGGCCAGTGTGACCTCTTTCAATGCAGAATAACCAGGGTGACCCCTTTAATGCAGAATAACCAGCGAGACCCCTTTAATGCAGAATAACCAGCGTGACCCCTTTCAATGCAGAATGGCCAGCGTGACCTCTTTCAATGCAGAATAACCAGCGTGACCCCTTTCAATGCAGAATAACCAGTGTGACCCATTTCAATGCAGAATGACCAGCGTGACCCCTTTCAATGCAGAATAACCAGCGTTACCCCTTTAATGCAGAATAACCAGCGTGACCCCTTTCAATGCAGAATGGCCAGCGTGACCCCTTTCAATGCAGAATAACCAGCGTGATCCCTTTAATGCAGAATAACCAGTGTGACCCCTTTCAATGCAGAATGGCCAGCGTGACCACTTTCAATGCAGAATAACCAGCGTGATCCCTTTCAATGCAGAATGCAGAATGACAAGTGTGACCCCTTAATGCAGAATGACCAGCGTGACCCCTTAATGCAGAATGACCAGCGTGACCCCTTTAATGCAGAATGACCAGCATGACCCCTTTAATGCAGAATGACCAGCGTGACCCCATTTAATGCAGAATAAACAGCGGGACCCCTTTCAATGCAGAATAAACAGCGTGACCACTTTCAATGCAGAATGACCAGTGTGACCCATTAATGCAGAATGACCAGTGTGACCGCTTAATGCAGAATGACCAGCATGACCCCTTTAATGCAGAATGACGAGCGTGACCCCTTAATGCAGAATGACCAGCATGACCCCTTTAATGCAGGATGACCAGCATGACCCCTTTAATGCAGACTGACCAGCGTGACCCCTTTCAATGCAGAATGGCCAGCGTGACACCTTTCAATGCAGAATAACCAGCGTGACCCCTTTCAATGCAGAATGCAGAATGACCAGTGTGACCCCTTAATGCAGAATGACCAGTGTGACCCCTTAATGCAGAATGACCAGCGTGACCCCTTAATGCAGAATGACCAGCGTGACCCTTTAATGCAGAATGACCAGCATGACCCCTTTAATGCAGAATTACCAGCGTGACCCCTTTCAATGCAGAATGGCCAGCGTGACCCCTTTCAATGCAGAATAACCAGTGTGATCCCTTTCAATGCAGAATGATCAGTGTGAACCCTTAATGCAGAATGACCAGTGTGACCCCTTAATGCAGAATGACCAGCATGACCCCTTAATGCAGAATGACCAGCGTGACCCCTTTAATGCAGAATGACCAGCGTGACCCCTTTAATGCAGAATGACCAGTGTGACCCCTTTCAATTCAGAATGGCCAGCGTGAACCCTTTTAATGCAGAATAACCAGTGTGACCCCTTAATGCAGAATGACCAGCATGACCCCTTTAATGCAGAATGACCAGCATGACCCCTTAATGCAGAATGACCAGCGTGACCCCTTTAGGGCAGAATGACCAGCATGACCCCTTTAATGCAGAATGACAAGGGTGACCCCTTTCAATGCAGAATGGCCAGTGTGACCCCTTTCAATGCAGAATAACCAGCGTGACCCCTTTCAATGCAGAATGCAGAATGACCAGTGTGAACCTTAATGCAGAATGACCAGTGTGACCCTTTAATGCAGAATGACCAGCATGACCCCTTTAATGCATAATGACCAGCGTGACCCCTTTCAATGCAGAATGGCCAGCGTGAACCCTTTTAATGCAGAATGGCCAGTGTGACCTCTTTCAATGCAGAATAACCAGGGTGACCCCTTTAATGCAGAATAACAAGCAAGACCCCTTTAATGCAGAATAACCAGCGTGACCCCTTTCAATGCAGAATGGCCTGTGTGACCCCTTTCAATGCAGAATAACCAGTGTGACCCATTTCAATGCAGAATGACCAGCGTGACCCCTTTCAATGCAGAATAACCAGCGTTACCCATTTTAATGCAGAATGACCAGCGTGACCCCTTTCAATGCAGAATGGCCAGCGTGACTCCTTTCAATGCAGAATAACCAGTGTGACCCATTTTAATGCAGAATGACCAGCGTGATCCCTTTCAATGCAGAATGACCAGCGTGACCCCTTTCAATGCAGAATAACCAGCGTGACCCCTTTAATGCAGAATAACCAGCGTGACCCCTTTCAATGCAGAATGGCCAGCGTGACCCCTTTTAATGCAGAATAACCAGCGTGATCCCTTTAATGCAGAATAACCAGCGTGACCCCTTTCAATGCAGAATGGCCAGCGTGACCACTTTCAATGCAGAATAACCAGCGTGATCCCTTTCAATGCAGAATGCAGAATGACAAGTGTGACCTCTTAATGCAGAATGACCAGTGTGACCCCTTAATGCAGAATGACCAGCGTGACCCCTTAATGCAGAATGACCAGCGTGACCCCTTTAATGCAGAATGACCAGCATGACCCCTTTAATGCAGAATGACCAGCGTGACCCCATTTAATACAGAATAAACAGCGTGACCCCTTTCAATGCAGAATAAACAGCGTGACCACTTTCAATGCAGAATGACCAGTGTGACCCATTAAGGCAGAATGACCAGTGTGACCGCTTAATGCAGAATGACCAGCATGACCCCTTTAATGCAGAATGACGAGCGTGACCCCTTAATGCAGAATGACCAGCATGACCCCTTTAATGCAGGATGACCAGCATGACCCCTTTAATGCAGACTGACCAGCGTGACCCCTTTCAATGCAGAATGGCCAGCGTGACCCCTTTCAATGCAGAATAACCAGCGTGACCCCTTTCAATGCAGAATGCAGAATGACCAGTGTGACCCCTTAATGCAGAATGACCAGTGTGAACCCTTAATGCAGAATGACCAGCGTGACCCCTTAATGCAGAATGACCAGCGTTACCCTTTAATGCAGAATGACCAGCATGACCCCTTTAATGCAGAATTACCAGCGTGACCCCTTTCAATGCAAAATGGCCAGCGTGACCCCTTTCAATGCAGAATAACCAGTGTGATCCCTTTCAATGCAGAATGATCAGTGTGACCCCTTAATGCAGAATGACCAGTGTGACCCCTTAATGCAGAATGACCAGCATGACCCCTTAATGCAGATTGACCAGCGTGACCCCTTTAATGCAGAATGACCAGCATGACCCCTTTAATGCAGAATGACCAGTGTGACCCCTTTCAATTCAGAATGGCCAGCGTGAACCCTTTTAATGCAGAATAACCAGCATGACCCCTTTCAATGCAGAATGCAGAATAACCAGTGTGACCCCTTAATGCAGAATGACCAGCATGACCCCTTTAATGCAGAATGACCAGCATGACCCCTTAATGCAGAATGACCAGCGTGACCCCTTTAGAGCAGAATGACCAGCATGACCCCTTTAATGCAGAATGACCAGCGTGACCCCTTTCAATGCAGAATGGCCAGTGTGACCCCTTTCAATGCAGAATAACCAGCGTGACCCCTTTCAATGCAGAATGCAGAATGACCAGTGTGAACCTTAATGCAGAATGACCAGTGTGACCCCTTAATGCAGAATGACCAGCGTGACCCCTTTCAATGCAGAATGGCCAGTGTGACCCCTTTCAATGCAGAATAACCAGCGTGACCCCTTTCAATGCAGAATGCAGAATGATCAGTGTGAACCTTAATGCAGAATGACCAGTGTGACCCCTTAATGCAGAATGACCAGCGTGACCCCTTAATGCAGAATGACCAGTGTGACCCCTTAATATAAAATGACCATTGTGACCCCTTAATGCAGAATGACCAGTGTGACCCCTTATTGCAGAATGACCAGCGTGACCCCTTAATGCAGAATGACCAGCATGACCCCTTTAATGCAGAATGACCAGCGTGATCCCTTAATGCAGAATGACCAGCATGACCCCTTAATGCAGAATGACCAGCGTGACCCCTTTAATGCAGAATGACCAGCGTGACCCCTTTAATGCAGAATGACCAGTGTGACCCCTTTCAATTCAGAATGGCCAGCGTGAACCCTTTTAATGCAGAATAACCAGCATGACCCCTTTCAATGCAGAATGCAGAATAACCAGTGTGACCCCTTAATGCAGAATGACCAGCATGACCCCTTTAATGCAGAATGACCAGCGTGACCCCTTAATGCAGAATGACCAGCGTGACCCCTTTAGGGCAGAATGACCAGCATGACCGCTTTAATGCAGAATGACCAGCGTGACCCCTTTCAATGCAGAATGGTCAGTGTGACGCCTTTCAATGCAGAATAACCAGCGTGACCCCTTATTGCAGAATGCAGAATGACCAGTGTGACCCCTTAATGCAGAATGACCAGCGTGACCCCTTAATGCAGAATGACCAGTGTGACCCCTTAATATAAAATGACCATTGTGACCCCTTAATGCAGAATGACCAGTGTGACCACTTAATGCAGAATGACCAGCATGACCCCTTTAATGCAGAATGACCAGCGTGACCCCTTAATGCAGAATGACCAACGTGCCCCCTTAATGCAGAATGACCAGTGTACCGTGCCCCCCCACCCGAGACCTTTGCACTTACCTGCAGCGGCTTCTCCTCTGTCCCCCGGCTTCTCCTCAAGTCCTTCTGCCTCCTCCTCGGCCAAAGGCATTGTTTTGCCTTTTCGGCCAATCAGGAAGACCCGCTTCCTGATTGGCCAGGAGGAGCATTTGTGTGACAATAGCAAATTTTCATTCGCTATTGTCACACAATGGGTGGACTCGGGGCGCACTGCTCTGCACCCCAGGTCCATCCTTCTGATCGGGAGCCGAAGCTGAGGAAGGAGCTGGGAGGAGGAGGGGGCGGGCAGATCGGGAACCGAAGACGAGGGCGGAGCTGGGAAGAGGAGGGGCGGACAGCAGAGATGGACGGGACCAGGCATTATCGGAGACAAAATCTGACAGGACACCGGCGGCCAGATTTTCTGGGACTTCAGCCCTGCTCCGCGGGACCCCCTTCAAATTGCGGGACAGTCCCGCGGATTCCGGGACAGTTGGGAGGTATGAAGTCAGTAATGATAGAGAGACAGCCGGACACAGGAGAGACCGTCCTGTAATATGGAATAATAGAGACAGTCAGTAATAATAGAGAGACAGCCGGACACTGGAGAGACCGTCCAGTAATATGGAATAATAGAGACAGTCAGTAATGATGAAGAGACATCCCGACACAGGAGAGACCGTCCTGTAATATGGAATAATAGAGACAGTCAGTAATGATGAAAAGACAGTCGGACACAGCAGAGACCATCCTGTAATATGGAATAATAGAGACAGTCAGTAATGATGAAAAGACAGTCGGACACAGCAGAGACCGTCCTGTAATATGGAATAATAGAGACAGTCAGTAATGATAAAGAGACAGCCGGACACAGGAGAGACCGTCCTGTAATATGGAATAATAGAGACAGTCAGTAATGATTAAGAGACAGTCGGACACAGGAGAGACCGTCCTGTAATATGGAATAATAGAGACAGTCAGTAATGATGAAGAGACAGTCGGACACTAGTTTGGTTATTTCCTCTGCTGGTCCACATATTTTCAGCTGATTTAAAAGTGAAAATACTGCAACTGGCCACTAGATGGCACTAAGTATCATAGGAATTGCCTAGAATACTAAGCGCCATCTAGAGGCCAAACGTTGTATTTTCTGTTTTAATTGGATGAAAAACTTTCAACCAGCACAGGAAATAATCTGCTAACATTCATTTATTTTTCTTTCCGCACAGAATGTATGTAAATGGACTTTCACTGGGTTGTTTCCCATGGAGATTTCTGTAAATACCCCCCTATGTGTATAATGCTAAGGTCACTCCATTACCATGTGTGATATCACTTCACATTTTGCTTTAATTTGGAAAGTGAGGGGAAAGCACTGACTGTGGTCTCTCCCAGGCTCCTCATAGACAGGTGATTGGCTTTTTTAGGGTTTTCAGCTCCTTATTGTACCAAGCAATGACAGAGGTGAAATGTACAGCCCTGGTATGATTAAGCCACTCCCCCGAGGATCGCACATTTTGAAATTTAGACATTTCTTATTTTTTTACCCATAAATTATGTTTTAAATTCACAATCAATAATTCATGTAAAATGTTTAGAATTTCCCTGTTCTGATATTATTATAATATATAATGTGATGTATACAGCACAGTGATGATGTCATTGCTACACTTATTAGGTAATATCTGGGTTTGCATAGACATTGGGTACACAAAGTGGATTTATATCCTTTGTGGCTATTGAGTGATATATTTAAATGAAACTGTTTGTGCCCGGAGTTCACCTTTAATACGCACACATTGAGAAGACAAAGAAGGGTGTGGGGTCACACATTACCTGATGAGTCCTTTGATCCGGATGTTCCTGATGGTCCACCGGGTAAAATCTGGACTTCTCTGCCTGGAAATTGAAGCGGAGACTTAATCCAACCCCTCCTCCATGCTTTATTACAAATGAAGACAGTTGGGGGCCACACCCCAGCTTCCCCCCCCTCCGGCATTATACTGCTCAGGACTTCTAAAAAATGGAATATTGTGTATCAGTCATGGTCATGGAACCAGGTATTAGCACAAGCACACTGATCCCATGATCATGCGACCAAGTATTAGCACAAGTACAGTGATCCCATGATCATGTGACCAAGTATTAGCACAAGTACAGTGATCCCATGATCATGTGACCAGGTATTAGCACAAGCACAGTGATCCCATGATCATGTGACCAAGTATTAGCACAAGTACAGTGATCCCATGATCATGTGACCAAGTATTAGCACAAGTACAGTGATCCCATGATCATGTGACCAGGTATTAGCACAAGCACAGTGATCCCATGATCATGTGACCAAGTATTAGCACAAGTACAGTGATCCCATGATCATGTGACCAAGTATTAGCACAAGTACAGTGATCCCATGATCATGTGACCAGGTATTAGCACAAGTACAGTGATCCCATGATCATGTGACCAGGTATTAGCACAAGCACAGTGATCCCATGATCATGTGACCAGGTATTGGTAGTGTTGGCAGTGTGGGCGATGCCAAGTCCTTAATGGTACCGTATAGAAGCTTAACAAGAAAAGAGGATTTCTTAAAACATTATTTTATTATCCAAAAATATATAAAAAATAAAGGCGAAAAATCTCCATATTTAAAACACAAATACAAATATTTAACTTCAGATATTCAATATTTTTTTTTACAATTGTGCTCTACAAATAATACATCACAGATGGAGTCACCCTCAGAGTATGGTGACTATCAGTATCGACAATACCATCTGGATGGATTGTACTCAACATGTTTCACAGGACATTCACCGCTTCTTCAGGACCTTATTATATCATCATAACGAGTAGGGATAGACCAATCATTGGAAAGGCCGATATATCGAGGGACAATATGCACTTTCCACAATATCTCAGTTTCGGCCGATATATCGAGGGACAATATGCACTTTCCCCGATATATCGGTATTGGCCGATATTGCCAATATTTTTGTGACGTCGTTCTTCCTTCTTAGGCCGCCTCCCTCGCCTTGGACAGCCTCGTCTGGAGTCGGGATTAGTCTCACAGGAGTGTATCACAGCCATACACCCAAGTCACAGCAGCCCGGTGCCAGCCAGCCACCCACATCTACAGGCCCTATACCAGCCAGCCAGCCATGGGCATTGTACCAGCGAGCCAGCCAGCCATCCACCCACAGGCTCTGTACCAGCCAGCCACCCACAGGCCCTGTACCAGGCAGCCACCCACAGCCCCTGTGCCAGCCACCCACCCACCACAGGGTGCCAGCAAGCCACCCACCACAGGGTGCCAGACAGCCAGCCATCCACAGACAGGGTGCCAGACAGCCAGCCACCCACAGACAGGGTGCCAGACAGCCAGCCACCCACAGGCCCTGTACTAGCCAGCCACAGGCACTGTACCAGCGAGCCACCCACAGGCTCTGTACCAGCCACCCACAGGCCCTGTACCAGCCAGCCACAGGCACTGTACCAGCCAGCCAGCCACCCACAGGCCCTGTACCAGCCAGCCACCCACAGCCCCTGTGCCAGCCAAAAGGGTGCCAGCCAGCCACCCACCACAGGGTGCCAGACAGCCACCCACAGACAGGGTGCCAGTTAGCCAGCCACCCACAGACCCTGTACCAGTCAGCCGCCCACTGGCCCTGTACCAGCCAGCCACCCGTAGGCCCTGTGTCAGCCACCCACCTACCACAGGGTGCCCGCCAGCCACCCACCCACCACAGGGTGCCAGCCGGCCACCCACCACAGGGTGTTAGCCTTAAAAAAACCATATCGGTCTATCCCTAGAGCATCCAATACTGAAAGACATTAATCATATATTAGTTTCCATATCAAGGATAATGTATATTACATAATAATTTATAAACATATCAATAAATATATAGTGTATGGGAAATCACTCCATGCGTTTCCCTTATTCCATGCAGAGCCCCACCCCAGGAGCACAGGGAAACACATGGAGTGATTTCCCATACATTATATATTTATTGATATGTTGGAGCCTGGAGACTCCATGGACATGTAGAGAGGTGACATGAAATACTGGATTGGTGGAGCCCGGTGAAGACTCAGCAGTACCGGCCTCAAAATGCTGCATGCAAAGGAGAGCTTAAGTGTCATCAATATACCCGAATCAGCAGAGAGAGCAAGGAGTTACCCGTGTCATTGCAGCTCGCTTCTAAGTCCAGGAGACCGGCCTTAATGTTGACTTTCACATGACTGCAGGTCCCAAGCTGAAGTTCAGGCATTAGTGAGTGCAGTTCCACTTGTCCCCCACATGGGTGCCTAGCCCCGCCCACACACATGTAGGTAAAAACCAACCTGTGTGCAAAATCACACATTTATGAAATGTGCAAAAAATGTGTCCTGTGCTCGATGCCCTTCTGCCACCCCAAACGTGACAAGGAAACGTCCATTTTTCTGTGCGTCAAGTTACTCAACAAACGCATCAAAATGTGCGGATAAAAAAACACGTGAGGCGCAACGCTCAAAAAGCTACATGAGCTACTTTGCCACATGTGTCACACGTAGGGCAGCCCATTAAAATCAATAGGAACCCTCATACATGCACTAAAACGCAAAACATGTGTGCGATTTCCCGCACATTCTCAAAACACTCAGGTGTGAACGCAGCCTCATTGTTTAATATAAAATGTTAAACCTCCTGACTTGTTCTTCTCCATCACATGAAACACTAAACCACCATCCAAGTAAAAAGTAAAGTAATAAAAAAGAAGAATGGGAAGCAGTAGAGCGCCCCCTGTGTATTTCTAGTGTTATCAATATGGAAGTTATTTGTTTGAATTGAAATTTATGGAGCCTCAAAAAGGATAAAATGGTGAAAAAAAATAATTTCTGTTCTGTAATTGGATAAGCCTTCGTTAAAGATGTTACCCTGAGATATTTCCAAAATCTAGTTTAGACCACCTTTAGTTCTCCTCTGAGAATTGCCCAATGGTGGTAAAAGCATTGCGCCAAATTCAAGTACAAGTTCTGGCCAGGTAGATGAATTTGGCGCACGCATCACCACTTTTAGAATGCCTGGGAGATGCCTTCACAAAATCTGTCTGTGCCAGTCTTTATGAATTCCAGGGAATATATTTAGTATGTACAATCAGCCCCACCCCTGAGGAGTCTTTTACCTGACACTCTGAGAAATATCAGCACTGACTGCAGAGTGGCACACGTCATCAATAATACCATGAGCAGTGCAGGGACCAGACAACCACAGCGGGATACTCCATGGGCACAATGCTTTCTTCTTGATGATGTGAGGACCTCATGATGAGAGAAGAATGTTTTAGGATTATTGCGGGATGATGCTGGGGCCACGTTTTCATACCCTGGAGATTCCGGGACCACATGTTTGTAAATGGGTGCTGTAGGGATCACATTTGGAACACTGGATCTGGGGTCTGCACCCTCGCTGTCAGATTCTGGAAATACACAGAGTACATAAAGATGAAGGATGGTTGGAGGAAGAGCGATGAACAGGAGAGACAACCCAGGAGACTAGAGCCCAAAATTGTTTATTCCACTAAAATTGTTTCATCAAGATCAGTAGGTGCAGCCAACAAGTAGACATGTGCATTTTGTTTCGCTTAAATTTGATTCGATTTCGGATGAAATTTTCATTTTTGGAAAATTCGGATGTACTGTATACCAATCTCTGAATGGACATAGTAACAAATGTCAACAACCCCCAAAAATTAACGAATGCATTTGTTTCATTTGTTTCATTCAGATGATGTCACATGATGCGATAAGAGTTTCAAACCATGGAGGAAATTAATTACATTTTGGAATTAATTTGATAATTCAGATTCAAATAATGAATGGATCTGAATTTTGTTCCATTTGGTAATTCGGGTGCACGAGATGCCAGTCTATATTGTCCAATCAGCTCATGCCTTTTCTCTTAGTAGGTTGGACTAACGTCCAAAAAATATTCAAATCCATTGGATTCGATAATATATTGAATATATAGTAATCTTCCGGAAAAACTGCAAAATATTTCAAATCCACCCAGACTGACGAATATACAAAACAAATGTCAAAGATACGAAACTAACTCCAAAAATGAATCCGGTCAACTATTGAGTATGATGAAATTAAATTCATCAATGAACGAATGCATCCGAAAACCTGAAAATTGCCGGTGTGTACATGTCTACCAACCAGGTTCAGGTGCCCAGAACTGCCCCATTCAAAAAAGATGTGTAAATTTGGATTGAATGAGAGTATTTGGGTTGGGAAAGGACATTTGGGTTTGGTGAGGACGTCTCAATTAGGTCATTACAGTTATGAGTAAAAATCTATGAACTGGGTAAAAATGTTTGAGTGTAGTAGGAGTAATTAGATTGGTTGGGGATTTTTTGACATAAATGAGGGTGTTTGATGAGAATATATGGGTGGTGTAAGGGTGGTCCGGGGAGGGATTATTCAGGTTGGGGGAGGATACTGTATTTAGGTTTTGGGTAGGTTGGGGTTGAGGAGGCCTTTTTGCAATAGAGAAAGGTGTTTGGTTTGGGTAAAGGCTTTGGGTTGGGTGATGGGTTGAGAATGAGTGAGAGAACTCGATTGGCTGAGAGATTTGGCTTGGTAATGGGCTTTAAATTGATTTAGAGGGTAATGAGAAAGTTTGGGTTGGTGGAATGTAGGGAATGGATAGATTGGATGTGATTGGGATGAGTGAGACATTCATTATGATCATTCATTATTATCATGATCAATATTATCCTCCCCTCCCTTATTATTCTCCAACCCTCTTTCTCTCCCTTAATATTTCACATCTTTACCCTCACCCTCCCCACCCCATTTATCCAGACTTCCAGACTTTGTTCTTCACCTTCTGAGTTTTTTGATTTTTCAAACCCTATAGCTCTGGGGGTTAAGAAACTTATTTTGGTCTTTTTGTACTATTGCTAATGTTGGAATGTTTGGTGGGGGCAGGATGGGCCTCTGGTAGGGCCAATCCTGGGTGGGTGCCAGATGCCATGAGCTGAACAATCGCCGTGAGCTGAACAGTGTTGCCAACCGCCCTGTGACTAGCTTAGCTAGCAACTGAACATGTGCAGTTCCGGAGATGCTTGAGAGCCAGCCGCCCGAGGCGATCCGATCCGAGTCTCTGCAGCTGCAACAATTGCTCCGCCTCCTGCCACCTCTCAGCCAATCAGCATTAGAACCCCCCCCCCCCTTCTACAGCCTTCCACATTTAAAAAGAAGATGAGGTAAAGCCAGAAGACGGTGGGGCTGTACTGTATTGAGGTGGGTGGCTGTCCCCAGTAACCAAGTAAATCAAATAAATAGATTTGAAGCTCCTGCAGATGTGGGATGGAAAGGAGAAGCACTGGCAGTGAGCAGCAGTCTCTTTATTGTGTTTGCTGGGCAGGCTGAGGCTGGCAGCAGATGACACCCAAGGAGGGATGGGAGGAGGAAGTCACAAGGATGGATCTCAGGAATTTGTGCTGAGACTTGTAGTCCCTCACTTTTGTGGATGTGACCTCCCAAAAGTGAAGGACTACAGGTCCCAGCATGAACCCCTCAGAGCTGAGGATGTATCACACCCTACCCCCACCAACTAGTGGAGGACAACAAGTCCCAATAAGTGTATATTGATTGGTTCGCCCAAAATTTATAGCATCTAAAAACTACGGGATATATATATATACATTTCTGTTTTTTTTACTAATAGTGGCGGCGATCAGCGACTTATAGCAGGACTCGTTGCCATAGAAACAGTTGTAAAGGGGAGGAGTTAGTACGATGACCCCATGTGGGGGTGTCAGAAATATTTCTGCACCCAGGTGTCTGTGCCCCTATGATCGGCCCTGGCCTCTGGACAATGTTGCAGGGGTTATTCTCTTATTCCTTTCTTACCTCTATTTCTTTTCTCCCTGTAAAACCTTTTTCTCTTCAATGGGAGAAATGATTTGGGTGAAAGGTTTAGAATGAGTGAGGGATGTTAGTTGGCTGGCGGTGGCTTGAATATGAGATTTGGGATGGGGGTGGGGTTTTGGCTTTTATTTTTGGCTCTCTGGTAAATAAGTAATGAGGGTGTTTTAGGTGGAGGATGGTGTTTGGTTTATCTTACATCAAAATCCACCAAATCAATCACAACCATTACTAAAAATATTCGGTTCATATGTCCAAAATATGAATGTGTTTTATAGTAACCTATAAGAAGTCCTAGTTTTGAAGACACTAGTAAAGACCCATTGCATGTTCAATGTGAAATAACTGGATAATAAAACCACTTCACCCCCAAACCAGGAGGAAGGAGCTCACATGGAGATGTCATCACTGCGAGTTACTATACCCTGACTGTGCCAAGAACTCCTAAACACCCCATCTCCAGGGCACTTCTGAGGTGTTGTTAGAAGGTCAGTGGTGACCATTCTTCAAAGTGGAGGCTGTGTCCATTTTTGTAGAACTTTGTGGTACACATTCAGGTTGAGGAAGAGGAGTTCCTATTACTGCTGTGTGCTGGACACCAGACCAAAGAAGATTAGACCATCTCCTGGCAGACCCTTTACATATGATTGGTGAATAGAGCCCATGTTGAGGATTAATGCTGTAACTTATTTTACCTCTGGTAGTGACCCATCATCATTTATGGTGCTATTCATCTGCTTTTAGGTCAACCATGCTAAACTTTTTAAAAGTCTTATCTAAAAGCAGAAACCACAATGAGCCTTCTTCAGAGACAGAAAGAGGAGAATCCACCTACACCGGGCAGAACTCCATATCTAATATATAGTGTATATTCCTTCTTATATCAGATCATTGATGAAACCAGAATAACAATAAAATGGTAATCTGTGTTGTCTGTGAAGGGTCTCATGTATGCCGGTCATGGTCTATCTAGTTGGTCACATTCAATTTCTTCTATAATGTTGAAGATGTTTTGCTTCTTGTATAAGCCGGCTCTTGTGAACCAATTGTCCAATCTGTCTAACAGGCTATCCATGTCAAACTGGAACAATCATCTCTAGACAGGGAGGGGCCTTGGATATCATATAAGCATATATCATATCATTTTATTAGTATCTTTAACCCCAAAAAACTTACAACAATTTAAATCAGCCATTTAATTGAATCAGCACTTGCCCCAATCAGGGACAGTGATGGTAGTAACTCCATTCAAGTAAACGGCGTTACTTAACGCAGTTACTTTAGAGGATAACGAGTAATCTAACTGAATACTCGTGCCCTCCCTGTAACGCCGTTGCCGCTACTTTGCCTGCGTTACTGCAATTACATCTACGGCCACTAGATGGCAGTAGTGTAATTGTAATTCCCCCTCTGCTCTATGACCGCGACCGGCGCTGTCCGCGGTACTGGAGAGAGAGAGGAGGAGGAGACTGTGTGAGGAGAGGCGAGCAGCAGAGCACAGTGCGCCAGGCCCAGGAGGGCAGAGCATGCGACCAGCCGACCACCATTGCCACTTTGCCAGCCTGGCCGGCCAAAATATGGTCCAGGAGTCTCCAGGGCAGCAGGAAGTCCACCACCGCACACAGCCAGCCAGCCCAGAAGAGAGAGGCGCACACAGCACAGGCAGACAAACAGGCCTGGAGGAGGAGGACGGAGCCAGACGGACCCCAGTGTGCCTGCCTGGGCAGGCCACACCACCACCCGCAGCCAGCCAGGCAGCAGCAGCACAGCAGGTACCAAAAAACAAAAAAACAAAATAAGGTTACTCACAGACTCAGTCACAGTCAGGACTTAGACCCCCACCACCAGTGTGCCACACCACCACCACCACCAGTGTGCCACACCGCCACCACCAGTGTGCCACACCACCACCACCACCACCAGTGTGCCACACCGCCACCACCAGTGTGCCACACCACCACCAGTGTGCCACACCACCACCACATGTGTGCCACACCGCCACCACCAGTGTTCCACACCGCCACCCCCACCACCAGTGTGCCACACCGCTAACACCAGTGTGCCACACCACCAGTGTGCCACACCGCCACCACCAGTGTGCCACACCGCCACCACCACCACCACCAGTGTGCCACACTGCTAACACCAGTGTGTCACACCGCCACCACCAGTGTGCCATACCGCCACCACCAGTGTGCCACACGCCACCACCATCAGTGTGCCACACCGCCACCACCAGTGTGCCACACTGCTACCACCACCACCAGTGTGCCACACCACCAGTGTGCCACATCGCTACCACCAGTGTGCCACACAACCAGTGGGCCACACTGCCACCACCACCACTACCAGTGGGCCACACCGCCACCACCAGTGTGCCACACTGCCACCACCACCAGTGTGCCACACCGCCACCACCACCAGTGTGCCACACTGCCACCTCCACCAGTGTGCCACACCACCACCACCACTACCAGTAGGCCACACCACCACCACCAGTGTGCCACACCACCACCACCACCAGCCAGCCACTCCAGGCACCAGGTACCAAAAAACAAAACAAAATACAGTTACTCACACAGTCAGGAGGACTCAGACCCCCACAGTGTGCCACACCGCCACCACTATTAAAGATCTTATAGAATGTAATTGCATTATAGAATAGTAAAAAAAGTCACAGTTACTTTGCTGAGTAACTAATTACTTTTTCAATGTGGTAACTGAGTCACTAACTCAATTACTTTTTGGGAGAAGTCATTTGTAACTGTAACTAATTACTTTTTTAAAGTAAGATGACCAACACTGATCAGGGAACAGCCTAATGTTCATATACAAACAGAAGTTTGGGCATTGGTGTGAACACTGGGCTTTTATCTTATTGGGGGGTATTTATAGTTGCAGTATTTCTACCACAGTTACTCACAGTTGTGGCAAGACTGAGAAATGAGGCAGGAGGTTTGGTGGCAATACTACACAAAACTACATCTGTTGCTTTGGTTGCAAATCATACACAAAGATCCCTACTGACATATTTCTACACACAATGCACACTGGTAATTCAGCCCCAATGGCTTTAATAAATGTCCTCACTTTCTTCTCCCCCACCCCTCCCCGGGTTACCTGCTTTCTGAGCGCTCCTCCGGGCAGACTCTGCGTCCTCCTCCATGCTGTCTCTGCTCTCATATGATGTTCTGTGGTCTCTGCAGATGGAGGGGGAAGAGGTAATGAGACCTGAGAGCTCCTCTGTGTCTGCAGACTGTGGTCAGCCATGTATGGAGACAAGAGGAACAAGAGTGTGACGTCTATTAGAGACGATGGGGCTGATTTACTAAAGGAAATGAAGAAGAGATGGGGATCACATGAGAGTGCAAACATGATCCCTGAATCCATCTAGCCAATCGTACAGAGACCTCTAATGTGTACGGATAGGTCCTAGTTTGCTGTGTGTGTAGAACATCCATATAAAAGCTGCTTTGTGTCTTCTATCTCTATAAGGTTCTACAACACCTTCTTCTACTAAGGAATGTGTCTACATTGTACATCGGCACAGAGGGGTCATTTCATCCCAATTTTGGTACTTCTGTCATTCTGATCACATCTGCATTTCACCGATTTATAAAAGGGGTTTCCATAGTTGTGTTCAGCAATTGAAATTATTATTCTTCACTTTTCCAGTTTTTACCATTGGAATTATGATTTCCTAATTCATAAAACTTGGTGAAGTTTGTCTTCCTTTTACTCCAATCAGGGAGGAGAGAAGCGGGTAAGAAGAGTGTTGTAGTTCCTAGGATGTGTTATCAGGGAAAGGGATGGGGGGGGGGGGGGTTGTGACGAACGCCCCTTTACCTGGACGTTCACCACCGGCTCCTGGAGGAGTGTGGAGGCTAGCCTCCTGCCTACTGACTATGGGCCCCCGGCTTTTAAGGGAACACCACTCTTTGTGAGGTGTATGCTAGGGGCACAGGGTGACCGAGAAAATGATGGACAACTACTTAATGGACACTGAGGAAATGGTTTTGATTACTTCAAATGGGACAGTAATATTTATCCACAATATCCCTCAAGAAATCTATGATACATTAATTCCACTGTATCAGAATGATGGAACATTGTATGAGTTTTGCCTCATAGACTATTGTAAACCGTTGCCATGAACTCTGTGACATCTGAATAATCAAAGCATTGCTTAGATGTGGATTCCAAGTACTTCAATGTAGGAGACAGATAGTCTGCTACTGGGGAATTCTGCTACTGTCTGTTTAATAAGGTGTTCTGTGTTTATACTTAGGATAATGTGTAATGTACTTTGTTTAGGCTTGCTGCAGTGCTGGGTTAATTAATATGTTAATTATAACATTGTCTGGGTCTGGATTCCCATTCACCAATTGTTCCTGTTCAGATGGCTAAGTAATTAGCTCAGGTTAATTATGTTTCCCTATACAATTTCATCTGCATATGATAATGTAATCAGGCAACCCCTGACCTGTGTGTGTTTATGGGAGTGTCATGGGTGTGTTTACTGTGTCTCTGTATTGTATAAAAGTGTCTCTGTATTGTATAAAAGTGGGCCATTGAGCCTGGATTAAGGAGATTGGTTATACCCTTCATCAAGTGTAGTGTTTGGGGAACTGGGAGCTATAATAACTAGGTATGATCGAACTTTTGAAAAGTTCGGTTCGACCAGAACACCCGAATTTCCTGAAAGTTTGGTTCGGATTCCAGAACCCCATTGAAATCAATGGGACCCCAACTTCTGGAATCAAAAAACACAATTTTGAAGCCCTAAAACCCAATAAATGCCTCTAAAAAGTGCCTAGGGTTCTGGGTCATGCCCCAGAGACTATTAATCACACAAAAAAAAGTTCTACAAAATTGTAATTTTTGATAGAGAGCCAATTATTGAAATAAAAAATGAGATTTCTTTGGATTTAGTGTCTGGGGGGTCTAAAAAGTGTACCTGTGAAGTTTCAGCTCTGTAGTATGTCCAGAACCAGAAAAAAAAAAAATTGTATTAGAATTAATATAGAACAGGGATAGGGCTCCGCTATTTTCACACCTTGCCAGTTTTGTAGCAAGCGTTTTTTTGGGCATTTTTTGGGGGTCTTTGGAGGCAGGCATAACATCAGAACTTCTGTGTATGGGTATATATACACACACACATGTATGTATATATACACATATATAGGTGTGAAAGTAGCAGAAACCTATGCTTGCGCTAATGAAATAATTAACACCCATATGGCTTCTCTGCTATAACACCTATATGTGTGTATGTGTATAAATACATATAAGCGTGTGTGTATATATACCCCTATACAGAAGTTCAGCCTGCTGAAAAAACACACCTGGACGTTTTTGTAGCTGGTGTTTTTTTGGGCATTTTTTGGGCGTCTTTGGAGGCAGGCATAACATCTAAACTTCTGTATAGGGGTATATATACACACACACTCATATGTATTTATACACATACACATATATAGGTGTTATAGCAGAGAAGCCATATGGGTGTTAATTATTTCATTAGCGCAAGCATAGGTTTCTGCTACTTTCACACCTATATATGTGTATGTGTATGTGTATATATACATACATGTGTGTGTATATATACCCCTACACAGAAGTTCAGATGTCATGCCTGACTCCAAACATGTCCTCAAAAAAGCCCTATAAACGCCTGCAGCAAAAAGCAGGGTGACAGGGGCAAAGCCATATCCCTGTTCTATAAGAAACAATCTTTTCTCTATAGTGGTCACCCTGACATGGAAGGGTTTGGTCACCCTGTCATAGCAGTCAGAGTCAGTTAACCCTACACTACACTACGGTCCCCTTACACTTAACACTTTCCCTACAGAAACTAGATTATTAAATCTAACTATAGTGGAAAATACTACCCTAACTACAATAGATATCCCTTTCCTCACACTAATAATTGCTAAATGACACTTTGAAGCAGAAGTAACAGAACTGCTTCCACTCTCTTCCACGTCCCTGTATTACAATGCTAGGAATTTGGCGGGGCTATCTTATATACTGGGGGGCGTATTCACTAATGATTGGCCTCTGGACCCCCTAGTCACTCCAATCACATTCCTAGCATTCTCCTGCCCCCTCAATTGGCTTTTACTGATGGTTCTGGTCCAATCACGGGCTTTTAAAGCCCATTTCCTGTCCCATTGCATTTTGGTCGGTTCTGGTTGCCGAATTCCGAACTTTTTCAGCCAAAAGTTCGGAATTCGGCCGAACCTCGAACAGTCAATGTTCGGGTCGAACCGATGGTCGACCCGAACCGTTCGATCATCCCTAATAATAACTACATCAATTGGGATTTGGGAGACTTACAACGGATATGCTCAGCCGGAGTATTAGGGATCCGTTACAGGGATGTTGGGGCACAATTACACCATCCACTGGTATTGTCTAGGCTCCTTCCACTTCTAGTCCCTATGTCCTGGTGACACAATTTGGGTACCTACCACCACTTCCTCTCTGCACCTTGTCAACAAACACTTCTAAATCACAGCTTTTATATAAAAAGACATATATAATATACAGATGGGTGTATGGATGGCAGTATATGAAGGTTATTATATAAAAATTACAGTATATGGATGTAGCATCCTCCTAGGTAGGTGTTAGAAGAGAGTATAGTTTTTGGGTCTTTCTGTTTACCAGAAAGCTTGGCAGTAAATTTATAGTGCTCTCTGCCTACCAGGGAGCAGGATCAATTGGTAGGGTCTGCTCATGGTGCTCAGGTGCAGCTCAGCTTGTCTGAAGGTTTCACACTGGTCCAATAGGGAGGCATATTGGACAGTGGGCGGAAACCTGACAAGTGAGTGCACAGGCATTGTTATAGCCCTGGTGATTGGCAGAGGAATGTGCCTCGGTGCATGCTGGGTGATTGTATACATGCCGAGGGCACATGTGCTTGGGATCTTCAGCTGGGGAGCGGGGTCCCTGGAGGGAGGGAGCGGCTGCCCCTCCTCTGTAGAAGCTGCCATGTGGCCTTGGGTAGTCGACCTGAGGGCCTTAAAGTCAGATAGGAGCTGAACCCAGATGTCCTGCAGAGCTGACTGGAAGGGAGACACTGGGAAGGATCTGATTCTGCCTACAGTGAGTACAGATCTGTGTCATGGGGCCTGTCCTGTGAGGACCATCCCGTCAGTGGAAGAGTCAGTGGACAGGTATAATTAAAGGCATGCTAGAGAGTATCCTGAAGATAAAGTAGTTGCATCAAGTCTGCTGCTAAAGAGAGCAAGAAGACGTAATTCCTTCATACATGTGGCAGTATGGTAAAGCAGTGTGTCTGCTTCCACAAGTAATCTGGTGAGGCCAAGTGAGAGTTGTCCTTATCTACTGTGAATAGTTCAGTTGGAGTATCCCACTATTCCCTTCTCCCATCCCAATTCCACAATAAATACAAAAACCAAATCCTCTGGACTTTATATTGAGTAATGAGCAAAACGTGAGTAAGGAGGGATGTGTGAAAACCCCCCAGCAACTGTCTGCAGGTAATCAAAAGGAGGCCTAAGAAGTCATCACACAGCAAGCCCTACGGGGACAGTGCTACATGGAGGATGCTTGAAAAATTAAAACATGTAGAATTACATGCTATGGGGTTATAGCTGGAAGAATATCTGAGAAGATGTCACTGCTGGTGAGGGAGCTCCTTGATGTCACATCATGGAATGGAGGTGATTATAGTTCCACTTCAACTACCCCTTGCAGTTTTTGGCTCCCCCGTGTGTTTAGCAAAGTGTGGAAAAAGCTGAATTCTGTGTTGGCAGCATGAAGCCCTCTATTTATAAAGGGAAACTGGTATTAAATGTTGGTGGACCACATGCAGTTTTTTTTTTCCTTGTGTGGGGTTTCCCTTGACATCCATACCAGACACCTTATCAAGGATATGTGCGTAATTTTTTATTTTCTTTATTTGGGGTCCCTTTATTACAATCTATAGCAGACCCTCACCTAAGATAATGGTCAGATACAGATACTGGGGGTAATCCTGACCTTCTTTTTACAAACAGAACAAAGTGACCGGGAAATGTCATTTAACAGCTGGCAATTTTATTTTTTATTTTTACTTTGTGAATATCACTTTTGCTGTAGTACATCGTACAGAGGAGCCACTTCACAGGCAGGTTTACCGCATCCCCCAGGGATGTTATTTAAACAAAATTTAGCATTTTTAATTTTTCCCTTTAAAGTGGTTGCACATCTGAAACTAAAAATGAGCAAAGCGTATCCTTCTATAGCAGAGATGGACAAACTTCGACCCTCCACCTGTTGCAGAACTACAAGTCCCATCATACCTCTGCAAGTCACACTTCAGATTTCCCATAATGCTCCTGCTTCTGGGAGTCATGCATGCAACTGTCAGTCCTGCAATGCTTTTTGGGACATGTATTTCCACAACATCTGCAGTTGCCAATCCCTGTTCTATAGTGTGTATTTGCCTCAATCCAAGGCAACTAGTATGGTTCTTGTCTGATCTCTCTTCCCTCTGCTATTTGCTTGAGTCATTACTGACAGGTTATACCGACACCACAGAATTCCACGACATGGTCCAACCCCCCTCCAGCACGCAGTATGTGATTGACAGCCTCAGCTGTTTATGTTTCCCTAAAAGACTGTGTAGGGGGGGGGGGGTGTCAATGCCCTCCACTCAGATCTCAGATTACACTCAGCTTCCTGCTCTATGCTGTGCAGTGTGTGACATCAGATCCCTGCCTTCTGGAGCTGAGAAATGCTGTGTAAATTCTGTATTTTGAATGAATATAGAGAAGAGAGGGCTGCAGAACCAAGAGTTTGTATATCTGTGCACTGAACAGGATGGGAGTGATGAGTTATTACACCTTTAGGAATTTTAAAGATTGAAATACAGACATTTGTTTCTGAGGTTAGGGGAGACTTTACACCTTGTCTGTGCTAATCTGTAATGTAGACACATCATTTGGCATCCAGTGGGGAACAGGGGGTAAATACAGATTAAACATTTGGCCTTCCTTCAACGCCATATTGGTAAAATCATAGCAGACTTGTATTGTAACTCTATCTTTATAAAATGTATTCAGGCCTACTCACTCTTGGCTGGATCATGACTCCATCCTTCCATTCTTCTACCATCCTCCCTCTAATCTTATCTGTCTTCCTCTCCTAAACCCTTCCTCGTTCTCCTTTCCCCTTCTCTTACCTCCTTTTCCTACCTCCCCTAAATCCTCCCCTCCTCTATGTTACCCTTCTCTAACCTCATTCCTCCATCCTCTCCTGAAACCCCCCCCCCCCCCCAAATCTTTTCTCTTTTCTTAACTTCTTTCTCTTACTTTCTTGAACCTCCCCTCCTCTCAATTCCCCTTCTCTAACCTGCCCTCCCAAACCTTCCCTTCTTCTAATCTCCTCTCTCCATCCCCTAAACACTCCCTTTCTCTAACCTTCTTTCCCTTCCTCTCTACCCTCCCCTCCTCTCCCCTCTCCTTTCTCTAACTTCCTCTCTTTTCCTTTCGTCAACCCCCTTACTCTTCTCTACATTTTTCTCCCTTCCTCTCTCCAATCCTTCCACCTTCTCCCTTTCCACTTCTGTAACCTCCTCATCTTTCCTCTCCTGAACCCCTCCCCCTTTCCCTTTCTCTCCTGAACCCTCCCCTCCTCAATCTTCTTCTAAAACCTATTTCTTCCTCTTCTGAACCTCCCCCTTCCTTCCCTTTCCCTAACCTTCTCTTCCCCTCTTCTTTTATCCTCTCTAACCTCCTCTCCTGAAACCTCCCCTCCTCTAACCTCCTTTTTCTTCCTCTTTTAAACCCTCTCCTCCTCTCCCTTCCTCTCTCTAACCTTCTCTCCTTTCCTCTCTCTAACCTTCTCTCCTTTCCTCTCTTGAACCTCCCCCTATTCTTCTTTCTACTTGTCTAAACTCATCTTTTTCCCTAACCTCAAATTTCATCTCCTCTCCCCACCACCCTCCTCCGAGGATCACCATTGCAGCGTATTCTATTACAAACACTCTCGGCTCAGAGGAGACATCTGAGGACGGTGTGAGAAAAGTGTCCTTATCCTTTAATGTTCCGGGATTCAGTACACACATATTGGTATCAATCATTTTATTACTTAACAGAAACAGAAATAAACACGAAGGAGCAACAACTATGACTTCATGCGTACTTTATATACAATTCAGAATAACTGCACAGAGATCAAAACATTTATACAGCGTTCCTCAGATCACTGCGGTCACACAGAGTTCCTCAGATCACTGCGGTCACACAGAGTTCCTCAGATCACTGCGGTCACACAGAGTTCCTCAGATCACTGCGGTCACACAGAGTTCCTCAGACCAGTGCGGTCACACAGTGTTCCTCAGATCAGTGCGGTCACACAGTGTTCCTCAGATCACTGCGGTCACACAGAGTTCCTCAGACCAGTGCGGTCACACAGTGTTCCTCAGATCAGTGCGGTCACACAGTGTTCCTCAGATCAGTGCGGTCACACAGTGTTCCTCAGATCAGTGCGGTCACACAGGGTTCCTCAGATCAGTGCGGTCACACAGCGTTCCTCAGATCAGTGCGGTCACACGGTGTTCCTTAGATCAGTGCGGTCACACAGTGTTCCTCAGATCAGTGCGGTCACACAGCATTTTTCTCACAGATGTAGTTCAGTTCGGTATAACAGTTCTCCAGTGTCAGATGAGATCCAAGCTTGGCACAGCTTCCAGTCCCATCAGTGACAATTCTAGATGGGAGAAAAAGTCTGGTGAGAGAATTCCCAGTCATTGTAGATGATCAGTAATGGATGGGGGGAGATAGAGGAGACCATTGGGCACAATATCTCCAGGGGCCTCTACTTATGTAGTTGGGTTGGTGCACACACCGGCTGCTACCCTTGAGTGTCTGGTGATGAGGAACCATGGAGGACATTGTACAGATATAAGATATCCAGAACCAAGTGAATGGGGTCACAGGATTGGTACTGGGGGGTGACCGGTGTCCATAACAACCCCCACCCCTTCCCCCGACAGAGAGAACTGCTTTATTAGTGCTGCCATAAGAGGACTGCTATAGGGGATCTATTCTAAGAAAGTGACTATAAGAGTGCAGCCATAAGAGATTTGTCCAAGTGGGGTACCATGGGAGATATTTCATACCCCCACTTATTTATACTCACATGTATTTCTCACTGGCTGTCAGGGTTCAGTAAAGAGAAATAAAATCTGTTCTGTTTGCATTGTGTGTGTAAATCTTTGTAGAGGAAGAGGACGGAGGAGGAAGCATGACATACTACAGAGATGTGTGTAGAACTACCCCCGTAGGGGCTGCTGTGTATGGATCTAAGTTGGGTCTCCCTCTAATTATCCTGTTGTCAGATACCGGGTATTTTCACACACTGTCAGGTGCTCACACACTCTTTCGCTCATTGTCCCAAATGACCAGTCTAGGGGAATTGTTTTGGGTGTTTTATTTGGAGATTTTGGATAAGAGAAGGGATTAGTGGGGATTATTTGTACTCCAAATTCAACTATGTACGGGTGAGGACAACTCTCACTTGGCCTCACTTAGTAGAACTGAATAGAAGATCTTCTGCTGAACCATACAGCACTTGCTTGGGAAGAAGAAGTCCTTTGCTTGTGTTGGCAGCAGACTTAGTGAACTCTGTATCTTCAGGACACCAGCCAGTATCCTCTTTAGCTTACACCCAACCTGCTGACATTCTAGCACCAAATGGGGGATTTTAACAGCAACAGTCTCTAGGATCTCTTTGGGAATTCTGTACTAACAAGGCCCTGATCGCAGGTCACCTTCCTCTTTGATATTAGATGAGATCCATGGGCATCCTCCCTAAGTCAGCCCTCAAAAGAATCCTTGGATTTCAGCTTCTCTGTTTCTGGCCCTCAGGTTTACCACCTGAGGCCGCATGGCAGCCTGTGCTGGGGAGAGGCAGCAGCCCCCTTCCCCCCTGGACCTCGCTTAGCAGGCGAAGACCAAGAGCCCCATGTGCACCTCAGATATAAGTACAGTCACCCAGTATGCACCGGGGAACCTCCGGTGCCTATTGGCCAAGGCCGTACAGATATCCCCTGCTCTCATATGCATGGTTTCCTCCCAGTGTCCAATACACTGTATTACTATTGGATCAGTGTGAAACATCAAGCCAGGATGAGCAGCATCAGAGCGCACTGGGCAAGTTCTATCCACCAATCACAGCTCTCTATTCAGCAGACAGCTCCTAGATTTACCTGGCTGTCTCCCTGCTAAGCAGAGAAACAAAAAACTCTATACACCTACACTAGCACCGACCTAGGAGGGTGCTACATGTGTATCTAATGATTAGGAGAAAAATGTCCTGTGATACTTACGCCTCCTCGCTGCCATCTGCCCATTGTCCTGTCCACACTCCACCATGGACGTTATATTGGGTTAATCCGACCCAGAATTCCTTTCCTGTGATGGCCACCAGTCTCTGGATAACACAATACACAACACATTATTCACCTTATTCCTATCACCTTCCTGGAGGTCTCCTAAGAAACACCAACTACTGTCCACCCCACACCCAACCCGGAGATCCCGACACTGACCCATATGGTCTCCTCCTTCACCTGGGCCAGTCTGGAGTCACGTTCTGTACAATATTTATCACTAGGTGTACGCCGCTTCATGTTCTCAGAGAGGAAATAACATTTATCATTGATGGAGATCCAGAGATCCGGACATCTAGGAAACCGTCCTGTAATTATAGGAATAATAGAGACAGTCAGTAATGATGAAGAGACAGCTGGACACAGAGACCGTCCTGTAATATGGAATAATAGAGACAGTCAGTAATGATGGAGAGACAGCTGGACACAGGAGAGACCGCCCTTTAATATGGAATAATAGAGACAGTCAGTAATGACAAGGAGAGACAGCCGGATACAGGAGAGACCTTCTTGTAAAATGGAATAATAGAGACAGTCGGGTAATCATGGAGAGACAGCTGGACAGAGCAGAGACTGTCCTGTAATATGGAATAATAGAGACAGTCAGTAATGATAAAGAGACAGCTGGACACAGGAGAGACCGTCCTGTAATAAGGAATAATAGAGACAGTCAGTAATGATGAAGAGACAGCCGGACACAGGAGAGACCGTCCTGTAATATGGAATAATAGAGACAGTCAGTAATGATGAAGAGACAGCCGGACACAGGAGAGACCGTCCTGTAATATGGAATAATAGAGGCAGTCAGAAATTATAGAGACACAGCCGGACACAGGAGAGACCGTCCTGTCATATGGAATAATAGAGACAGTCAGTAATGATGAAGAGACAGTCGGATACTTGTTAGGTTATGTCCTGTGCTGGGCAAAAGTTTTTCATTGATTTAAAATGAAAAATACTGCAACTGGCCACTCGATGGCACTAAGTATCATAGGAATTTCCTAGAATGCTAAGCGCCATCTAGAGGCCAAACGCTGTATTTTCTGTTTTAATTCAATGAAAAACTTTCAACCAGCACAGAAAATATTCTGCTAACATCCCCCCCCTATGTGTATAATGTTATAGTCACTCATTTACCATGTGTGATATCACTTCACATTTTACTTTAGTTTGGAAAGTGAGGGGAAAGCACTGACTGTGGTCTCTCCCAGGCTACTCATAGACAGGTGAATGGCTTTTTTGGGGTTTTCAGCTCCCTTTTGTACCAAGCAATGACAGAGGTGAAATGCACAACCCTGGTATGATTAAGCCACTCCCCCGAGGAACACACATTTTTAAAAAAATTATAAAGGTATTTGTTCTTTTTTTTTTTTAATTTACAATCAATAATTCATGTAAAATGTTTAGAATTTCCCTGTTCTGATATTATTATAATATATAATGTGATGTATACAGCACAGTAATGATGTCATTGCTACATTTATTCGGTAATATCTGAGTTCAGAAAGACATTGAGTGGACTTATATCCTTTGTGGCTACTGAGGGATATATTTAAATTAAAGTTTTTTCTGTTCGGAGTTCTCCTTTAAGACCTGGACATTGAGAAGACAAAGAAGGGTGTAGGGTTACACATTACCTGATGAGTCGTTTGATCCGGATGTTCCTGATGGTCCACCGGGTAAAATCTGGATTTCTCTGCCTGGAAATTGAAGCGGAGACTTAATCTAACCCCTCCTCCATTCTTTATTACAAATGAAGACAGTTGGGGGCCACACCCCAGCTACACCCCCCCCCCCCGGAATTATACTGCTCAGGACTTCTATAAAATGGAATATTGTCTATCACTCATTTTCCTTTCCTTACACTTTAGCACAGCAGCGTACACACATGGGTATAGCTCCTCCCCCCAGCCAATCACAGGACTGGTTATACTATAAATGAAACACTCACAACAAAGGGGCATTCTCATAACTATACTCAATGTTGGCATAGCACATCGAAAAAAACCAGGGAGGGTCACACTGAAGTATTTTATCCAACAGGATTCATTTAGAACTAAACCAAACTCCATTGTGGCGAATGTTGCTTAAACAACATTGTAATAGACTAGAAATGCCCCATGTGTGGACCAGGATGCTGCCCTGCAGAATAAGTGTTGACCTTTAACTTCTGCCCCGAGCACCTAATCCATCTGGTAGAGTTGGCCCTGACATCAGTTAGTGGATTCATCTTCTTTACCAAATAAACCCACCAGACCACCTAGACCAGAGATGATGAATGTGTCCTAGTCTGCCGGACAGACTTAATCTGCTCTGCCTTTTCCTCAATGGGGTTAGTAGTATTCTTGCTATGGGAATTTATATTCCATATGATATGTCTATACTAATTGCTGTTATGTATTGATTATAATTTGTTTGTTTATACACATTTTTGTAGAATGTCGGTCTTGGTTGGTCTCTCTAGCCCTGAGGAAGCCTAGCTGCGAAACGTGTCGGCTTGCTGGGGACCCCTAGACCGCCTACAACAGAGACCATTGAATTATTGGTATAGATGTACCGGCACTCCTATTAGAAGTGTATTCTACATATACATGCTGGTTGTTGCTATATCTTTTTAACATATGTATGTCTATGTATGTTCTACTTGTTTTGGAATAAATAAATTGTTTCTTTTATTATAACCTAGTGTCATAAATGTGATCATCCCTTCTTATTGGTCCACAAAAACCCCATCTTTTTCTCTTTTTGATTTTTTAGGCATACCAAGGTTGCAAGGCTTAACGCTTTTCCCACCATTTTCTTCTGGGTTGCCACTCTCCTACAGGTCAACCAACATAACAGGGGCTGCCTCCAAGCCCCTAGAGGTCGAAATATTACCAAAATGTAAGTGGTTACTCTGCTGGAGATGTCACCCTCTTGAGGGATGGGGAGTGATAGGAGCCTAATCGGGGTTCCTGGTGAGGGTCTGGAGCCTGGAGACTCCATGGACATGTAGAGAGGTGACATGAAATACTGGATTGGTGGAGTCCGGTGAAGACTCAGCAGTACCGGCCTCAAAATGCTGCATGAAATGGAGTGCTTAAGTGTCATCAGTATACCCGAATCAGCAGAGAGAGCAAGGAGTTACCCGTGTCATTGCAGCTCACTTCTAAGTCCAGGAGACCGGCCTTAATGTTGACTTTCACATGACTGCAGCTCCCAGGCTGAAGTTCAGGCATTAGTGAGTGCAGTTCCCATTGTCCCCCACACGGGCGCATAGCTTCGCCCACTTGTGTATGTAAAAAACAACCTGTGTGCAAAATCACGCATTTGTGAAATGCACAAAAAATGAGTGTCATGTGCTCGGTGCCCTTCTGCCACCCCAAACGTGACAAGGAAACGTCCATTTTTCTGTGCGTTAAGTTACTCAACAAACGCATCAAAATGGGCGGAAAATAAAACGCGTGAGGCGCAAAGCTCAAAAAGCTACATGAGCTACTTTGCCACATGTGTGACACGTAGGGCAGCCCATTAAAATCAATAGGATCCCTCATACTTGTGGCAAAAAGACACATACACTAAAACGCAAAACATGTCTCAAATCACTCAGGTGTGAACGCAGCCTCATTGTTTAATAGGAAATGTTAAACCTCCTGACTTGTTCTTCTCCATCACATGAAACACTAAACCACGATCCAAGTAAAAAGTAAAGTAATAAAAAAGAAGAATGGGAAGCAGTAGAGCGCCCCCTGTGTATTTCTAGTTTTATCAATATGGAAGTTATTTGTTTGAAATGAAATTTATGGAGCCTCAAAAAGGATAAAATGGTGGAAAAAATAATTTCTGTTCTGTAATTGGATAAGCCTTCGTTGAAGATGTTACCTTGAGATATTTCCAAAATCTAGTTTAGACCACCTTTAGTTCTCCTCAGAGAATTGCCCAATGGTGGTAAAAGCATTGCGCCAAATTCAAGTACAAGTTCTGGCCAGGTAGATGAATTTGGCGCACGCTGCACCACTTATAGAATGCCTGGGAGATGCCTTCACAAAATCTGTCTGCCCCAGTCTTTATGAATTCCAGGGAATATATTTAGTATGTACAATCAGCCCCACCCCTGAGGAGTCTTTTACCTGACACTCTGAGAAATATCAGCACTGACTGCAGAGTGGCACACGTCATCAATAATACCATGAGCAGTGCAGGGACCAGACAACCACAGCGGGATACTCCATGGGCACAATGCTTTCTTCTTGAAGATGTGAGCACCTCATGCTGAGAGAAGAATGTTTTAGGATTATTGCGGGATGATGCTGGGGCCACGTTGTCATACCCTGGAGATTCTGGGACCATATTTTCGTAAAAGGTCGCTGTAGGGATCACATTTGGAAGGCTGGATCCGGGGTCTGTACCCTCGCTGTCAGATTCTGGAAATACACAGAGTACATAAAGATGAAGGATGGTTGGAGGAAGAGCGATGAACAGGAGAGACACACCAGGAGACTAGAGCCCAAAATTGTTTATTCCACTAAAATTGTTTCATCAAGATCAGTAGGGGCAGCCAACAAGTAGACATGTGCATTTTATTTCGTTTAAATTTGATTCGATTTCAGATGAAAATTAAATTTTTGGAGATTCGGATGTACTGTATACCAATCTCTGAATGGACATAGTAACAAATGTCAACGAACTCCAAAAAAATGTTTAACCAAATTAACAAATGTATTTGTTTCATTTGTTTCATTTAGATGATGCATAATAGTTTGAGCCCATGGGGAAATAATTTCAATTTTGGAATTCGTTTGATAATTCAGATTCAAATAACGAATGGATCTGAATTTTGTTCCATTTGGTAATTCGGATGCCAGTCGATATTGTCCAATCCGCTCATGCCTTAGTAGCTTAGTAGGTTGGACTAGCGCCTGAAATATCAAATCCTTCTCATTCAAATCCATCGGATTCTAAAATATATTGAATATATAGCAATCTCCCGGGAAAAACTGCAAAATATTTCAAATCCACCCAGACTGATGAATATACAAAACAAATGCCAAAGATACGAAACTAACTCCAAAAAACGAATCCGGTAAACTAACGAGTATGACAAAATGAAATTCTTCAATGAACGAATGCATCCGAAACCAAAGAAAATGAAAATTTCTGGCTTGCACATGTCTACCAACAAGTGTCAGGTAGCCAGAACTGCCCCATTCAAAAAAGATTTGTACATTTGGTTTGAATGAGAGTGTCTAGGTTGGGTAAGGACATTTGGGTTTGGTAAGGACGTCTCAATTAGATTATTACAGTTAGGAGCAAAAATCTTTGAACTGGGCAAAATGTTTGAGTGTAGTAGGAGTAATTAAGTTGGTTGGGAATTTTTTTACATAAATGAGGGTGTTTGATGAGGATATATGGATGGTGTAAGGGTGGTCTGGGGAGGGATTATTCAGGTTGGGGGAGGATATTTGGGTTTTGGGTAGGTTGGGGTTGAGAAGGTCTGTTTGCAATAGAGAAAGGTGTTTGGTTTGGGTAAAAGCTTTGGGTTGGGTGATGGGTTGAGAATGAGTGAGGGGACTCGGTTGGCTGAGAGATCTGTCTTGGTAATGGGATTTTAATTGATTTAGAGGGTAATGAGAAAGTTTGGGTTGGTGGATGATGTAGGGAATGGATAGATTGGATGTGATTGGGATGAGCGAGACATTCATTATCATCATGATCAATATTATCCTCCCCTCACTTATTATTCTCTTACCCTCTTTCTCTCCCTTAATATTTCAAACCTTTACCCTCACCCTTCCCATCTGCCCCCCCCCCCCCCACCCACTTATTATCCAGACTTTGTTCTTCACCTCCGAGTTTTTGAATTTTCAAACCCCATAGTTTCGGGGGTTTAGAATCGTATTTTGATCTTTTTGTACTATCGCTGATGTCGATACGTTTGGTGGGGGTAGGAAGGGCCTCCAGACAATGTTTCAGGGGTTATTCTCTTATTCCTTTCTTATCTCTATTTCTTTTCTCCCTGTAAAACCTTTTTCTCTTCAATGGGAGAAATGATTTGGGTGAAAGGTTTAGAATGAGTGAGGGATGTTAGTTGGCTGGCGGTGGCTTGAATAAGAGATTTGGGATGGGGTGGGGTTTTGGCTTTTATTTTTGGCTCTCTGGTAAATAAGTAATGAGGGTGTTTTAGGTGGAGGATGGGGCTTGGTTTATCTTACATCAAATTCAACTTAATCAATCACAACCATTGGTAAAAATTTTCGGTTCATATGTCCAAAATATGAATGTGTTATAAAGTAACCTATAAAAAGTCCTAGTTTTGAAGACACTAGTAAAGACTCATTGCATGTTCAATGTGAAAAAACTGGACAATAAAACCACTTCACTCCCAAACCAGGAGGAAGGAGCTCACATGGAGATGTCATCACTCCGAGTTACTATACCCTGACTGTGCCAAGAACTCCTAAACACCCCATCTCCAGGGCACTTCTGAGGTGTTAGAAGTTCAGTGGTGACCATTCTTCAAAATGGTGGCTGTGTCCATTTTTGTAGAACTTTGTGGTACACATTCAGGTTGCAGAAGAGGATTTCCTATTACTGCTGTGTGCTGGACACCGGACCAAAGAAGATTAGACCATCTCCTGGCAGACCCTTTACATATGATTGGTGAATAGAGCCCATGTTGAGGATTCATGCTGTAACTTATTTTACCTCTGGTAGTGACCCATCATCATTTATGGTGCTATTCATCTGCTTTTAGGTGAACCTGTCAACCATGCTAACATTTTTAAAAGTCTTATCTAAAAGCAGAAACCACAATGAGCCTTCTTCAGAGACAGAAAGAGGAGAATCCACCTACACCGGGCAGAACTCCATATCTAATATATAGTGTATATTCCTTCTTATATCAGATCATTGATGAAACCAGAATAACAATAAAATGGTAATCTGTGTTGTCTGTGAAGGGTCTCATGTATGCAGGTCATGGGGTATCTAGTTGGTCACATTCAATTTCTTCTATAATGTTGAAGATGTTTTGCTTCTTGTTTAACCACTTTACCACTGAGCCTATTTTTGACACTTTTTGTTTACAAGTTAAAATCAGAATTTTTTGCTAGAAAACGACTTAGAACCCCCAAACATTACATATATATATATATATATATATATTTTTTTTTTTTTAGCAAAGACTCTGGAGAATAAAATGGCGGTCATTGCAATATTTTTTGTCACACGGTATTTGCGCAGCGGTCTTTCAAACGCCATTTTTTTGGAAAAATTACGAAAAATCACATTTCACTGCATTTAAAAAAAACTAAACAGTAAAGTTAGCTCATTTTGTTTGTATATTGTGAAAGATGATGTCACGCCGAGTAAATAGATTTCCAACATGTTACGGTTTAAAATTGCGCACACCCGCAGAATGGCGACAAACTACGGTCAATAAAAATCTCCATAGGCGACGCTTTACATTTTTTTTAATGGTTACCAGTTTAGAGTTAGAGTGTAGCTCTTTTTTTAAATTATTGCTCACGCTCTGGCGATCGCGGCGATACCTCACATGTGTGGTTTGAAAAGCGATTTAATTTGCGGTGCGACTTCCATATACTTTCGTGCGCAAGCTAACGGCGACAGGGGGCGGCTATATTTTTTTTTCCTATTTATTTTATTTTATTTTTTTTTAATTTTAACACAGGTTTTTAAAAAAAAGAAAAAATCTGATCACTTTTATTGCTGTCACAAGCAATGTAAACATCCCTTGTGACACCAATATGTAGTGATAGGTACTTTTTATGCAGGGATGAGGGGTCTAAAAGACCCCAAACCCCTCCACTACACTTCCATGTATTCAAAACGCCGAAAACTGCTTTGTTGAATACATTCTCTTTTTGAATCTGCCACCTTTAGCAGCAGAGTAACCCTGACGTGACGTCATGGACGCCGCCTCTGGGTTACGTCATTGGAGACCCGATCAAAGCCGCTTCCGGCTTAGATCGGGACTCCATGCAGCCGGCGGACATGCCGGCTTGGTGCTCGGGTCTCCTGGTGGGACGGGAGACCCGGGCAAAGCCAAGGAAGGCGGCGGGAGGGGGGGGGACGTCCCCTCCCGCTCGCCGGGGTAACGATCGAGCGGCTCCTGAGCTGCATCAGTCATTACCGCCGGAAAGCCAACCGCTGGCTATAAAAAACGGTACCGGGGTGATGCCTCTAGCTAGAGGCATCACCCCGGTACAACCACGCAAAGTCAGCCGACGTAGGTCTACGTGGCTAGACATTAAGTGGTTAAGCAGCCTTTCGTGAACCAATTGTCCAATCTGTCTAACAGGCTATCCATGTCAAACTGGAACAATCATCCCTAGACAGGGAGGGGCCTTGGATATCATATAAGCATATATCATATCATTTTATTCGTATCTTTACCCCAAAAATCTTACAACAATTTAAATCAGCCATTTAACTGAATCAGCACTTTCCCCAATCAGGGGTCAGCCTAATGTTCATATACAAACAGAAGTTTGGGCATTGGTGTGAACACTGGGCTTTTATCTTATTGGGGGGTATTTATAGTTGCAGTATTTCTACCACAGTTGCTCACAGTTGTGGCAAGACTGAGAAATGAGGCAGGAAGTTTGGTGGCAATACTACACAAAACTACATCTGTTACTTTGGTTGCAAATCATACACAAAGATCCCTACTGACATATTTCTACACACAATGCACACTGGTAATTGAGCCCCAATGGCTTTAATAAATGTCCTAACTTTCTTCTCCCCCATCCCTCCCCGGGTTACCTGCTTTCTGAGCTCTCCTCCGGGCAGACTCGGCATCCTCCTCCATGCTGTCTCTGCTCTCATATGATGTTCTGTGGTCTCTGCAGATGGAGGGGGAAGAGGTAATGAGACCTGAGAGCTCCTCTGTGTCTGCAGACTGTGGTCAGCCATGTATGGAGACAGGAGGAACAAGAGTGTGACGTCTATTAGAGACGATGGAGCTGATTTACTAAAGGAAATGAAGAAGAGACGGGGGATCACATGAGAGTGCAAACATGATCCCTGAATCCATCTAGACAATCGTACAGAGATCTCTAATGTGTACGGATAGGTCCTAGTTTGCTGTGTGTGTAGAACATCCATATAAAAGCTGCTTTGTGTCTTCTATCTCTATAAGGTTCTACAACACCTTCTTCTACTAAGGAATGTGTCTACATTGTACATCGGGTCAGAGGGGTCATTTCATCCCAACTTTGCTACTTCTGTCATTCTGATCACATCTGCATTTCACCGATTTATTAAAGGTGTTTCCATAGTTGTGTTCGGCAACTGAAATTATTATTCTTCACTTTTCCAGTTTTTACCATTGGAATTATGATTTCCTAATTCATAAAACTTGGTGAAGTTTGTCTTCCTTTTACTCCAATCAGGGAGGAGAGAAGCGGGTAAGAAGAGTGTTGCCATTCCTAGGATGTGTTATCAGGGAAAGGGATGGGGGGGGGGGGGATTGGGACGAACCCCCCTTTACCTGGACTTTCGCCACCGGCTCCTGGAGGAGTGTAGAGGCTAGCCTCCTGTCTACTGACTATGGGCCCTGGCTTTTAAGGGAACACCACTCTTTGTGAGGTGTATGCTAGGGGCACATGCTGACTGAGAAAATGATGGACAACTACTTAGCGGACACTGAGAATATGGTTTTGATTACTTCAAATGGGACAGTAATATTTATCCACAATATCCCTCAAGAAATCTATGATACATTAATTCCATTGTATCAGAATGATGGAACATTGTATGAGTTTTGCCTCATAGACTATTGTAAACCATTGCCATGAAGTCTGTGACTTCTGAATAATCAAAGCATTGCTTAGATGTGGATTCCAAGTACTTCAATGTAGGAGACTGAAATCTGCTACTGGGGTATTCTGCTATTGTCTGTTTAATAAGGTGTTCTGTGTTTATACTTAGGATAATGTGTAATGTACTTTGGTTTAGCCTTGTTGCAGTGCCGGGTTAATTAGTATGTTAATTATAACATTGTCTGGGTCTGGATTTCCATTCACCTATTATTCCTGTCCAGATGGCTAGGTAATTATCTCAGGTAACTTATGTTTCTGTATACAATTCCATCTGCATATGATAATGTAATCAGGCTCACCTGACCTGGTGTGTTTATGGGAGTGTCATGGGCGTGTTTACTGTGTCTCTGTATTGTATAAATGTGGGCCATTGAGCCTGGATTAAAGAGATTTGTTTTACCCTATATCAAGTCTAGGCTGATGTTTGGGGAACCGGGAGCTATAATCACTACATCACTTGGGATTTTGAAAACTTACAATGGATATACTCAGCCGGAGTATTGGGGATCCGTTACAGGGATGTTGGGGCCCAATTACACCATCCACTGGCCTTGTCTAGGCTCCTTCCACTTCTGCTCTCTATATCCTGGTGACACAATTTGGGTACCTACCACCACTTCCTCTGCACCTTTCCAACAAATACTTCTAAATCCCATCTTTTATATAAAAATACATATATAATATACAGAAGGGTGTGTGGACAGCAGTATATGAACGTCATTATATAAAAATTACAGTATATGGATGTAGCACCCTCATAGGTAGGTGCTAGAAGAGAGTATAGTTTTTGGGTCTTTCTGTTTACCAGAAAGATTGGCAGGTAAAGTTATAGTGCTCTCTGCCTACCAGGGGGCAGGATCAATTGGTAGGATCTGTTCATGGTGCTCAGATGCAGCTCAACTTGTCTGAATGTTTCACACTGGTCCAATAGGGAGGCATTTTGGACAGTGGAAGGAAACCTGACAAGTGAGGGGCAGGCATTGTTACAGCCCTGATGATTGGCAGAGGAAAGTGCCTCGGTGCATGCTGGGTGATTGTATACATGCCAAGGGCACATGTGCTTGGGATCTTCAACTAGAGAGCCGGGGTCGCCGGAGGGAGGGAGCGGCTGCCCCTCCTCTGTAGAAGCTGCCATGTGGCCTTGGGTAGTCGACCTGAGGGCCTGAAAGTCAGATAGGAGCTGAACCCAGAGCTGACTGGAAGGGAGACACTGGAAAAGTTCTGATTCTGCCTACAGTGCGTACAGATCTGTGTCATGGGGCCTGTCATGTGAGGGCCACCCCTTCAGTGGAAGGGTCAGTGGATGGGTATCATTAAGGGGGTGCTAGAGAGTATCCTGAAGATAAAGTATTTGCATCAAGTCTGCTGCTAAAGAGAGAAAAAGACTTAATTCTTCCATACAAGTGTCAGTATGGTCAAAGCAATGTGTCTGCTTCCACAAGTAATCTGGTGAGGCCAAGTGAGAGTTGTCCTTATCTACTGTGAATAGTTCAGTTGGAGTATCCCACTATTCCCTTCTCCCATCCAAGTTCCACAATAAATACAAAAACCAAATCCTCTGGAAAGTTTATTGAGCAATTAACAAAACGGGAGTAAGGAGGGATGTGTGAAAACCCCCAGCAACTGTGTGCAGGTAATCAGAGGGAGGCCTAAGAAACCATCACACAGCAAGCCCTACGGGGACAGTGCTACATGGAGGATGCTTGAAAAAATAAAAACATGTAGAATTACATGCTATGGGGTTATAGCTCCCTGTACCCATGGTAGTGCCATTTATGCTTATTAAAGAGGAACCCTGAACATTTATTTCACTAATTATGACCAGAAGGAAATATTGGGGCACTTTATGAATGGTGTGTTGGTGTTGCCATCCTCCTAGTGCTGGGATTGGGCAGCATGTACAGCTCAATGTACAATCCTGGCATTTGCTTGGTGTCATGGCATGAAGTTAGTTGAAGATCCCAAACTTGGAAGAATATCTGAGAAGATGTCACTGCTGGTGAGGGAGCTCGTTGATGTCACTTCATGGAATGGAGGTGATTATAGTTCCACTTCCACAACCAATTGCAGTTTTTGGTTCCCCCGTGTGTTTAGCAAAGTGTGGAAATGCTGAATTCTGTGTTGGCAGCACAAAGCCCTCTATTTATAAAGGGAAACTGGTATTAAATGTTGGTGGACCACATGCAGTTTTTTTTTTTTTTTTTTTGTGGGGATTCCCTTGAGAATACATGTTCTCAAGGATGTGTGAGTCATTTTTTTGTTTTCATTTTTTGGGGTCCCCTTATTACAATCTATAGCAGACCCTCACCTAAGATAATGGTCTGATACAGATACTGGGGGCAATCCTGGCCTTCTTTTTACAAACAGAACAAAGTGACCGTAAAAATGTCATTTAACAGCCGGCAATTTTATTTATTTATTTATTTTTTTACTTTGTGAATATCACTTTTGCTGTAGTACATCGTACAGAGGAGCCACTTCACAGGCAGGTTTACCGCATCCCCCAGGGATGTTATTTAAACAAAATTTAGCATTTTTAATTTTTCCCTTTAAACTGGTTGTACATCTGAAACTAAAAATGAACAAAGCGTATCCTTCTACAGCAGGGATGGACAAACTTCAACCCTTCAGCTGTTGCAGAACTACAAGTCCCATCATACCTCTGCAAGTCATGCTTGTAACTGTCAGATTTCCCATAATGCTTCTGGGAGTCATGCATGGAACTGTCAGTCCTACAATGCTTTATGGGACATGTATTTCCACAACAGCTGCAGTGGCCAATCCCTGTTCTATAGTGTGTATTTGCCTCAATCCAAGGCAACTAGTATGGTTCTTGTCTGATCTCTCTTCCCTCTGTCATTTGCATGAGTCATTACTGACAGGTTATGCCGACACCACAGAATTCGGGGACACAGTCCAACCCCCCTCCAGCACACAGCATATGACTGACAGCCTCAGCTGTTCATGTTTCCCTAAAAGACTGTGTAGGGGGGGTTGTCAATAGCCTTCACTCAGATCTCATATTACACTCAGCTCCATGCTCTATGCTGTGCAGTGTGTGACATCAGATCCCTGCCCCCTGCCTTCTGGAGCTGAGAAATGCTGTGTAAATTTTATATTTTGAATGAATATAGAGAAGAGAGGGCTGCAGAACCAAGAGTTTGTATATCTGTGCACTGAACAAGATGGGAGTGATGAGTTAGTACACCTTTCCGAATTTTAAAGACTGAAATACAGACATTTGTTTCTGAGGTTAGATGAGACTTTACACCTTGTCTGTGCTAATCTGTAATGTAGACATCATCTGGTGTCCAGTGGGGAACACACCGGATCTAAAGGACTCCCCACTGGGGGGAAATACAGATAAAACATTTGGCCTTCCTTCAACGCCATATTGGTAAAATCATAGCAGACTTGTATTGTGATTTTATATTTATAAAATGTATTCATGCCTACTCACTCTTGGCTGGATCATGACACCATCCTTCCATTCATCTCCCATCCCCTCCTCTTACCTCTTTTTCCTTCCTCCCTTGAACCCTCCACTCCTCTATCTTCCCCTTCTCTAACCTCTTTTCCCTTCCTCTCCTGAAACCCCCCTCCCCCATTCCTTTCTCTCTTTTCCTAACTTCTCTCTCGTACTTTCTTGAACCTCCCCTCTTCTCAATTCCCCTTCTCCAACCTCCTCTCCTGAACCCTCCCTTCTAACCTCCTCCCCCCCTCCCCTAAACACTCCCTTTCTCTAACGTTCTTCCCCTTCCTCTCTTGTACCCTCACCTCCTCTCCCCTCTCCTTTCTCTAACTTTTCCTTTCGTAAACCCCCTTACTCTTCTCTAAATTTTTCTCCCTTCTTCTCTCCAATTCTTCCACCTTCTCCTTTACCCTTCTGTAACCTCCTCATCTTTCCTCTCCTGGACCCCTCCCCCTTTCCCTTTCTCTCCTGAACCCTCCCCTCCTCAACCTTCTTCTGAAACCAATTTCTTCCTCTTCTGAACCTCCCCCTTCCTTCCCTTTCTCTAACCTCCTCTTCTTTTCCCTCTTCTTCCTTTATCCTCTCTAACCTCCTCTCCTGAACCCTCCCATCCTCTAACCTCCTTTCTCTTCCTCTCTTAAACCCTCTCCTCCTCACCCTTCCTCTCTCTAACCTTCTCTCCTTTTCTCTCTTGAACCTTCCCCTATTCTGCTTTCTACTTGTCTAAATTCCTCTTTTCCCTAACCTCAAATCTCATCTCCTCTCCCCACCACCCTCCTCCGAGGATCTCCATTCCAGTGTATTCTATTACAAACACTCTCGGCTCTGAGGAGACATCTGAGGACGGAGTGAGAAAAGTGTCCTTATCCTTTAATGTTCCGGGATTCAGTCCACACATATTGGTATCAATCATTTTATTACTTAACAAATACAGAAATAAACATGAAGGAGCAACAACTATGACTTCTTCCGTACTTTATATACAATTCAGAATAATTTTACAGAGATCAGAACATTTACACAGTGTTCCTCAGATCAGTGCGGTCACACAGAGTTCCTCAGATCAGTGCGGTCACACAGAGTTCCTCAGATCAGTGCGGTCACACAGAGTTCCTCAGATCAGTGCGGTCACACAGAGTTCCTCAGATCAGTGCGGTCACACAGAGTTCCTCAGATCAGTGCGGTCACACAGTGTTCCTCAGATCAGTGCGGTCACACAGCGTTCCTCTCACAGATGTAGTTCAGGTCGGTATAACAGTTCTCCTGTGTCAGATGAGATCCAAGCTTGGCACAGCTTACAAACCCTTCAGTGCCTTCAGTGATAGTTCTAGACGGGAGACAAAGTCTGGTGAGAGAATTCCCAGTCATTGTAGATGAGCAGTAATGGATGGGGGGAGGTAGAGGAGACCATTGGGCACAATATCTCCAGGGGCCTCTACTTATGTAGTTGGGTTGGTGAACACACCGGCTGCTACACTTGAGTGTCTGGTGATGAAATTCCATGGAGGACATTGTACAGATATAAGATATCCAGAACCAAGTAAATGGGGTCACAGGATTGTTACTGGTGGGTGACCGGTGTCCATAACAACCAACCCCCCACCCCTTCCCCAAACAGAGAGAACTTAGGGGTGCTGCCATAAGAGGAATGCTATAGCTGATTTATTCTAAGAAAGTGACTATAAGGTCTGGTTCACACTTATGCGAGTGCGGGAAGGCTGCGAATCCGCAGCCTTTTCCTGCATCGCACACGCACCCCCTGGCAGTTCACACTGCCATATGCGATACGCTGGGGGTGTCAATGTAATCTTAACGACACCCCCAGTTTGATCGCATATCGCAGTGCGATCGTGCAGTTCGCACAGGATCGGATCGCACAAGTGTGAACCGCTGTGCGATCCGATCCTGATGCGACTTCCAAAAAGGGTACCTGTGCGTGTTTGGTGCGGCTGCGGTGCGAATTTAGCCATACAAAGTGTATGGCTAAACTCGCACCGCACAGCTGATCGCATGTAATGTCGGAGCAGTGCGCTCCGACATTACATGCGAACCCCGCACACGCACAAGTGTGAACCGGGGCTTAGAGTGCAGCCATAAGAGATTTGTCAAAGTGGGGTACCATGGGAGATATATCATACCCCCACTTATTTATACTCACATGTATTTCAATTCTCACTGGCTGTCAGGGTTCAGTAAAGAGAAATAAAATCTGTTCTGTTTGCATTGTGTGTGTAAATCTTTGTAGAGGAAGAGGAGGGAGGAGGAAGCATGACATACTACAGAGATGTGAGTGTAGAACTACCCCCGTAGGGGCTGCTGTGTATGGATCTAACTTGGGTCTCACTCTGACGATCCTGTTGCCAGATACCGGGTATTTTCACATAATGTCAGGTGCTCACACACTCTTTCGCTCGTTGTCTCCAATGACCAGTCTAGGGGAATTGTTTTGGGTGTTTTATTTGGAGATTTTGGATAAGAGAAGGGATTGGTGGGGTACTCCAAATTCAACTACAGTATGTACAGGTGAGGACAACTCTGACTTGGCCTCACTTAGTGGAACTGAATAGCAGATCTTCTGCTGAACCATACAGCACTTGCATGGGAAGAAGAAGTCCTTTGCTTGTGTTGGCAGCAGACTTAGTGAACTCTGTATCTTCAGGACACCAGCCAGTATCCTCTTCAGCTTACATCCAACCTGCTGACTTTATAGCACCAAGTGGGGGATTTTAACAGCAAAAGTCTCTAGGATCTCTTTAAGAATTCTATACTCACAAGGCCCTGATCACAGGTCACCTTCCTCTGTGATATTAGATGAGATCCATGGGTTTCCTCCCTCAGTCAGCCATCAAAAGAATCCCTGGATTTCAGCATCTCTGTTTCTGGCCCTCAGGTTTACCACCTGAGGCCGCATGGCAGCCTGTGCTGGGGAGAGGCAGCAGCCCCCTTCCCCCCTGCACCCCGCTTAGCAACCAAAGACCAGGAGCCCCATGTGCACCTCAGATATAAGTACAGTCACCCAGCATGCACCGGGGCACCTCCCGTGTCTATTGGCCAAGGCTGTACAGATATCCCCTGCTCTCATCTGCATGGTTTCCTCCCACTGTCCAATACTCTGTATTACTATTGGATCAGTGTGAAACATCAAGCCAGGATGAGCAGCATCAGAACGCACTGGGCAGGTTCTATCCACCAATCACAGCCCTCCATTCAGCAGACAGCTCCTAGATTTACCTGGCTGTCTCCCTGATAAGCAGAGAAACCAAAAACTCTATACACCTACACTAGGACCTACCTAGGTGGGTGCTACATGTGTATATAAGGATTAAGAGAAAAAATGTCCTGTGATACTTACTCCATGCTGCCATCTGACCATTTTCCTCTCCACACTCCACCATACTTGTCATAATGGGTTATTCCGACCCAGAATTGCTTTCCTGTGATGGTCACCAGTCTCTGGATAACACAATACACAACACATTATTCACCTTATTCCTATCACCTTCCTGGAGGTCTCCTAAGAAACACCAACTACTGTCCACCCCCCACCCAACCCGGAGATCCCGACACTGACCCGTATGGTCTCCTCCTTCACCTGGGCCAGTCTGGAGTCACGTTCTGTACAATCTTTATCACTAGGTGTACGAGGCTTCTTACTCTCAGAGAGGAAATAACATTTATCATTGATGGTGATCCAGAGATCCGGACATCTAGGAGACCGTCCTGTAATATGGAATAATAGAGACAGTCAGTAATGATAAAGAGACAGCCTGACACAGGAGTGACCATCCTGTAATATGGAATAATAGAGACAGTCAGTAATGATGAAGAGACAGCCGGACACAGGAGAGACCATCCTGTAATATGGAATAATAGAGACAGTCAGTAATGATGAAGAGACAGCTGGACACAAGAGAGACCGTCCTGTAATATGGAATAATAGAGACAGTCAGTAATGATGAAGAGACAGCCGGACACAGGAGAGACCATCCTGTAATAGGGAATAATAGAGACAGTCAGTAATGATGGAGAGACAGCCGGACACAGGAGAGACCATCCTGTAATATGGAATAATAGAGACAGTCAGTAATGATGAAGAGACAGCTGGACACAAGAGAGACCGTCCTGTAATATGGAAAAATAGAGACAGTCAGTAATGATAGAGAGACAGCCGGACACAGGAGAGACCGTCCTGTAACATGGAATAATAGAGACAGTCAGTAAAGTAGATAGACAGCCGGACACAGGAGAGACCGTCCTGTAATATGGAATAATAGAGACAGTCAGTAATGATGAAGAGACAGCCGGACACAGGAGAGACCGTCCTGTAATATGGAATAATAGAGACAGTCAGTAATGATAGAGAGACAGCCGGACACAGGAGAGACCGTCCTGTAACATGGAATAATAGAGACAGTCAGTAATGATAGAGAGACAGCCGGACACAGGAGAGACCGTCCTGTAACATGGAATAATAGAGACAGTCAGTAATGATAGAGAGACAGTCGGACACAGGAGAGACTGTTTTGTAATATGGAATAATAGAGACAGCCGGTAATGACAGAGAGACAGCCGGACACAGGAGAGACCGTCCTGTAATATGGAATAATAGAGACAGTCAGTAATGATGGAGAGACAGTCAGACACAGAAGAGACCGTCCTGTAATATGGAATAATAGAGACAGTCAGTAATGATGGAGAGACAGTCGGACACAGGAGAGACCGTCCTATAATATGGAATAATAGAGACAGTCAGTAATGATAGAGTGACAGCCGGACACATGAGAGACCGTCTTGTAATATGGAATAATAGAGACAGTCAGTAATGATAGAGACAGCCGGACAGAGGAGAGACCGTCCTGTAATATGGAATAATAGAGACAGTCAGTAATGATAGAGAGACAGCCGGACACAGGAGAGACCGTCCTGTAACATGGAATAATAGAGACAGTCAGTAATGATAGAGAGACAGTCGGACACAGGAGAGACTGTTTTGTAATATGGAATAATAGAGACAGTCATTAATGATGGAGAGACAGTCGGACACAGGAGAGACCGTCCTGTAATATGGAATAATAGAGACAGCCGGTAATGACAGAGAGACAGCCGGACACAGGAGAGACCGTCCTGTAATATGGAATAATAGAGACAGTCAGTAATGATGGAGAGACAGTCAGACACAGAAGAGACCGTCCTGTAATATGGAATAATAGAGACAGTCAGTAATGATGGAGAGACAGTCGGACACAGGAGAGACCGTCCTGTAATATGGAATAATAGAGACAGTCAGTAATGATAGAGTGACAGCTGGACACATGAGAGACCGTCTTGTAATATGGAATAATAGAGACAGTCAGTAATAAAGAAAGGACAGTCAGACACAGGAGAGACCGTCCTGTAATAAGGAATAATAGAGACAGTCAGTAATGATGAAGAGACAGCCGGACATAGGAGAGACAGTCCTGTAATATGAAATAATGGAGACAGTCAGTAAAGTAGATAGACAGCCGGACACAGGAGAGACCGTCCTGTAATATGGAATAATAAAGACAGTTAGTATCTATGCTGGGAAAGGTATCCCAAAAGAGGAAACCCACAGCTAGAACCTGAGGTGCACAGGTAGGTGCTGGGGTAAGAAAGTAAGAGAAGGACAAGGGGGGGGGGGGGGAGGGGAGGGGGGGGGGGGGGTTTGGAAGAGGGAAAAGGGGAGATGAAGAGAAAAGGTGGAGAAGGAACGGGAAAAGAACAAGAAAATAAAGATGCGAAGAGGAGGGGAGGGCTGGTGGGACTTTAAAGGTACCAGGTAGTTCAGAATGATAAACACATGATTTAAAAACTGGAAATATTTATTAACATAGCATCTTTAAAATGCAAAACAAAAAGTACAACATGAATACAAATGATTTGACATATACAAGAAGAGCAAATGTACTGAACATAAGGCAGTAATGATGGTGTAAATAACTAGGTCCAATGATGAGCATTAAACCAATCCCGACATGTTTCGCGGGCAATGCTGCACCGCTTCTTCAGGGGAATAAGAGTATATCAACGTACAGTGCCTGTATGATACAGTGACAACAAACAATTATTGTTAGTTCAAAAGCATATATCTAACAACAAGAGCAAAAAGTGCATGCTAATATGGAACGTCAAGGGAACACTCAGGGCCATCACCATAGAGAGATCCACCACCAAACCAATTGGATAGAAAGCTCCCCAGAATAGACGTCTCACCCGCGGATGTGGAGGGACATAGGGGGTGGGATGGAAATGTAGGTGTGGTAAACTAAAGAGGCTTTCACCGCTCAGTGAGTAAAAAGGAAAAAACCTATTATTAGGTCTAACATATATACCTCATTCAGTGTCTGGAATAGACACGTTTGTATAGTCAGAAGTAAAAAGTAAAAAAGGTATAGGGCAGGGGGTGTCAAGCATGGCGGTCAAGTTGGAGGGATACCCAGCGGGGAAATGATCTGTAGAGATGGAAATCAAAAACAAGTACTGCATCTGTGATCAAAATGCTGTATATTATCTCTCTGTTGAATGGTTAAAAATAAATAAATGAGCAAAAAGGGGGAGGGGCTATACCTGCAACGATGGAGGAAAGGTCCCTCTTGGTAAAGATAGATAGCTAGGGATATAGATGAAGCCCAAGTGTGAGCTGTTACATTTATATTGCTTGATCAGAGGGGTGAGGCCAACCATCCCAGACATCTAAATAGCATATGAAAAAATCAATCCATTATAAAGTGAAAGGAGAGCCCGTCTGTTATCAGACAACAGGTACGCTAATATGATCCTGGGTATCTTACCCGCGTGGGACCGCCATGTCCGCATACACCGGTTCCTGCATGAATGAATGAGACACTTGTTCCCCCTATTATGGCCCTCAACCCGACGCCACGCCGCGCATGACGTCATGCGTAGCGTGGGCGGGTCAGGTCCTCAACTGCGCGCGCATCCAAAGAGGCGCATGCGCAGTGTCGCTCCAATCAGGCCGCCGAAGGCAGCCCAGAGAGCGGCCACAACACCGCCGGAAGGATATGGAATACCCGACCAGCGGTGTGTGAGAGGACCACACATCCGCTGAGACGTCTGGAGAACACGCCACCCAGTGGCGGGAGGAAAGACCACACACATGGATAGTGCCCAGAGTGTACCCTGATCGCCAAAAGAATCATAGCATGCATGTAAACAAATATGACAATGGACAGTACAGATAAAATGATAACAAACACACCTATTAATTTTTTTATGTAAGATATAAAGTAATAGTCCTAACATTAAGTGGTTATTATAGAAGAAACTTATAGGAAACAATGGGTTCCCCCATGTTTCCTATAAGTTTCTTCTATAATAACCACTTAATGTTAGGACTATTACTTTATATCTTACATAAAAAAATTAATAGGTGTGTTTGTTATCATTTTATCTGTACTGTCCATTGTCATATTTGTTTACATGCATGCTATGATTCTTTTGGCGATCAGGGTACACTCTGGGCACTATCCATGTGTGTGGTCTTTCCTCCCGCCACTGGGTGGCGTGTTCTCCAGACGTCTCAGCGGATGTGTGGTCCTCTCACACACCGCTGGTCGGGTATTCCATATCCTTCCGGCGGTGTTGTGGCCGCTCTCTGGGCTGCCTTCGGCGGCCTGATTGGAGCGACACTGCGCATGCGCCTCTTTGGATGCGCGCGCAGTTGAGGACCTGACCCGCCCACGCTACGCATGACGTCATGCGCGGCGTGGCGTCGGGTTGAGGGCCATAATAGGGGGAACAAGTGTCTCATTCATTCATGCAGGAACCGGTGTATGCGGACATGGCGGTCCCACGCGGGTAAGATACCCAGGATCATATTAGCGTACCTGTTGTCTGATAACAGACGGGCTCTCCTTTCACTTTATAATGGATTGATTTTTTCATATGCTATTTAGATGTCTGGGATGGTTGGCCTCACCCCTCTGATCAAGCAATATAAATGTAACAGCTCACACTTGGGCTTCATCTATATCCCTAGCTATCTATCTTTACCAAGAGGGACCTTTCCTCCATCGTTGCAGGTATAGCCCCTCCCCCTTTTTGCTCATTTATTTATTTTTAACCATTCAACAGAGAGATAATATACAGCATTTTGATCACAGATGCAGTACTTGTTTTTGATTTCCATCTCTACAGATCATTTCCCCGCTGGGTATCCCTCCAACTTGACCGCCATGCTTGACACCCCCTGCCCTATACCTTTTTTACTTTTTACTTCTGACTATACAAACGTGTCTATTCCAGACACTGAATGAGGTATATATGTTAGACCTAATAATAGGTTTTTTCCTTTTTACTCACTGAGCGGTGAAAGCCTCTTTAGTTTACCACACCTACATTTCCATCCCACCCCCTATGTCCCTCCACATCCGCGGGTGAGACGTCTATTCTGGGGAGCTTTCTATCCAATTGGTTTGGTGGTGGATCTCTCTATGGTGATGGCCCTGAGTGTTCCCTTGACGTTCCATATTAGCATGCACTTTTTGCTCTTGTTGTTAGATATATGCTTTTGAACTAACAATAATTGTTTGTTGTCACTGTATCATACAGGCACTGTACGTTGATATACTCTTATTCCCCTGAAGAAGCGGTGCAGCATTGCCCGCGAAACATGTCGGGATTGGTTTAATGCTCATCATTGGACCTAGTTATTTACACCATCATTACTGCCTTATGTTCAGTACATTTGCTCTTCTTGTATATGTCAAATCATTTGTATTCATGTTGTACTTTTTGTTTTGCATTTTAAAGATGCTATGTTAATAAATATTTCCAGTTTTTAAATCATGTGTTTATCATTCTGAACTACCTGGTACCTTTAAAGTCCCACCAGCCCTCCCCTCCTCTTCGCATCTTTATTTTCTTGTTCTTTTCCCGTTCCTTCTCCACCTTTTCTCTTCATCTCCCCTTTTCCCTCTTCCAAACCCCCCCCCCCCCCCCTCCCCTCCCCCCCCCCCCCCTTGTCCTTCTCTTACTTTCTTACCCCAGCACCTACCTGTGCACCTCAGGTTCTAGCTGTGGGTTTCCTCTTTTGGGATACCTTTCCCAGCATAGATTCTATACAGATTAGGGATGTGGTACCCTTTACTTACAACCTTATAAAACAAACACACTTTTTTCAATTTTTTTAAAGACAGTTAGTAATGATAGAGACAGCCAGACAGAGGAGAGACCGTCCTGTAATATGGAATAATAGAGACAGTCAGTAATGATGAAGAGACAGTCGGACATTAGTTTGGTTATTTCCTGTGCTGGTCCACATTTTTTCAGCTGATTTAAAAGTGAAAATACTGCAACTGGCCACTAGATGGCACTAAGTAGAATAGCAATTGCCTAGAATACTAAGCGCCATGTAGAGGCCAAACGCTGTATTTTAATTCAATGAAAAACTTTCAACCAGCACAGGAAATAATCTGCTAACAATAATTTATGGTTCTTTCCGCACAGAATGTATGTAAATGCACTTTCACTGGGTGATTTCCCATGGAGATTTCTGTAAATACCCCCCTATGTGTATAATGTTATAGTCACTCATTTACTATGTGTGATATCCCTTCACCTTTGCTTTCATTTGGAAAGTGAGGGGAAAGCACTGACTGTGGTCTCTCCCAGGCTGCTCATAGACAGGTGATTGGCTTTTTGTGGGTTTTCAGCTCCTTATTGTACGAAGCAATGACAGAGGTGAAATGCACAGCCCTGGTATGATTAAGCCACTCCCCCGAGGAATGTGTATTTTTTAAATTAAAAGGTGTTTGTTAAGTTTTAGCCCATACATTATCTTTTAGATGCACAATCAATAATTCATGTAAAACGTTTTGAGTTGCCCCAATGTTATATTTAATATAATATATAATGTGATATATACAGCACAGTGATGATGTCATTGCTACACTTATTGGGTAATATCTGGGTTTGCAAATACATTGGGTACACAAAGTGGATTTATATTCTTTGTGGCTATTAAGGGATATATTTAAATGAAACTTTTTGTGCCCAGAGTTCACCTTTAAGACCTGGACATTGAGAAGATAAAGAAGGGTGTAGGGTCACACATTACCTGATGAGCCATTTGATCCGGATAAATTCTGGACTTCTTTGCCTGGAAATTGAAGCAGAGATTTAATCTAACCCCTCCTCCATGCTTTATTAAAAAAGAAGACATTTGGGGGCCACACCCCAGCTACACCCCTGGCATTATACTGCTCAGGACTTCTATAAAATGGAATATTGTATATCTATCAGTCATGATCATGTGACCAGATATTAGCACAAGCACAGTGATCCCATGATCATGTGACCAGATATTAGCACAAGCACAGTGATCCCATGATCATGTGACCAGGTATTAGCACAAGCACAGTGATCCCATGATCATGTGACCAGGTATAAGCACAAGCACAGTAATCACATGATCATGTGACCAGGTATTACTACAAGCACAGTGATCCCATGATCATGTGACCAGGTATTGGTAGTGTTGGCAGTGTGGGCGGTGCCAAGTCCTTAATGGTACCGTATAGAAGCTTAACAAGAAAAGAGGATTTCTTCAAACATAATTTTACTATCCAAAAATATATAAAAATATATACTGTATCTCCATATTTAAACACAAATGCAAATATTCAACTGCGGATATTCAATATACTTTTTATAATTGTGTTCTACAAATAATACATCACAGATGGAGTCACCCTCAGAGTATGGTGACTATCAGTATGGACAATACCATCTGGATGGATTGTGCTCAACGCGTTTCGCGGGACATTCACCGCTTCTTCAGGACCTTATTATATCATCATAAAGAACATCCAATACGGAAAGACATTAATCATATATTAGTTTCCATATCAAGGATAATCTATATTACATAATAATTTATAAACATATCAATAAATATATAGTGTGTGGGAAATCACTCCATGCGTACCCTTATTCCATGCAGAGCCCCACCCCAGGAGCACAGGGAAACCCATGGAGTGATTTCCCATACATTATATATTTATTGATATGTTGGAGCCTGGAGACTCCATGGACATGTAGTGAGGTGACATGAAATACTGGATTGGTGGAGCCCGGTGAAGACTCAGCAGTACCGGCCTCAAAATGCTGCATGTAAAGGAGTGCTTAAGTGTCATCAATATACCGGAATCAGCAGAGAGAGCAAGGAGTTACCCGTGTCATTGCAGCTCACTTCTAAGTCCAGGAGACCGGCCTTAATGTTGACTTTCACATGACTGCAGCTCCCAGGCTGAAGTTCAAGCTTTGCACCAAATTCAAGTACAAGTTCTGGCCAGGTAGATGAATTTGGTGCACGCTGCACCACTTATAGAATGCCTGGGAGATGCCTTCACAAAATCTGTCTGACCCAGTCTTTATGAATTCCAGGGAATATATTTAGTATGTACAATCAGCCCCACCCCTGAGGAGTCTTTTACCTGATACTCGGAGAAATATCAGCACTGACTGCAGAGTGGCACACGTCATCAATAATACCATGAGCAGTGCAGGGACCAGACAACCACAGCGGGATACTCCATGGGCACAATGCTTTCTTCTTGATGATGTGAGGACCTCATGCTGAGAGAAGAATGTTTTAGGATTATTGCGGGATGATGCTGGGACCACGTTGTCATACAATGGAGATTCCGGGACCACATGTTTGTAAATGGCTGCTGTAGGGATCACATTTGGAACGCTGGATCCGGGGTCTGAACCCTCGCTGTCAGATTCTGGAAATACACAGAGTACATAAAGATGAAGGATGGTTGGAGGAAGAGCGATGAACAGGAGAGACACACCAGGAGACTAGAGCCCAATATTGTTTATTCCACTAAAATTGTTTCATCAATATCAGTAGGTGCAGCCAACAAGTAGACATGTGCATTTTATTTCATTTAAATTTGATTCGATTTCAGATGAAAATTTCATTTTTGGAGATTCGGATGTACTGTATACCAATTTCGGAATGGACATAGTAGCAAATGTCAACAAACTCCAAAAAATGTATAACAAAATGAATGAATGCATTTGTTTCATTCAGATGATGTCACATGATACGATAAGAGTTTGGGCCCATGGGGAAATTAAATCAATTTTGGAATTTGTTTGATAATTCAGATTCAAATAACAAATGGATCTGAATGTTGTTCCATTTGGTAATTCGGATGCACGAGACGCCAGTCAATATTGTCCAATCAGCTCACACCATTTCTCTTGGTAGGTTGGACTAGTGTCAGAAAATATCAAATCCATTGGATTTGATAATATATTGAAGATATAGCAATCTTCCGGGAAAAACTGCAAAATATTTCAAATCCACCCAGACCGACGAATATACAAAACAAATGCCAAAGATACAAAACTAACTCCATAAACGAATCCGGTCGATATTGTCCAATCAGCTCATGCCCTTTCTCTTGGTAGGTTGGACTAGCATCCGAAAATATTGAATCCTTCTGATTCAAATCCTTCGGATTAGATAATATATTGAATATATAGCACTCTTCTGGAAAAACTGCAAATTTTTTCAAATTCAACCAGGCCGACGAATATACAAAACAAATGCTATAGATACGAAACTATTTCCAAAAACGAATCCGGTCAAATAACGAGTATGACGAAATTAAATTCTTCAATGAACGAAAGCATCCGAAACCAAAGGAAATGAAAATTTACGGCGTGCACATGTCTATCGACAAGTGTCAGGTGCCCAGAGCTGCCCCTGCCTCATTCAAAAAATATGTGTAAATTTGGATTGAATGAGAGTGTTTGGTTGGGTACGGACATTTGGGTTTGGTAAGGACGTCTCAATTAGGTAATTACAGTTAGGAGTAAAAATCTTGAAATGTTTGAGTGTAGTAGGAGTAATTAGGTTGGTTGGGGATTTTTTGACATAAATGAGGGTGTTTGATGAGAATATATGGGTGGTGTAAGAATGGTCCGGGGAGGGAATATTCAGGTTGGGGGAGGATATTTGGGTTTTGGGTAGGTTGGGGTTGAGGATATCTGTTTTCATTAGAGAAAGGTGTTTGGTTTGGGTAAAGGCTTTGGGTTGGGTGATGGGTTGGGAATGAGTGAGGGGACTCGGTTGGTTGAGAGATTTGGCTTGGTAATGGGCTTTTAATTGATTTAGAGGGTAATGAGAATGTTTGGGTTGCGGGATGATGTAGGGAATGGATAGATTGGATGTGATTGGGATGAGTGAGACATTCATTATCATCATTCATTATCATCATTCATTATCATCACGATCAATATTATCCTCCCCTCCCTTATTATTCTCCTACCCTCTTCCTCTCCCTTAATATTTCAAACCTTAACCCTCGCCCTTCCCATCTGCCCCCTCCCACCCACTTTTTATCCAGACTTTGTTCTTCACCTCTGAGTTTTTGAATTTTCAAACCCCATAGCTTTGGGTTTCAGAAACGTATTTTGATCTTTTTCTACTATCGCTGATGTCGGAACGTCTGGTGGGGGTAGGAAGGGCCTCCAGACAATGTTGCAGGGGTTATTTTCTTTTTCCTTTCTTACCTCTATTTCTTTACTCCCTGTACAACATTTTTCTCTTCAACGGGAGAAATGATTTGGGGGAAAGGTTTAGAATGAGTGAGGGATGTTAGTTGGCTGGAAGTGGCTTGAATAAGAGATTTGGGATGGGAGTGGGGTTTTTGGCTTTTTTTATTGAAAAAATGGGAGGGACCAATGCGCTACCAATGAGATAAATGAAGTAGAAAAATAGCAGAAGAAGATGAGTGGCGAACGAAATCAGCTGCCGATTGTAGTAGTGTCATCACTTACTGTTAAAAAGTGAAGGAAAGGGGGAATCAGCGCTCAATTTCTAAAATGGTGGGCCACAAAACACAAAGTGGATGAAAGATGTTCACAAGAAATATATGATGAATAAAACAATATATATGATATGAAATATACAATGAAGATCATAAAATTAGCTAAATAGCTGATAAGGTGATAAATATTCAAAAATATGCAAATGAGCAAAAAGTGCTGAAGTCCTCAGTGAAGTGATAAATAAGTAATCAAGTGCAAAGGATACAATAAATCAACACATAAAAGTGACTGTGACAATACTGAACAGCAAATAAATAAAGGTGCGAGTGGTGCAATAAAGTAGCATACAAAAACACTGTGAGGATGCTAACAGCATAAATAGTCCATGTGTCACTGCACAAAATAAATATGCATAAATAAATAAATGCAAAATGGGGTGAAAGAGTTCAAGGGTGTTCCAGTGTATAAAACAAAGAATCTCATCCAGTGATATGGTCTATACCCTTGATAAAGTCACATGTCTGTTGTGACGCAACACGTCGGGAGAAGCCGGGTGACGTCATTTCCGGTCTACGGCCGAGACCGGAAGCATTTGTGGAGACCTCATCGGCGGTTTGTTTTGCTGCTTGTTCCTGCTTGCTTACCTTTACTTCAACTGTAAGTGTTTTTATTGCTTGCTTTATTAAAGTATTTACCTACTACACTATGAGCGCCCCCTCTTGTCATTTTGATGATTGAGTGGCATAGGAATACATCAGGATAAAAGTCCCCTTAAGGAGAGGAATTTCCACTACAGACAACTATTCTATGATCTGAGGAGATATCCACTGTCCATTCCCAGTTATACTTTGTTGGAAAACCCCGTGATGCCCTTGATGGTGATCTAACACACCAAAAACGCTCTTTTGAGTGTTAATGGAGGTGAGCGGCCATTGCACTTAATCTAGGATTAGAGCTCATGAATTAATTGCACACGTTTATCACTGGATGAGATTCTTTGTTTTATACACTGGAACACCCTTGAACTCTTTCACCCCATTTTGCATTTATTTATTTATGCATATTTATTTTGTGCACACCATCCAGTGACACATGGACTATTTATGCTGTTAGCATCCTCACAGTGTTTTTGTACTGTATGCTACTTTACTGCATCACTCACACTTTTATTTATTTGCTGTTCAGTATTGCCAGTCACTTTTATGTGTTGATTTATTGCATCCTTTGCACTTTTATGATTACTTATTTATCACTTCACTGAGCACTTCAGCACTTTTTGCTCATTTGTATATTTTTGAATATTTATCACCTTATCAGCTATTTAGCTAATTTTATGATCTTCATTGTATATTTTTTATATCATATATATTGTTTTATTCATCATATATTTCTGGTGAACACCTTTCATCCTCTTTGTGTTTTGTGGCCCACCATTTTAGAAATTGAGTGCTGATTCCCCCTTTCCTTTCCTTGGCTTTTATTTTTGGCTCTCTGGTAAATAAGTAATGAGGGTGTTTTAGGTGGAGGATGGTGTTTGGTTTATTTTACATCAAAATCCACTTAATCAATCACAACCATTAGTAAAAATATTCGGTTCATATGTCCAAAATATGAATGTGTTTTAAAAGTAACCTATAAGAAGTCCTAGTTTTGAAGACACTAGTAAAGACCCATTGCATGTTCAACGTGAGAAAACTGGATAATAAAACCACTTCACCCCCAAACCAGGAGGAAGGAGCTCACATGGAGATGTCATCACTCCGAGTTACTGTACCCTGACTGTGCCAAGAACTCCTAAACACCCCATCTCCAGGGCACTTCTGAGGTGGTGTTAGAAGGTCAGTGGTGACTTTGTGGTACACATTCAGGTTGCAGAAGAGGAGTTCCTATTACCGCTGTGTGCTGGACACCAGACCAAGATTAGACCATCTTCTGGCAGACCCTTTACAGATGATTGGTGAATAGAGCCCATGTTGAGGATTAGTGCTGTAGCTTATCATTTTAACTCTGGTAGTGACCCATCTTGCCGACCATTTATGGTACTATTCATCTGGTTATAGGTGAACCTGTCAAGCATGCCAAGCTTTTTAAAAGTCCTGTTTGTGGCTGGATTTACATATGCTGCGGCCGCGTTTTACAGCATGGGGTCCAGTGTGTCCCTGTTCACACATTTAGGTTCAAATCCCAAATTTTTGCCCGAATTTGCACCTGAATCGTAACCAAAGACGCACATGACTCTTTTTAAATTCAGACCGCGGCCGCCCTGGGGCTGTGTGAACCGGCTCCACTGAGAGCCGGTCACTCTCTCCTGTCATGGGAATTGGATGTGGGGAAACCCGTAACCAATTCGCATATGTGTGAACCCAGCCTAAAATCAGACAGAAAGACAGACAGACATATATCTAATATATAGTGTATATTCCTTCTTATATCAGATAATTGATGAAACCAGAATAACAATAAAATGGTAATCTGTGTTGTCTGTGAAGGGTCTCATGTGTGTATGTGTGCATGGTGTATGTAGTTGGTCACATTCAATGTGTTCTATAATGTTGAAAATGTTGATATTGAGATGATATTTATAGTTGCAGTATTTCTACTATAGTTGCTCACAGTTGTGGCAAGACTGAGAAATGAGGCAGGAAGTCGCACTTTGGTGGCAATACTACAAAAAACTACATCTGTTGCTTTGGTTGCAAATCATACACAAAGATACCTACTGACATATTTCTACACACAATGCACACTGGTAATTGAGCCCCAATGGCTTTACTAAATGTCCTCACTTTATTCTCCCCCATCCCTCCCCGGGTTACCTGCTTTCTGAGCGCTCCTCCGGGCAGACTCGGCGTCCTCCTCCATGCTGTCTCTGCTCTCATATGATGTTCTGTGTTCTCTGAAGATGAAACGGAAGAGGTAACGAGACCTGAGAGCTCCTCTGTGTCTGTAAACTGTGGTCAGCTGTGTACGGGGACAGGAAAAGAAGAGTGTTAAGTCTATTACAGATGATGGGGCTGATTTAATAAAAGAAATGAAGAAGAGACAGGGATCACATGAGAGTGCAAACATGGTCCTGATTCCTCAATCCATCTAATTGATAGCACAGAGAAGTCCAATGTGTACAGGGAGGTCCTAGTTTACTGTTTGTGTAGAACATGGGTGTCCAACCTTTTGGCTTCTCTGGGCCACATTGAGTGTAGAGAATTTTTCTCGGGCCCAGCGAGACCCATGGTAGGGTTGGCCCTGGGGGCCCCCTCTGCCCCAGCTTGTGGTGCACCTGCCCAGGATAAGCCCTGCAAAGCGGGACAAAACGAGGGACATCTGGTCACCCTAGGCTAGTGGCCAGCAGGTCCCACAGGCCATGGTCAGCTTCCAGAAGAAACAGGGCATGGTCAGCAGCCATCAGGACCAACAGGTCAGTAGCCAGTAGGACCAAAAAGTTAGCGGACAGCTTCCGGCAGGACCCACACCCTGTGGGTCCTGCTGGGAGCTGGCCGCAGACCTGTGGGTCCTGCTGAGAGCTGGCCGCAGACCTGTGGGTCCTGCTGGTTGCTGGCCACTGACCTATGGGTCTTGCTGGTCACTGACCTTTGGGTCCTGCTGGCCACTGACCTGTAGGTCTTGCTGGTCACTGACCTGTGGGTTCTGCTGCTGTTGGCCAATGACCTATGGGTCTTGCTGGTCATTGATCGGATGGTCCTGCTAGCCGCTGGCCTGTAGGTCCTGTTGGGAGCTGGCCATGGCCTGTGGGTCACAGGCCAGTGGCCAGCTGGACTCATGGGCCATGGCCTACTGTGGGTCCTGCTGGCCATGGCCTATGGGTCCTGCTGGCTGCTGGCCATGGTCTGTGGCCCAAAGGCCATGTCCAGCTTCCAGAGAACCCACAGGCCAGTGGCCAGCAGGACCCACAGATCAGTGACCAGCAAGACCCCCAGGCCATGGCTGGTGGCCAGATGGACCCACAGGCCATGGCTATTTTGAGAGCTTACTGGGTGGGCACTGGGGCAGGGTAAATGGGGGGGATAGATAGGGTGATCATGTTGGGGTCAGCTGGGGATGTCAGGGTCTCTCACATCAGTGATGGTAGCTGCCAGCTCAGTTCCAGGTACTTGCAAGGCCTCCTCCAGTCCTGGGGGGGTTGATGCTCCTTTCCTGGGGTCAAGTACAGTTGCAGCCAACAGCCAGCAGCGAGCCCAGCAGCCCGATGCTTCCTGACTCCCTGGCGTGCCCTTCCTCTGCCTGCCTCCAAGATCCGGGAGTTGTAATTTGCTAGCTGTGCTGCTCTGAGTTCTCAACTCACCGGGAGCTTGAGCGCGCATGGACTACATCTCCCAGATTGTAATAGTCAGCTACTGTGGCCGTGCCCCTGGCCCGACTTCCTCTGAATAAAATAAAAAAAACAGCATCGAGCAGTGGGCGACCACTCCGTCCCTGGTCTGGAGTTCTGTGGCCGGTGGGCCGCATTGCTGATTTGTGTCTTGTATCTATTTAAGGTTATACTACTCCTCTTTCTACTAAAGAATGTGCCTACATTTTACATTGGGTCAGAGGGGTAATTTCATTCCAATTTTGGTACTTTTGTCATTCTGCTCACATCTGCCTTTCACATATTTGTAAAAGGGGTTTCCATAGTTATGTTTGGCAATTGGAATTATTATTCTTCATGTAGCACTGCCCCCTTGAGGGTTGCTGGTAGTGATGAGCCGAACACCCCCTGGTTCGGTTCACACCAGAACACTGCAAACAGAGGAAAAGTTTGTTTGAACAAAGGAAGCCCATTGAAGTCTATGGGACTCGAATCTCAAAAATCAAACGGCCTAATTTTGAAGGCTTAAATGCAAATTATTGCCCCAAAAAAGTGTATGGGGGTCCGAGTTCTGACCTGGGAAACATGTAGCAATGAAAAAAAAGTTTTTAAAAAGGATAGTTTTTAAAGGAGCACTGATTTACTGATTTTAATGAGGCTTAAAGTGAAACTGTAAAAATGAAAAATTTCTTCAGATATCGTGCCTGGGGGGTCCCCCGAATGTGCCTGTAAAGTAGAGCATCTCTACGATGTATGTAGCCTGCTGCAGCAATACTGACATTTCTAAAGCAAAAAATGTCATATACAAATATGCATACAAATTTCAAATCGCATGTACTTGTCATACGGGTGCAGAAAAATTGTGTTGGTGCCTGAACACCGTAACCCCTCGCAGTTACTCTTGCTGGGTGCAGGAATGGGCCCTGCTGGTAAAAAATCCATACAAATTTGAAATTGCATGTACTTGTCATACAAGTGCCAAAAATTGGGCCTTTGGTGTTGCTGGTGCCTAAACACTGTAACCAACCCCTCACAGTTACTCTTGCTGGGTGCAGGAATGGGACCTGCTGGTTAGAATTCCATACAAATTTGAAATTGCATGTTATACAAGTGCCAAAAATTGGGCCTTTGCAGAAGGTGGTCCCTGAACACCGTAACCAAGGCCTTTCAGATACTCTTGCTGGGTGCAGGAACGGGACCTGCTGGTAAGAATTCCATGCAAATTTGAAATTGCATGTGCTACACAGGTGCCAAAAATAGTGCCTTTGCGGAAGGTGGTGCCTGAACACCGTAACCCCTTACAGTTAGCAGGGCACAGGGACAGGGCCTGCTGTTAAAAATGACATACAACATTTCAATTGTATGCACCTGTCATACAAAGACAGAAAAATTAGGCCTTGGGGTTGGTAGTGACCTAAACCAAAAACATTATTGGAAGCTAGCAGAATCAAGGTAGAGGAATAGGATAGGCAGCATATGCAGTCTTCAAGGGATGGCAGACCCCTAGCAAAATCAATCAGTTACATCAGCATCAGGGGCCTGATAGCTCTTGTTGATCCAGGACTGGTTCATTTTGATAAAAGTCAGCTGGTCAACAGATAATCATGCACCATATGATGGAGACGCTGGCAATGGTTGCTTAAACCTAACAGCCCTGGGTGCTGCTGAGGACAAAAGAACTGTTTAAAGGCATCGGTCAGCCGGCCGCCTTCTCCACCGCTCCTCCTTTGGCTAAACGATGCCTCAGAAACATGTCCAGAGAATGTTGACCTCCCAGTGTCTGGAAAGGCGGTACACAATTGTTTTTTCAAGGCCTCCTCAAGATGTTTCATCCTCTGCTCCCTCTGCGAAGGCAGGATGAGCTCTGCAACTTTACCCTTATAACGTGGATCAAGAAGGGTTGCCAACCAGTAATGATCCCTCTCCTTGATAGCACAAATCCTCGGGTCCTTTCGCAGGCTTTGCAGAATCAGGGAGCCCATGCAACGTAAGTTGGAGGAGGCATGAGTTTCTGAGTCCTCTGGGTCACTAAGGATGCCATTGTCAGCAGGAGCAACCTCTCCCCAACCACGTACAACTCCTGTGGTTTCTGGGGAATCAAAACCATCCCTTGAAGACTGCTGTATGCTATCCTCTTCCTCTACATCCATGCTGCCGAAATTCTCATCCTCCTCCTCCTCTTCCTCCTGTGTGTGTTGTGTCCCTGCAGGAATGATATCTGCATAAAGGGGGCCATGTGAGGAAAGGAAGTCCTCCTCTTCCTGACACTGTTCTGCCTCAAGTGCCCTGTCAATGATTCCATCCAGTGTGTGCTCCAGCAGGTAGACTAGCAGGATAGTGTCACTGATGCATGCATCGTCCTGACTCACCATCCGAGTGGCCTCCTCAAATGGTGACAGGACGATGCATGCATCCTTAATCAAAAGCCACTGGCATGGCAAATAAAAGCCAAGCTCCCCTGACCCTGTCCTTGTGCCATATTCCCACAGGAACTAATGATGGCCCTCTGCTGCGTGTGCAGCCACTGCAGCATTGCCAACGTTGAGTTCCACCTGGTGGGCATGTCACAAATGAGGCGGTTGGTGGGTAGACTGAATTCCCGTTGAATGTCAGATAAGCGAGCACTGGCATTGAACAAACGGCGGAAATGGCCACAGACTTTCCTGGCCTGCCTCAGGAGATCTTAGAAGCCTGGGTATCTGCTCAAGAAATGCTGCACCACCAGATTCAGAACATGTGCCAAGAATGGAACATGTGTCAAGTGTCCCTGTCAGAGGGCAGGGAGAAGGTTGGTGCCATTATTGCATACAACCATTCCTGGCTCAAGCTGTCGAGGCGTAAACCATCTCTGAGCCTGCCCTGGCAGGGCTGACAGAATCTCTGCACCAGTGTGACTCCTATCCCCTAGACAGACCAACTGAAGCACAGCATGGCATCTTTTAGCCTGACTGCTTGCGTAGCCCCTTGAACGCTTAGGGAGCACTGCTGGTGCAGAGGAGAATTGCGCAGAAGAGGACATGGAGGAAGAGGAGGAGGTGGTGGAGTAGCCAGATGTGGCAGAACCAGCACCAGCCTTTTGGTGGCAAAACAAGCTCCAGCACAGAACCCTGTCCTGCATCCTTCCCCGCTGTCAGCAGAGTTACCCAGTGCGCCATTAAAGAAATGTAACGTCCCTGTCCATGCCTGCTGGACCAAGAGTCAGCAGTAATGTGCACCTTCCTGCTGACCGCTTTGTCTAACGAGGCCAAAACATTACCTTCCACATGACGGTAGAGAGCCAGAATGGCCTTACGCGAAAAGTAATGCCTTTTTGGGACCTGCCACTGTGGTGCAGTACATTCCACAAATTTGCGAAAGGGAGCCGAGTTTACCAGCTGAAAAGGTAGCAACTGTAATGCTAGCAATTTTGCCAAGCTAGCATTAGGACGCTGAGCCTGTGGATGGCTGGGACAGTATTTCTTTCTACGGTTCAGCAACTGGGGTAGTGGAATTTGCCTGCTGCTCAAATCAAGCGATGGTGTACTGCTAGCAGATTGGGTGCAAGTCTCTGTGCCACTCATTGCTATACCATCATCCCTCTCAATGCTGGTATAAGGTGATGTGTGCTTGTTTTGATCTGGTGCCTCTTTCAGGTGCTGTTGCCAATGGACTGCATGGCAGGAAGTCATATGCCTTGTCAAGCATGTGGTGCCCAAGCGGCTGGTGTTCTGGCCGCGCTTGATCCCCTTTAGACAGATGCTGCAAACAGCAACGCTGCAGTCTACTGCACGGGTGCTGAAAAAAGCCCACACTAATGAACTTTTTGGAGTCCACGGGGATTTTGCACCACTCTGCACCTGTGGAGCTCTGTGCTGTGACGCAATAGGTTGGCTACTGCTATGGCAGCCCATGGAGCACATCCTGCCTCGTTGCAGTTGTTCATCCTCCTCCTCCTCCTACATCCTGTCAGGCACCCAAGTACGGTCAGTGACCTCATCATCCCCTCCGTCCTCGTCACTGGAGCAAACTTGGCAATATGCTTCAGCTGTGGCAACATAAATGCTGGTCTCTTGTCCGTCGTTGTCACCCCCCCTCTCTCTAGGCTCATGTTATTCCCTTCATCAACCTGCGTAACAACATCACAGCTTTCAAATTGCTGCACATCCCCCAGGAGCATGTCACTGACACTATGATCAAATAGTTTAGGTGACTCCTCCATGCATTATGGTGAGGCAACTGAAGGAGTAGCTGTGGAGAAGGAGCCTGTGGAATGGGCCGCTTTGGCCGCTGCGGTGGAAGGCAAACTACTGCAAGCGTGGGTGTCAGAGGAAGAGGAGGATGAGGATGGCTTATTGATCCACTCCACCAACTCTTCCATATGTTGTGGATGAATAACACAGGCAGCACCGGAAATAAAGGATGGGCGTGCAGAGGATGCACTATGTTGACTGTGACAACCACTTTTCACAATGGTCACAGAGGTTGCTTGCCCTCTTTTCGTGGCCTGTGAGCGTCGGCCTCTCCTTGTCGGCCTTTCAGACATGTTGTTGATTGAGATCAATAAAGGGTATACGCAACTGACCAATAGATACAGTACTCAATGACCTGATATGATGTAATTTATAGCCCTATAGATGAGCTGTAATGGTTAAAGATGTACGCAAATGACCGATTCTCAATACTCTCACTGATATATGATGTAATCTATAATCCTATATATGGATGTTCTGTGATGCTTATAGAATGTTCCACAACTGATCAATGAATACTCTGACTGACATCTGAAGTGATCTAGAAACAATTAGGTCAGTGAATATTATAGAATGTTCCACAACTGACCACTCTGACTGATATCTGAAGTGATCTAGAAACAAATAGGTCTGTGAATATTATAGAATGTTCCACAACTGACCACCCTGACTGATATCTGAAGTGATCTATAATCAAATAGGTCTGTGCTAATTATAGAATGTTCCACAACTGATCAACAAATACACTGACTGATATCTGAAGTGATCTAGAACCCTAGAGGTCTGTGATAAATATAAAATGTTCCACAACTGATCAGTGAATACACTGACTGAAATCTGAAGTGATCTAGAACCCTACAGGTCTGTGATAATTATACAGTATTCCACAACTGACCAATGAATACACCGACTGATATCTGAAGGGATCTAGAACCCTACAGGTCTGTGATTATTATACAATGTTCCACAACTGATCAATGAATACACTGACTGATATCTGAAGGGATCTAGAACCCTACAGGTCTGTGATAATTAGATGTAGCACTCTACAAGGTAGGTCCTAGGTAAAGTATAGAGGGGCCTTGTCTGCTTATCAGCAGGACCATGATTTTCAGCTTGGCTGTCATGTTTCCCAGGAGTGGCTGTTGAGACTGGGGAGTCTCCCCACTGTGCTCAAGGAGAGGGAAATCATTGGGCAGTGGAGGAAACCTGGCCAATGGCACACCCAGGCTTGTATGTACACAAGAAAGGCAGATTCTGCCGCACAGCATTCTGGGAGTGGGTATAAGTTTGAGGGGGGCCCATGACGCAGCGTCTTTGGCGGGAAGCAGAGTCCCAGGAGGGAGAGTACGGCTGTCTCTCCTCCTGTCAGAGGAATCAGATGTCCTAGGCGGCTTGCCTGAGGGGACAGAGGGCTGAGCTGAGCTGCAGAGAGAATTCGTGTGCCGAGGACCAGCTGAGCTCTTGGGGGAAGAGTTTCAGGAAAGCATTCCCAGTCTTGAGTACTGCAAACTGCCCCTGGGGGTTTGCCTAGTGAGAGGGGACCACTGCGGAGAAGGTCAGAGGGATCCGGGAGCTAGCTAGCCGGTGCAGGAGGAAGTGTAAAGGGGGTGCCAATGTTGACCCTGAAGTGTAAAGGGGGTGCCAGTGCTTGGGCCCTGAAGTGTTCAGTGTACAGTGGAAGTTTACAGTGTGCAGTGTACAGTGTTGAGAGTTGCAGCAGCAGAAGCAGTTACAGAGGCTACCTCAGTCAGGAAGGACTGGAGGGAGCAGTGTTCAGGACTTTTGATGCCAGCGTGCCCCCTTTCAATGCAGAGATGCCAGCGTGCCCCCTTTCAATGCAGAGATGCCAGCGTGCCCCCTTTCAACGCAGAGTGGACAGCCTGCCAAGCACCCCCCCGAGACCAGTGCACTTACCTGTAGCGGCAGCTTCTCTTCAGTCCCCCGGCGCCTCCTCGAGTCCTCAGTCCTCCCGCCTCCTCCTTGGACCCGCTTCCTGATTGGCCAGGAGGAGGATCCGTGTGACAATAGCAAAATTTTCATTCGCTATTGTCACACAATGGGTGGGCTCGGGGCGCACTGCTCTGCGCCCCGGGTCCACCCTTTGCTGAAGCCTATTAGAGCCTCTGGCTCTAATCAGGTGACAAAAAAAAAGCCCCATTGAACTCCATGCGTCCGGCGCCCGCACGCATGGATGGGGGGGGGGCGGCGCCCCTGTGCCCCCAACACACCGGCCGCCACTGGTACAGTCCAGGACTTTTGAGTTAACCAGAGTTTCAGAAGTCAAGTTTCAGTACAGTACAGCAAGTCAGTGTTTTTCAAGCGCTAGCAAGCATTGGTCGGCATCCAGCCGGCATTAAGACAGGGCTGAAAGACATTTTTCTCTGCAAGCGTCCCAATTTGTACCTAGTTGAGCCAGAAGAGTATCCCACTCATTCCCTTCTCCCACCCCCAATATAAAATAAACAAAACAAATCAAAGATGCCGGATTGGTCTTTGACTCCAATCTCACACTTGGGCAATCAGCTTAAATGGGCTGAAGGTGTTACCGGTGACCATGGCAGACCCACATCAGGCTCAATGCCTGGAAATCCTGCTACATATATTTTATACATTCATTGATAACACACATATAGGACTAAGTGCCATGCTGATACAAATAAGAATACACCAGCATATGTGGGGATACATACTGTATAATGTTGGCAGCTCTGTCCACATATGAACACATGTGAATATAGGGAAGATTTATAAATTGAAGTCATAGCATACTGGTCTCTCTGCTCTCTCCCTCCTCATTGGCTGAGAGACAGCAGCGGGAGCCATTGGCTCCTGCTCCTGTCAATCACAGGCAGTGAAGAGGGAGCAGAAGGTGTGTCCATAGACACACGGAGCCAGCTCAGGATCAGGCCCTCACAAGTGCGCCTATAGCAAGCAGCTTGCTCTGGGGCACTCTGCAGGGGGTAGGGGCCAGGAGTGCTGGTGGGGGACCCCAGAAGAGGCTAATCGGGGCTGTTCTGTGCAAAACCATTACAGAGCAGGGAGCAATAACATGTTTTTTGTATAAAAAAAAAAGTCTTCCTTTATAATCATTTTAATCCTCTGCCCCCCTAGACTAAAAGAGTGGGGTGCCCCACTGCAAGGGTGGATTTTTATTTTATTTTCCAGGAGTTGTGATTTAAACCTTTATTAGGAAAGAGAAAGTCAGAGAAGACACCTCAGTCAGGCATGCTCATAAGTTGGTTTTTATGTATGTATATGAATGTTTTATGTATGTGTGGGTATATACAGTATGTAGGCGTAAAACAGCTCATAGGGGTACTGCTGTGCACTCGGGTATACAGCATATACTGGTCTCTGCACTCGGGTGTACGGCATATACTGGTCTCTGAACTCGGGTGTATGGCATATACTGGTCTCTGCACTCGGGTGTACGGCATATACTGGTCTCTGCACTCGGGTGTATGGCATATACTGGTCTCTGCACTCGGGTGTACGGCATATACTGGTCTCTGCACTTGGGTGTACGGCATATACTGGTCTCTGCACTCGGGTGTACGGCATATACTGGTCTCTGCACTTGGGTGTACGGCTTATACTGGTCTCTGCACTCGGGTGTACAGCATATACTGGTCTCTGCACTCGGGTGTATGGCATATACTGATCTCTGCACTCGGGTGTGCTTTATAATTTATCCAATCCTGAGCTCTGCACTCTATATGTAGTTATACTGATAAGGTGTGTGTAAGATAATTGGTCATGGGGGGGGGGGGCTGGGGGGTAGCTTGGCATGTCCTGGGTGATGGGTGACCTTGTCCTGGCACTGAAGTCATCCCCCAGGTACGTTATTTCAACAAAATTTAACATTTTTTAGTTTTTCCTTTTAAATTGGTTGCACATTTGAAACTAAAACTGAACAAAGCGTATCCTTATGTTGCAGAACTACAAGTCCCATCCTGACTCTGCAAGTCCTACTTGTAACTGTCAGATTTCCCATAATGCTTCTGCTTCTGGGAGTAACGCATATAACTGTCAGTCCTGCAATGCTTTATTGGTCATGAACTTGCAACATCTGCAGTTGCCAACCCCTGTTCTATAGTGTGTATTTGCCTCAATCCAAGGTAACTAGTAGGGATGATCGAACGGTTCGGGTCGACCATCGGTTCGGCCCGAACATTGGGTGTTCGAGGTTCGGCCGAATTTAGAACTTTTTGCCCAAAAAGTTCGGAATTCGGCAACCAGAACCGCCCAAAATGCAATGCTTCAGGAAATGGGCTTTAAAAGCCCGTGATTGGACCAGAACCATTAGCAAAAGCCAATTGAGGGGGCAGGAGAATGCTAGGAATGTGATTGGAGTGACTAGGGGGTCCCTAGACCAATCATTAGTGAATACGCCCCCCAGTATATAAGATCGCCCCCGCCATATTCCCAGCATTGTTATACTGGACATGGAAGAGAGTGGAAGCAGTTCTGTTAATTTTACTTTAAAAGTGTCATTTAGCATTTATTAGTGTGAGGAAAGGGATATCTAGTGTAGTTAGAGTGCTCCTTTACACTTTAGTTAGCTTCAAAAATTTAGTTTCTGTAGGGAAAGTGTTAAGTGTCAGGGGACCGTAGTGTAGTGTAGGGTTAACTGACAGTGACTGCTATGGCAGGGTGACAAAACCCTTCCATAGCAGGGTGACCGCTATAGAGAAATGATCATTTCTCTGTGTTGCTTCGGGACAGGCATGTGGCTTCTCACCAGCAAGCATTTTTTAATGCTGCAGGGGCTGCCACTGCCAGTGCTTTTTTGAGGACATGTTTGATGTCAGACATGACATCTGAACATGTGTATAGGGGGTATATATAGACATATATGTCTGTATATATACCCCTAGACATATATAGGTGTGATAGTAGCAGAAATAAATGCTTGCGCTAATGAAATCATTTACAGTAATATATTTCTGCTACTATCACACCTATATATGTCTAGGGGTATATATTCAGACATATATGCCTATATATACCCCCTATACACATGTTCAGATGTTTTGCCTGCCTCAAAAGAGCCCCAAATAATGCCAAAAAAACGCTAGCGTCAAAAAAAAAAAGATGCCCAGGTGTGTTTTTGCTGGCATTTTTTGGGGGGTTTTGGAGGCAGGCAAAACATCAGAACTTGTGCACAGTACCACTATACACAAGTTCAGATGTTTTTCCTGACTGCAAAGAACCCAAAAAAATGCCTTCTATTAAACCGGCAAGGTGTTACAGCAGAGAAGCCATATTCCTGTGCTTAAAGTTTTCTAATACAAACGATCTTTTTTTTTCTGGTTCTGGACATGCTACAGAGCTGAAACTTCACATGTACACTTTTTAGACCCCCCAGATACTAAATCCAAAAAATCAAAAAATCTTTTTTTTTTTTTTTTTTTTAATTTTTCAATAATTGGCTTTTTTTATCAAAAATTACAATTTTTAAGAACTTTTTTTGTGTGATTTTGTGTCTGGTGGGTCTAAAAAGTGTACCTGTGAAGTTTCAGCTCTGTAGCATGTCCAGAACCAGAAAAAAAGATCATATAGGTGTTAAAGGAGGGTCCCGAACCACATCCCTGTTCTACTGAAAAATTATCTTTTTTTTTCCATGGTTCTGGACATGCTACAGAGCTGAAACTTCACATGCACACCTTTTAGACCCCCCAGATACTAAATCCAAAGTCAAAATCAAAAAAAATCTCTCTTTTTTTTTTCAATAATTGGCTTTTTTATCAAAAATGACAATTTTTAAGAACTTTTTTTTGTGTGATTAATAGTTAATGGGGCATGACCCAGAACCCTAGGCACTTTTTAGGGGCATTTATTGGGTTTTAGGGCTAAAAAATAGTGTTTTTTGATTACCGAAGTTCGGGTCCCATTGATTTCAATGGGGTTCTGAAATCCGGGCCGAACTTTCGGGAAGTTCAGATGTTCTGGCCGAACCGAACTTTTCAAAAGTTCGATCATCCCTAGTAACTAGTATGATTCTTGTCTGATCTCTCTTCCCTCTGCTATTTGCATGAGTCATTACTGACAAGTTGTGCTGACTCCACAGAATTCATACCTACCTCCAGCACACAGCAGGTGATTGACCGCCTCAGCTGTTCATGTTTCCATAAAAGACTGTGTAGGGGGGTGTGGCAATGCCCTCCCCTCAGACCTCAGATTACACTCAGCTCCCTGCTCTATGCTGTGCAGTATGTGACTTCAGATCCCTGCCCCCTGCCTTCTGGAGCTGAGAAATGCTGTACAAATTCTGTATTTTGAACGAATATAGAGAAGAGAGGGCTGCAGAACCAAGAGTTTGTATATCTGTGCACTGAACAGGATGGGAATGATGAGTAATTACACCTTTCTGAATTTTAAAGCTTGAAATACAAACATTTGCTTATGTGGTTAGGTGAGACTTTACACCTTGTCTGTGCTAATCTGTAATGTAGACACATCATCTGGGGTCCAGTGGGGAACACACCGGATCTAAATGACTCCCCACTGGGGGTGGAAATACAGATTAAACATTTGGCCTTCAAAGCCATATTGGTAAAATCATAGCAGACTTGTATTTTGATTTCATCTTTATAAAATGTATTCAGTCCTATGTAGCACGTCCCCTTGAGGGCTGCTAGTTAATAGAACATCCTCGGCACTCCCTGGACCCTGTGAAACATCCGACCCGCTAGGCACTACAGGTTCAGTCATTTTCGTGAATTATTTTGTAATACTCTCAACACTCAGATACCAGTGTAACTGTTTACTTGAATGAAATAATGGTAACAGGTACAAAATAAAAAATCAGAATCTGTAAACACCAGAAGTATGGTGTTAATCTCCCAAATCCCAATAATATATGTGAAACCTGGGAGACAGACACCAGCATACGCGTAACCCAGAAATAGTACCCTCGGCTATAATCTGTTTCTTCCTATTCAGCTAGACAATCAGCCTAAACAACTGGCAGAAACATTCTAGAACAATGGGCCCCCTTTAAGGTTTAAAGAAAGTGTAGTCACTATGCTAGCAAGGCTTTGCACTTCTTCGCCGGCAGTTGGAGCTCTTAATCACTCTCCTAGTGATATTTGTAATCCAAAAGGGTGCAAATGTTATTGGAATCCTAACTGCTGATGTATTCTATGTGTATTTATATAGACTTGCGGTTCCCCAAAGATCACCAGGCACTTTACTGCAGCATCAGTGTCCACGAGTGATCCTCTTGTCCTCCTGCCAGACCACTCCTTTTGGTGCTGCGTCACAGGCGAGAGTCTCAGCACACTCTGTATTAGGCCACTCTCTCAGCGTCACTCGCTGTCTCTCCCGCACTCACACTGAACCGGTCACCCTCCTGTGACTTTCGCCATCCACTCCAGTCAGGATGCGCTCTCCGCACTCTAGGCCACACCCTCAGGCCTCTCCCTGGTCAGTCTCTCTCAGCAGCTCTTCTCCGCACCACCGCAGTCCACGAGTCCCTGAAGCAAGAGAGCGCGCATCCCATTCTGCCCCCAATTTATACATCCTCCCATGGTCTTCCGCGGATCCCTCAATGCTCCCTGGGAGTGTGATCCAGTCAATCCTTCAACGCATAGTTTCCACTCTCTTCCAAACTACATCCCCCATAATACAGTTCGGCACTCCTAGGAAGAAACCCATCCTCCTTATAAAGTTCTTAAAGGAGCACCCAAACATGGTCCAAACCGCAGTTCAATATAATAACGCAATAATTTTAGCATGGCTACATCTACTCACTCTTGGCTGGATCATGACACCATCCTTCCATTCATCTCCCATCCCCTTCTTTTACCTGATTTTCCTTCTTCCCTTGAACCCTCCCCTCCTCTATCTTACCCTTCTCTAACCCCCTTTCCCTTCCTCTCCTGAACCCCCCTTCCCCCATTCCTTTCTCTTTTCCTAACTTTTCTCTCTTACTTTCTTGAACCTCCCCTCCTCTCTATTCCCCTTCTTTTAACCTCCTCCCCCTCTCCCCTAAAAACTCCCTTTCTCTAACCTTCCCATTCCTCTCTTGTACCTGCACCTCCTTTCCTCTCTCCTTTCTCTAATTTCCTCTCTCTTCCTTTTCTAAACCCCCTTACTACTCTAACCCTTTCTCCATCCCTCTCTTGAATCCTTCCACCTTCTCCTTTCCACTTCTGTAACCTCCTCATCTTTCCTCTCCTGAACCCCTCCCCCTTTCCCTTTCTCTCCTGAACCCTCCCCTCCTCAACCTTCTTCTGAAACCTATTTCTTCCTCTTCTGAACCTCCCCCTTCCTTTCCTTTCCCTAACCTCCTCTCCCCCTCAGTTTTTTATCCTCTCTAACCTCCTCTCCTGAAACCTCCACTCCGCTAACCTCCCTTTTCTTCCTCTTTTAAACCCTTCCTCTCTCTAATCTTCCCTCCTTTCCTCTCTTGATCCTTTCCATATTCTCCTTTATACTTGTCTATACTCCTCCTTTTCCCCTAACCTCAAATCTCATCTCCTCTCCCCACCACCCTCCTCCGAGGATCTCCATTCCAGTGTATTCTATTACAAACACTCTCGGCTCTGAGGAGACATCTGAGGACGGTGTGAGAAAAGTGTCCTTATCCTTTAATGTTCCGGGATTCGGTGCACACATATTGGTATCAATTATTTTATTACTTAACAAACACAGAAATAAACACAAAGGAGCAACAACTATGACTTAATCCGTACTTTATATACAATTCAGAATAATTGCACAGAGATCAGAACATTTATACAGTGATCCTCAGATCAGTGCGGTCACACAGTGTTCCTCAGATCAGTGCGGTCACACAGTGTTCCTCAGATCAGTGCGGTCACACAGTGTTCCTCAGATCAGTGCGGTCACACAGTGTTCCTCAGATCAGTGCGGTCACACAGAGTTCCTCAGATCAGTGCGGTCACACAGAGTTCCTCAGATCAGTGCGGTCACACAGAGTTCCTCAGATCAGTGCGGTCACACAGAGTTCCTCAGATCAGTGCGGTCACACAGTGTTCCTCAGATCAGTGCGGTCACACAGAGTTCCTCAGATCATTGCAGTCACACAGCGTTCCTCTCACAGATGAAGTTCAGATCGGTATAACAGTTCTCCAGTGTCAGATTAGACCCAAGCTTGGCACAGCTTCCAGTCGTCTCTCCAGTGAGAGTTCTAGATGGGAGACAAAGTCTGGTGATGAGCAGTAAGAGATGGGGGGTAGAGGAGACCATTGGGCACAATATCTCCAGGGGCCTCTACTTATGTAGTTGGGTTGGTGCACACAACGGCAGCTACACTTGAGTGTCTGGTGATGAGATTCAATGGAGGTCACAGCACAGATATAAGATATCCAGAACCAAGTGAATGGGGTCACAGGATTGTTACTAGGGGGTGACCGGTGTCCATAACAACCCCCCCCCCCTCCCCCGACAGAGAGGACTTCCTTAGAAGAGCTGCCATAAGAGGACTGCTATAAGGGATCTATTCTAAGAAAGTGACTATAAGAGTGCAGCCATAAGAGATTTGTCAAAGTGGGGTACCATGGGAGATATATCATACCCCCACTTATTTATACTCACATGTAATTCTCGCTGGCTGTCAGGGTTCAGTAAAGAGAAATAAAATCTGTTCTGTTTGCATTGTGTGTGTAAATCTTTGTAGAGGAAGAGGATAGAGGAGGAAGCATGACATACTACAGAGATGTGTGTAGCAATTCCCCCGTGGGGGCTGCTGTGTATGGATCTAACTTGTGTCTGACGATCATGTTGCCAGATATCGGGTATTTTCACACACTGTCAGGTGCTCACACACTCTTTCGCTCGTTGTCCCCAATGACCAGTCTAGAGGAATTGTTTTGGGTGTTTTATTTGAAGAATTTAGATAGGAGAAGGGATTGGTGGGATACTCCAAATTCAACTACAGTATGTACAGGTGAGGACATCTCTGACTTGGCCTCACTTAGTGGAACTGAATAGCAGATCTTCTGCTGAACCATACAGCACTTGCATGGGAAGAAGAAGTCCTTTGCTTGTGTTGGCAGCAGACTTGGTGAACTCTGTATCTTCAGGACACCAGCCAGTATCCTCTTTAGCTTACACCCAGCCTGCTGACTTTATAACACCAAGTGGGGGATTTTAACAGCAACAGTCTCTAGGATCCCTTTGGGAATTCTATACTCACAATGCCCTGATCGCAGGTCACCTTCCTCTGTGGTATTAGATGAGATCCATGGGCATCTTTCCTCAGTCAGCCCTCAAAAGAATCCCTGGGTTTCAGCATCTCTGTTTCTGGCCCTCAGGTTTACCACCTGAGGCCGCATGGCAGCCTGTGCTGGGGAGAGGCAGCAGCCCCCTTCCCCCCTGGACCTCGCTTAGCAACCGAAGACCAGGAGCCCCATGTGCACCTCAGATATAAGTACAGTCACCCAGCATGCACCGGGACACCTCCCATGTCTATTGGCCAAGGCTGTACAGATATCCCCTGCTCTCATCTGCATGGTTTCCTCCCACTGTCCAATACTCTGCATCACTATTGGATCAGTGTGAAACATCAAGCCAGGATGAGCAACATCAGAGCGCACTGGGCAGGTTCTATCCACCAATCACAGCTCTCTATTCAGCAGACAGCTCCTAGATTTACCTGGCTGTCTCCCTGCTAAGCAGAGAAACCAAAAACTCTATACACCTACACTAGCACCTACCTAGGAGGGTGCTACATGTGTATCTAATGATTAGGAGAAAAATGTCCTGTGATACTTACTCCATGCTGCCATCTGACCATTTTCCTGTCCACACTCTATCATGGATGTTATATTGGGTTAATCCGACCCAGAATTCCTTTCCTGTGATGGTCACCAGTCTCTGGATAACACAATACACAACACATTATTCACCTTATTCCTATCACCTTCCTGGAGGTCTCCTAAGAAACACCAACTACTGCCCACCCCCCACCCAACCCGGAGACTCCGACACTGACCCGTATGGTCTCCTCCTTCACCTGGGCCAGTCTGGAGTCACGTTCTGTACAATCTTTATCACTAGGCGTACGTGACTTCTTGTTTTCAGAGAGGAAATAACATTTATCATTGATGGTGATCCAGAGATCCGGACATCTAGGAGACCGTCCTGTAATATGGAATAATAGAGACAGTCAGTAATGATGAAGAGACAGCCAGACACAGGAGAGACCGTCCTGTAATATGGAATAATAGAGACAGTCAGTAATGATGAAGAGACAGCCAGACACAGGAGAGACCGTCCTGTAATATGGAATAATAGAGACAGTCAGTAATGATGAAGAGACAGCCAGACACAGGAGAGACCATCCTGTAATATGGAATAATAGAGACAGTCAGTAATGATGGAGAGACAGCCGGACACAGGAGAGACCGTCCTGTAATATGGAATAATAGAGACAGTCAGTAATGATGAACAGACAGCCGGACACAGGAGAGACCGTCCTGTAATATGGAATAATAGAGACAGTCAGTAATGTTAGAGAGACAGCCGGACACAGGAGAGACCGTCCTGTAATATGGAATAATAGAGACAGTCAGTAATGTTAGAGAGACAGCCGGACACAGGAGAGACCGTCCTGTAATATGGAATAATAGAGACAGTCAGTAATGTTAGAGAGACAGCCGGACACAGGAGAGACGTCCTGTAGTATGGAAAAATAGAGACAGTCAGTAATTATAGAGACACAGCCGGACACAGGATAGACCGTCCTGTAATATGGAATAATAGAGACAGCCAGTAATGATGAAGAGACAGCCGGACACAGGAGAGACCGTCCTGTGATATGGAAAAATAGAGACAGTCAGTAATGATGGAGAGACAGCCGGACAAAGGAGAGACCTTCATGTAATATGGAATAATAGAGACAGTCAGTAATGATGGAGAGACAGCCGGACACAGGAGAGACCGTCCTGTAATATGGGATAATAGAGACAGTCAGTAATGATGAAGAGACAGCCGGACACAGGAGAGACCGTCCTATAATATGGAATAATAGAGAAAGTCAGTAATGACGAAGAGACAGCCAGACACAGGAGAGACCGTCCTGTAATATGGAATAATAGAGACAGTCAGTAATGTTAGAGAGACAGCCGGACACAGGAGAGACCGTCCTGTAATATGGAATAATAGAGACAGTCAGTAATGATAGAGAGACAGCCGGACACAGGAGAGACCGTCCTGTAATATGGAATAATAGAGACAGTCAGTAATGATGAAGAGACAGCCAGACACAGGAGAGACCGTCCTGTAATATGGAATAATAGAGACAGTCAGCAATGATGAAGAGACAGCCGGACACAGGAGAGACCGTCCTGTAATATGGAAAAATAGAAACAGTCAGCAATGATGAAGAGACAGCCGGACACAGGAGAGACCGTCCTGTAATATGGAAAAATAGAGACAGTCAGCAATGATGAAGAGACAGCCGGACACAGGAGAGACCGTCCTGTAATATGGAATAATAGAGACAGTCAGTAATGATGAAGAGACAGCCGGACACAGGAGAGACTGTCCTGTAATATGAAATAATAGAGACAGTCAGTAATAATGAAAAGACAGCCAGACACAGGAGAGACCATCCTGTAATACGGAATAATAGAGACAGTCATTAATGATGAAGAGACAGCCGGACACAGGAGAGACCGTCCTGTAATATAGAATAATAGAGACAGTTAGTAATGATGATCAGACAGCCGGACACAGGAGAGGCCATCCTGTGATATTGAATAATAGAGACAGTCCGTAATGATAGAGAGACAGCCGGACAGGAGAGACCGTCCTGTGATATGGAATAATAGAGACAGTCATTAATGATGAAGAGACAGCCGGACACAGGAGAGACCGTCCTGTAATATGGAATAATAGAGACAGTCAGTAATGATGGAGAGACAGCCAGACACAGGAGAGACCGTCCTGTAATACGGAATAATAGAGACAGTCAGTAATGATAAAGAGACAGCCGGACACAGGAGAGACCATCTTGTGATATGGAATAATAGAGACAGTCCGTAATGATAGAGAGACAGCCGGACAGGAGAGACCGTCCTGTGATATGGAATAATAGAGACAGTCAGTAATGATAAAGAGACAGCCAGACACAGGAGAGACCGTCCTGTTATATGGAATAATAGAGAGAGTCTGTAATGATGAAGAGACAGCCGCAGACAGGAGAGACCATCCTGTAATATGGAATAATAGAGAAAGTCAGTAATGACGAAGAGACAGCCAGACACAGGAGAGAACATCCTGTAATATGAAATAATAGAGACAGTCAGAAATGATGAAGAGACAGCCGGACACAGGAGAGACCATCCTGTAATATGGAATAATAGAGACAGTCAGTAATGATGGAGAGACAGCCGGACACAGGAGAGACCGTCCTGTAATATGGAATAATAGAGACAGTCAGTAATGATGAAGAGACAGCCAGACACAGGAGAGACCGTCCTGTAATATGGAATAATAGAGACAGTCAGTAATGATGAAGAGACAGCCAGACACAGGAGAGACCGTCCTGTAATATGGAATAATAGAGACAGTCAGCAATGATGAAGAGACAGCCGGACACAGGAGAGACCGTCCTGTAATATGGAATAATAGAGACAGTTAGTAATGATGAACAGACAGCCGGACACAGGAGAGACCGTCCTGTAATACGGAATAATAGAGACAGTCCGTAATGATAAAGAGACAGCCGGACACAGGAGAGACCATCCTGTGATATGGAATAATAGAGACAGTCCGTAATGATAGAGAGACAGCCGGACAGGAGAGACCGTCCTGTGATATGGAATAATAGAGACAGTCAGTAATGATAGAGAGAAGAATGTCACATAGTGAATCGCTTTCTCTGTGTAGCCTGGCTAAATAATTAATCTCAGCCTGTTTGGAGCTGTGCTGTTTCTTTATTGCTGAAGCTTCTGCAAAGTGATGATACAATGTATTGTGGGAAATGTAGTCCTGAAGAGAATGGAGGTTGTGGATAACCTGACTGATTGGACTATCCTCCCCGGGAGCATTGGGATTCGCAGAGACAGATGGAAGTGTCTATAAAAAGGGGGCCGGGTTCAACATTCGCTATCTTGCCTCGAGGACAGCGTGCTGTGAGGAGGAAAAGAGCTGCTACGGTGTGCAGAGGAGAGTAGGCCGAGGCTTAGTGGAGAGATGCCGGAGTGAGGGAAAGCGGCGTACAGACAGAGCAGGGTGTCAGACCGAGGAGAGAGAGAGACACTCAGAGAGACTGCGAGTGCTTCTGAGGAGTGTCGGGTTAGAGCGGAAAAGGACAGCGGGACACAGACTTCATCGCATTGGGTGACAGAGCTCCAATTTAAAGTAATAGAGTGGTTTACTGGACGGAGCCAGGGGAGGCCTGTGACGCAGTTCAGTTGGGACAGAGCTGCATTTAACATACAACGGCTGCCACAGGACACTGTAAGTTGATTAGTGAGTGGCAGATCAAAAGGCTTCATTACACATATCTAGCTTTTCCAGATTGCACATCAACTTGACTGAGTACAGAAGCTTACCTTTCCTTTTCGTTTGGATTACAAATAATCATTATCTTTCCAGTGGATTACAATTATTCATTCAAATAAAAAGAAGCAAATAAAAAGAAATATTCAGCGCTGGACTCTTGTACACACCACTAATAAATGGACCAGCAGCTAAGCACTCAAGGGCAATATCTCCAAAACACCTTCTGAATACATAATAGAAAAATAGTGCAGCGCAATCCTAGTGGTAAAATTATAAAATCATGCAGAGTCCCAGTGTTAATAGGTGTCCATATAAACAGATAAAAGTCTCCAGTGTAAAGTGGTCCTAGGGCAATTCCATAAGGTGCTTGTCTCCACGAGTGCTCATGCAATCCCACCACCTGTTCACACTGCCGCTCACCTTAACAAAGAGACCCTACAGGGTCAACCAGCATTTCATCTCAAAATCAAAGCATCCTCACACTTTCTTCCTTAAGCGTAGTAAATGATTACACCTCCGATGCACTGTCAGCTCCTCAAACAATGTTACCAATATGTGTAGGAGACAAGAAAAAACGATCTAATGCTCTCTGTATGCAATCAAGCACTCTTTAATCCATATAAGAAAACAACTCACATTTTTGAAGAAAATAACAGCGCATATCTGCAGAGTTTGCAAGCAGGCGTGCATCAGGTCCACCAACCCGGAAGAGTGAGAGGCGGCCGCGGGTCACGTGACATCCCTCGTACGCGTTACGTCCGTGAAAATAAGCGGGACTTCTTCAGCAAGGGTCACGTACCATACTGCGGACCCGTCTTTTATGACAATATGATCTGCCCACCTCCTGTCTTCAATTAACTAATCAGTATGATTCCAAATGGAAACAGGAAACAGGAAGTGATGTACACAGGAAGTGATGTACACAGGAAGTGATGTACACAGGAAGTGATGTACACAGGAAGTGATGTACACAGGAAGTGATGTAAACTAAGGGCAGGAAGTAAACACTGCATGACCCTTAAGCCAGGACCAGCCTGTATTCTTATATGCAGTGTGTACGGGCAATTTAAAAACTTTCCACAAGAACCAGCTTGTGGAAATACATTAAATACAATTTAATAAATATACTATGCCCAAATTTAAAATAATACATCTTCCCATAATCCAAAGGATTCAATGGGTGGTAATCGTCATTGTGACTCCGGCTAAATCTCAACTCTCCACTAGATGGCGTATCTGAGCATTGCCTAATCATAAATGTGAACAATAAGTGACATATACACAATAATGCACATAAAATTATTAAAATTACAAAATATAAACCGCAATGTGAATACTATAAAAGACAAAGAACAAAGCAATAAATATATTCCCTATAAAATATAAAATATAAGAATATGGGAACATTAAAAAGGCAAAAAATATCTCATCGGTCAGAAATAAAACAGTTGAGATCAAACTCAACATTGAGTCCTAATGGCGTTAAAACTTTACATTCAAAAATCCAATAAGACTCCCGTTGACTCAACTGTCTAATAAAATTCCCACCTCTCCAGTGTGGGTGGACTCTCTCTATTCCCCAGAATTGCAACCCACTGGGATTTTTTTGATGGAATTTTTTAAAATGTCTTGAGACACTATGCGTTTCTAAACCTTTACGGATATTAGTGATATACCTGTAAGAGCTGCAAGAAGAACCTAAAGAAACGAAAAGAATTTGTAGCTACTGCTACTAATAAATCATATAACATCAAAAATCTGATCACCTGTAAAACGCAAGGGGTGGTGTACATGTACAGTGTGAATGCCGCCTTCAGTACATAGGACGTACCTCTCGTGCTTTACACGTCAGGGTGGGCGAGCATATCACTAATATCCGTAAAGGTTTAGAAACGCATAGTGTCTCAAGACATTTTAAAAAATTCCATCAAAAAAATCCCAGTGGGTTGCAATTCTGGGGAATAGAGAGAGTCCACCCACACTGGAGAGGTGGGAATTTTATTAGACAGTTGAGTCAACGGGAGTCTTATTGGATTTTTGAATGTAAAGTTTTAACGCCATTAGGACTCAATGTTGAGTTTGATCTCAACTGTTTTATTTCTGACCGACGAGATATTTTTTGCCTTTTTAATGTTCCCATATTCTTATATTTTATATTTTATAGGGAATATATTTATTGCTTTGTTCTTTGTCTTTTATAGTATTCACATTGCGGTTTATATTTTGTAATTTTAATAATTTTATGTGCATTATTGTGTATATGTCACTTATTGTTCACATTTATGATTAGGCAATGCTCAGATACGCCATCTAGTGGAGAGTTGAGATTTAGCCGGAGTCACAATGACGATTACCACCCATTGAATCCTTTGGATTATGGGAAGATGTATTATTTTAAATTTGGGCATAGTATATTTATTAAATTGTATTTAATGTATTTCCACAAGCTGGTTCTTGTGGAAAGTTTTTAAATTGCCCGTACACACTGCATATAAGAATACAGGCTGGTCCTGGCTTAAGGGTCATGCAGTGTTTACTTCCTGCCCTTAGTTTACATCACTTCCTGTGTACATCACTTCCTGTGTACATCACTTCCTGTGTACATCACTTCCTGTGTACATCACTTCCTGTGTACATCACTTCCTGTGTACATCACTTCCTGTTTCCTGTTTCCATTTGGAATCATACTGATTAGTTAATTGAAGACAGGAGGTGGGCAGATCATATTGTCATAAAAGACGGGTCCGCAGTATGGTACGTGACCCTTGCTGAAGAAGTCCCGCTTATTTTCACGGACGTAACGCGTACGAGGGATGTCACGTGACCCGCGGCCGCCTCTCACTCTTCCGGGTTGGTGGACCTGATGCACGCCTGCTTGCAAACTCTGCAGATATGCGCTGTTATTTTCTTCAAAAATGTGAGTTGTTTTCTTATATGGATTAAAGAGTGCTTGATTGCATACAGAGAGCATTAGATCGTTTTTTCTTGTCTCCTACACATATTGGTAACATTGTTTGAGGAGCTGACAGTGCATCGGAGGTGTAATCATTTACTACGCTTAAGGAAGAAAGTGTGAGGATGCTTTGATTTTGAGATGAAATGCTGGTTGACCCTGTAGGGTCTCTTTGTTAAGGTGAGCGGCAGTGTGAACAGGTGGTGGGATTGCATGAGCACTCGTGGAGACAAGCACCTTATGGAATTGCCCTAGGACCACTTTACACTGGAGACTTTTATCTGTTTATATGGACACCTATTAACACTGGGACTCTGCATGATTTTATAATTTTACCACTAGGATTGCGCTGCACTATTTTTCTATTATATTTTCTATTATACAATTATTCATTACCTTTACAGTGGATTACAAATATATTCCTTGAGTGTTTTAAGATCTTGTTGCCGGCGAAGACTAGCAAGGCCTTGCTCTACCAGGAGACTCACGCAATCCAATGTAAAGGGGGCCCCCTATAGGATACAGAGTGCCCTCTGCTAGGTAGCCTAGTTGTAGGTTAATAGAGTCACTGATATAAGTTATATTAATTGTAGTATTATTCTTTATTGCATTTAACATATTTCATGGGCACTCTCACATTTAATTTGAGGGATGATTTATTGATGGATTATTGATACATCAATCCTCAATTATAATTGCATATTACATATGTGTACTTGTGTTTGCTATATTAGATCCTGAGTGCTGAATCCTATACGATTTTGGGATCAAGGATTCGGGATTTTTCCAGTGTTTCTGATTCTTTACATTACCTGTTATTTTAAAATCTTTGTTATTAATTCTTTTAACCAAAGACAGTAAAACTGATGTTTTATTGAAACCTGGTAGTGTTTATTCACTTAACATGTCTGAACCTATAGTGTCCAGTGGGTTGGAAACCGCTCAGGGTCAAAGAAGTGAGGAGGACGTGAACACACTTGACCACCCCTTTGGGGGCAGGGCTACATCTGTGTCAAAGGGGAAAAGTAAAAAACAATATTATTAGGTGTGACGAAACTGACCCACACTGTGCTTGTGTTCTTCCTTCAGTGTGCCGCTTCCTCAAGTCTGAACATAGATATCAGATATTATAACCGCATAACATACAAAACTTGCCAACAAATAGCTTGTATGAGATCTGGAACACTTTATTGAACAAACTCACACAGAATAAACCCCACAGGAGGACACCCCCCCCCCTCTTCCTGATCATATTACCCTATCAATACAAACTGTAACCAGAAACCAAATTAACATGCGCTAATAACTAGTCACCTAACCCAGCCTGGATGACTAGACTATTCGGTTCCTACAACAGTGAATACAAAGAACACATTATTACTAAGTAATTAAGTATAAACACATCCCACAAGGGTTTGCTAGCAGAGACAATATGTGTTCCAATTAACAATTACCATGGAATCCACATCTAAGCAATGCTTTGATTAATCATGAATGGCAGATGGCATGGGAACAGCCTACAACTGGCTGTATGGCAAACCTCATGCATTTTCCCATTAGAAGTAATTCAAACCATATTCTCAGTGTCCAATAAGTAGTTGTACATCACTTTCTCGGTCACCCTGTGCCCCTAACAGACACAGGGTGACTTACACATAAGATGGAGATGGGGAGCTGAGACAGGGATTTCCCAACCTCTCAAAGGAAAGCTGGGTTCCATGGGCCCCCAACCAAAGTGACTCCCATCACATCCGCTATTTCCAGTGCTGGGTGAATGTGGTTCATTGATTTAAAATGCCTTTGGCTTCTAGATGGTGCTAAGTATCCTTTCTGCCATCTAGTGTCCAAAATTCTGTATTTTTTGCTATGCAAACATTTACATTTTTACATACACCCCTCTGTGTTTACATGTGTGTCTAGCGCTCTGACTCCTCATTCCAGCATCCTGGTTTTGTCTGTGGCATTCTCCTTGTCTGTCTGTCCACCTGCAACATGATTAATATGGCCGGTCTCTGGGTGGAGACCAAACTTGATTTAGGCCAGCCAAACCTTCAGTTTCATTCTTGTGAAAGAGTGTTATAGATTGTGTAGTACCTGATCAAGCTGCCTTTTTTGTCTGCCCTGCTCTGCTCGATTGGACTTCCATGTGTATGACATCAGATTAGATATCAGAATATTCTCTGCATCTCTCCTGCCTTGTACCTGGACTGTCATTGAACCACTCTGCCTGTCTGCCAACCGCAAGTACCTGTTTGCTTTGCTCAGTTCACACCTGCCTTGGCGTGGTGGCCAGGCACTATAACAGTCCTGGGGGCAACCGAGTACCAGTAGGCCTTTTTACCTTATGGGAAAGGGGGCTGCTATAGGTGAAGAACACAGTAGCCAGCTATAGTGTCTGACCACCTGCATTTGGGGTAAGTGTGACATTGTGGTTGTTCAATTAATTTGTGTGAAATGGCTTCACTTCATCTTTTTTTTTTAACCACTTCCTCCAAATGGACGTAGCCGTACATCCTTGGGGTTCAGTGGTTATACCGGGATGGCGGGTGCACCAAAAGGCATTATCCCGGTACCATTCTTTGCAGCCGGCGATTCCATTTCAGGCAGAAGTGATCTGGGTGGCTAATTAGCCACTCAATCACTGCTCCGGGTGGCGGAAGGGCATCCCACCCCCCTCCTGCCGCCGCCTCTCCGGTCTCACCGCAGGGGTCGGGAGCGATGCGACTGGCGGCGATGGCTGCCCTATACAGAGAGAGAGTAACTGACATTGTTTCCCTCTCTCTGTAACCCTGGAAACTGGGAGTGATGACTATTAGTCACTTCCGGTTCCGCCTCTTTGTTTACCTGGCCACCAGTGGCCAGAGAAGCAGCCAATCTTGGTCTGATAGGCTGCATGGGAGGCCAGAGGAGATATTTGGAGTCTAATAGACCCCAGACCTCTCCATAAAGAGGACCTGTTATGGCCCATGTTGTAACTAGAGATGTTGTTCATCCCTTATGATAGCAACAAACTTATTACAAAAAATAAAAAAGTTAAAAAAAAACATTTTTATAAAATAAATACTAAATAAAAAAAAAAAAATTAAGCGCCACCATCCCACCATGCTTATGCGCAAATGCAAAAGTATACGTTACTCCCGCACGCATATGTAAATGGTGAGGTATCGTTGCGAACGTCAGAGTGAGAGCAATAAATCTAGCACCAGACCTTCTGTGCAAATCTAAACTGGTAACCTGTAAAGGCGTTTAAAGCATCACCTATGGAGAATTTTAAGCACTGTAGTTTGCCGCCATTCTACGGACAGAAGCAATTTGAAAGCGTGACACGTTAGGTATAGGGTTGAGTGAACACGGACTGTATTATTCGTGTTCATACCGAATAATTGGATTTTTGTTACCCGAACACGGACCCGAAAACTTTACTGTATATTCGGGTAAAAATCCGTGTTCGGTCATTTTATTTCCGGGTTTTGTATGCATTGGCGCGCTTTTCATGGCGGGCTTTCAACAGCCAATCAACAAGCGTTTAACGGGTGTGCCTTAAGCCATCCCAGCCATGCCTACAAATGTATTAGTAGCTGTGATTGGCCATCTGAAGCATGTGACCAAGTCTTTATAAGTTCGAGCCAGCGCCGCTGCGTCATTCTGCTGTGTAGTTCAGGGACAGAGCACCCATACGTGCTGGCTGCTGATTAGGGACAGACAGGCAAAAATCATTTGTGTCCGGATAGAATTGAGGGACAGGTCGGAGTGTGTTAGGCAGGGCGAGTTGTAGGGCATTTTAGGGCGAGGCTGCTGATTTTTAGGGTCAGTTTTCTACAATCGATTTTGCTGTGTGGGGGGAGGGGTTTGCAGTGACCGATCTTATCAATCCTTTTAGGGCGAGGCTGCTGATTTTTAGGGTCAGTGTGTTCTACAATCGATATTGCTGTGTGGGGGGGGGGTTTGCAGTGACTGATCTTATCAATCCTTTTAGGGAGAGGATGGAGATAGGCAGGTGTCAGTGGTCCACATCGATTTTGCTATGTGCGGGGTGCAGTGAACACAATCTTTTTTGCCTACTGAGGAGGAGGGAGAAAAGTCTTTTTCTATCAGTCACTGTGTGCAGCGTTTTTCCTTCAGTGCTGTGCTGTGCTGACTGTGATAATACACTGCTGTGTTCACATGTGCTATTATTGAGAGATTTCAAAAGTTATACACTTTTTTCTATTCCACTATTCAATATACACCCTTGGGTTAAAAAAATTAAATTGTGGCATAGTCTCAGTCTGTACTAATCTAGTTAAAAATTACAAACTAAAAAGGGGATTTTTTTTCCCCCTCCATAGCCTGCAGCAGAGCTGGTCCACATCGATTTTGCTGTGTGTGGGGTGCAGTGAAAACAATCTTTTTTGCCCACTGAGGAGGAGGGAGAAAAGTCTTTTTCTATCAGTCACTGTGTGCAGTGTTTTTCCTTCAGTGCTGCTGTGCTGACTTTGATCATACACTGCTGTGTTCAGTGTTCACATGTGCTATTATTGAGTGGTTTCAAAAATCATACACTTTTTTCTATTCCACTATTCAATATACAGCCTTGGGTTAAAAAAAAAAATCGTGGCATAGTCTGTACTAATCTAGTTAAAAATTACAAACTTAAAAGGGGAATTTTTTTTTTCCCCTCCATAGCCTGCAGCAGAGCTGAATGATATAAGACACTGCTGTTCACATGTGCTATTGATAAATCACACCAATTTTATATCATATTTTCTATTCCGCTATTCAATAAAAACCTTTGGGCATAAACAATTAAATTGCGGGATAGTCTGTGTTGGTACGTGTGAGATACACCTTTCCAATTTTTGGGGTGCATCTCATACTTCTGAAGATTTGAGGGTGCTCCCTGTTCCGTACTCCTCCAACTCCTCATCCTGCCTTTAGGGGTACAAAAAATAGTAATTGGGGCCTAGTGTGGTTCTGTACGTGTGAGATACATACACTTTTTTTGATAATATTTTCTATTCCGCTATTCAATAAAAACCTTTGGGTATAAACAATTAAATTGCGGGATAGTCTATGTTGGTACGTGTGAGATACACCTTTCCGATTTTTGGGGTTCATCTCATACTTCTGAAGATTTGAGGGTGCTGCCTGTTCCGTACTCCTCCTACTCCTCATCCTGCCTTTAGGGGTACAAAAAATAGTAATTGGGGCCTAGTTTGGTTCTGTACGTGTGAGATACATACACTTTTTTTGATAATATTTTCTATTCCTCTATTCAATAAAAACCTTTGGGTATAAACAATTAAATTGCGGGATAGTCTGTGTTGGTACGTGTGAGATACACCTTTCCAATTTTTGTGGTTCATCTCATACTTCTGAAGATTTGAGGGTGCTGCCTGTTCCGTACTCCTCCTACTCCTCATCCTGCCTTTAGGGGTACAAAAAATAGTAATTGGGGCCTAGTTTGGTTCTGTACGTGTGAGGTACATACACTTTTTTTGATAATATTTTCTATTCCGCTATTCAATAAAAACCTTTGGGTATAAACAATTAAATTGCGGGATAGTCTGTGTTGGTACTTGTGAGATACACCTTTCCAATTTTTGGGGTTCATCTCATACTTCTGAAGATTTGAGGGTGCTGCCTGTTCCGTACTCCTCCTACTCCTCATCCTGCCTTTAGGGGTACAAAAAATAGTAATTGGGGCCTAGTTTGGTTCTGTACGTGTGAGGTACATACACTTTTTTTGATAATATTTTCTATTCCGCTATTCAATAAAAACCTTTGGGTATAAACAATTAAATTGCGGGATAGTCTGTGTCGGTACGTGTGAGATACACCTTTCCAATTTTTGGGGTTCATCTCATACTTCTGAGGATTTGAGGGTGCTGCCTGTTCCGAACTCCTCCTACTCCTCATCCTGCCTTTGGGGGTACAAAAAATAGTAATTGGGGCCTAGTCAGGTTCTGTACGTGTGAGATACATACACCTTTTTTTGATAATATTTTCTATTCCGCTATTTAATCTACACCTTTGGGTAAAAACAATTACATTGCGGGATAGTCTGTGTCGGTACGTGTGAGATACATACACCTTTTGATATCATATTTTCTATTCCGCTATTTAATCAAAACCTTTGGGTATAAACAATTAAATTGCGGGATAGTCTGTGTCGGTACGTGTGAGATACACCTTTCCAATTTTTGGGGCGCATCTCATACTGCCGAGGATTTGAGGGTGCTTCAGTCTGCCTCCTGCTGTAACGCTCCTGCGTTTTATGTATAATGTGGATTTACAGCTGCAGAAATATTCCACTTCAGTAGTCATGTAGAGAAATGCTGAGACACCAATCCCAACTCCCAAGACTCATCATGTGTGGATGATCTCAATTCAGCAAGTAAATACACACACACTCAATAAGATGTTCCTAGAGTGACTTATGTATATAGTAATACAGTGATGATAGGCTGAAGAGACAGGTTGGGTAGAGATGGTAGATGACAGACACTTGAAAGGAATGTTCTTGAAGGTAAGATAGTAGCAGATGGGATGCAGATAGGTTAGCAATCATGTATGGTAGCAGATGATAGAGTAGCAGGTGAACATACAGGAGAGACCAACCCAGTGCAAGAGCAGATGGTAGTAGACTCAAGAGCTAGCAATCTTAGATAAGGCAGATGTAGTAATAGTCTTTAGTATGCAGCGCTAGATAGTGTAAGCTTTTAGTATGAAAGGTATAGAGGTTTCCCCTGTGGGGTACTTATCACTAGCTGCAATGTAGCAGAGGAGAGGTTCGGCAAGAGCGGATGATCCGGTAGCGGGATACAGGGATCAGCGCAGCGTGGTTGCGACGGCGAGGTATGCTTGCAAGCATGAGAGCTTCAAGGCAGCTTCAAGGCAGGTTGAACGAACACATGTGAGTGAAAGCTGGTGATTTAAATAGCTGTTCAGTCCGGCGCTCAGTGATGACAGCATCAGTCTTAAAGGTGTATGCGCACCTTACCAAAAGAGAATGGTGGGGCGCATACACTTAGGAAAAGAGTAATTAGGGTACCCAAAGTACCAGAACATTACAGTACCCCCCCCCTTAAGGCCGGCTCCTGAAGGCCTCTGGAGCTGGTTTGTCTGGGTACTTCGCATGAAAATTGTGGATTAATCTAGGGGCATGTATGTCAGAGGTGTTTAGCCAGGTGTCGTCTTGGGGCCCATAGTTCTTCCATCGAACTAAGTATTGAAGTTTTCTTCTGTGGATACGAGAATCCAGAATCTCTTTTATCTCATATTCTTCTCCACCTTCAACTTGTACAGGAGGAGGAGGTGGGATAGTAGGCCTTATTCCTTGGTCAGGAACATGGGGCTTCAGTAGTGACACATGGAAAATGGGATGTATTTTGAGGTCTATTGGCAATGTAAGCTGTACTGCAACTTTTCCAATAAGTTTCTTGATTGGGAAATGTCCCAAGAACAGAGGTCTAAGCTTTTTACTAGGGATTTTCAGTCTTAAATTTTTTGTTGAGAGCCAAACGAGGTCCCCGATAGCATACTGAGGAGAAGGTCTTCTGCGAAGATCATAGTACTTCTTTTGTTGACTATGAGCGTGTGCAATGGTAGTATTAAGCAAACCCAGAGAGTCCTTTATTTGGGTAAGATAGTCTGAGGCTACTGGGTTATTTGAAGGAAGGATGCGTGGTGGAAGAATAGAGGGATGAAACCCATAGTTCAAGTAGAACGGACTCTGCTTGGTCGTACTGTGGGTTGCGTTGTTGTAGGCAAATTCTGCCAGAGGGAGAAGATCCACCCAATCATCCTGTTGGTAAGAAGTGTAACAACGTAAATATTGCTCGATGCATTGGTTGACTCTTTCAGTCTGTCCGTTGGTCTGCGGATGGTAAGGAGAAGTGAGCTTCCGCTCAATTCGTAGTATGTGACATAGTTCTTGCCAGAACTTGGAAATAAATTGTGATCCACGGTCAGACAGAAGAGTTTTTGGGATACCATGTAACTTAAAGACATGTTTCATCAGGAGTTCTGCTGAATCCATTTGAGGTTCGTTCAATCTGTAACGCTCCTGCGTTTTATGTATAATGTGGATTTACAGCTGCAGAAATATTCCACTTCAGTAGTCATGTAGAGAAACGCTGAGACACCAATCCCAACTCCCAAGACTCATGTGTGGATGATCTCAATTCAGCAAGTAAATACACACACTCAATAAGATGTTCCTAGAGTGACTTATGTATATAGTAATACAGTGATGATAGGCTGAAGAGACAGGTTGGGTAGAGATGGTAGATGACAGACACTTGAAAGGAATGTTCTTAAAGGTAATATAGTAGCAGGTGGGATGCAGATAGGTTAGCAATCATGTATGGTAGCAGATGATAGAGTAGCAGGTGAACATACAGGAGAGACCAACCCAGTGCAAGAGCAGATGGTAGTAGACTCAAGAGCTAGCAATCTTAGATAAGGCAGATGTAGTAATAGTCTTTAGTATGCAGCACTAGATAGTGTAAGCTTTTAGTATGAAAGGTATAGAGGTTTCCCCTGTGGAGTGCTTATCACTAGTAGCAATGTAGCAGAGGAGAGGTTCGGCAAGAGCGGATGATCCGGTAGCGGGATACAGGGATCAGCGCAGCGTGGTTCAGACGGCGAGGTATGCTTGCAAGCATGAGAGCTTCAAGGCAGCTTCAAGGCAGGTTGAACGAACACATGTGAGTGAAAGCTGGTGATTTAAATAGCTGTTCAGTCCGGCGCTCAGTGATGACAGCATCAGTCTTAAAGGTGTATGCGCACCTTACCAAAAGAGAATAGTGGGGCGCATACACTTAGGAAAAGAGTAATTAGGGTACCCAAGGTACCAGAACATTACACCTGCCTGTTCCGAACTCCTCCTACTCCTCATCCTGCCTTTAGGGTACAAAAAATTGTAATCGGGGCCTAGTTTGTGTTTGTACGTGTGAGATACACGGTTTTGTAAAATTTGTCCTATTCCGCTATTCAATATACACCCTGTTTGAGTGTAAAAAATTAAATTGCGGGATAGTCTGTATCGGTACATGTGAAATACACCTTTTTAAATTTGTTTGGCGCATCTCCTTCTACCGCCGAGGATTGCAGGGCGCTTCAGTTTGCCTCCTGTTCCCAACTCCTCCTACTCCTCTTTCTCATCCTGCCTTTAGGGTAGAAAAAATTGTAATCGGGGCCTAGTTTGTGTTTGTACGTGTGAGATACACCGTTTTGTAAAATTTTTCCTATTCCACTATGCAATATACACCCTGTTTGAGTGTAAAAAATTAAATTGCGAGATAGTCTGTATCGGTACATGTGAGATACACCTTTTTAAATTTGTTTGTCGCATCTCCTTCTACCGCTGAGGATTGCAGGTCGCTTCAGTTTGCCTCCTGTTCCCAACTTCTCCTACTCCTCTTCCTCATCCCGCCTTTAGGGTACATAAAATTGTAACTGTGAGATACACCCGTGCGATACTGTTGTTGTTTTGTTCCGCTATTCAATAAACACCTTTCTAGGGCAAGATCTTAAATTTCAGAAATATGAGGAGACCGTCAAATAGGGGCCGTGGCCTGGGTCGTGGTGCTGCTGGTAGAGCTCCTGTTGCAAGGAGAGGACGTGGTCGATCTGTGCCAGCTACACGCACAAGTGAAACACCTTCCTCAAGTGTTAGTAGGCGACAGAACCTGCATCAGTATTTGGTAGGGCATCATACGCCTCTAGAAGTGATGATGCCAGAACACGTAGAGGCGATAGTAGATTGGTTTGCTGCTGACAGTGCCTCCAGTTCCTTCACATTGTCTCCCACCCAGTCTACTGCAGAAAGGTCAGAGTTGGCACCTGCAGCCGATGTCCAACCGTTTTTCACCTCACCCCCTTGCAAATCAGGCAAGCAGTCTGAGCCCCAAGCCATACAGCAGTCTCTTCTTCTTTTTGAGGACTCTGTCAGCAGGGTTTCCCAGGGCCATCCACCTAGCCCTGCCCCAGAAGTGGAAGAGATTGAGTGCAGCGATGCCCAACCACTTATTTCTCAAGATGAGTACATGCAAGGACCATCGCAGCACGTCTCCGATGATGACGAAACGCAGGTGCCAACTGCTGCAGCGTTCAGAATTGTGGAGACCGACAAGGAGGGCAGGGGTGAAGACTGGGTGGAAGATGATGTGGAGGACGATGAGGTCCTCGACCCCACATGGAATGAACGTCATGCAGGTGACCTGAGTAGTTTGGAGGAAGAGGCGGTGGTCGCACAGAGCCACCAGCACAGCAGAAGAGGGAGCAGGGTGCAGAAGCGGAGCGGCCGTGCCCTAGACACTACGCCTGCTACTGCCCAACGCAGCAAGGGAACGAGCGCACCAAAGCCAGCTCAAAGGAGTTCTCCAGCGTGGAAGTTCTTTAGAAAATGTGCTGATGACAGGACACGAGTGGTTTGCACCCTGTGCAATCAGAGCCTGAAGCGAGGCATAAACCTTCTCAACCTGAGCACAACCTGCATGATCAGGCATCTAAGTGCAAAGCACGAGCTGCAGTGGAGTAGACACCTTCAAAACCAAGAAACGTCTCTGGCTCATCCTGCTTCCTCTTCTGCTGCAGTCTCAGCCGCTCCAGCCACATCTGTAGTGATACCGGCACCTGCCAACCCGCAAACAGACGATCTGTCAGCACCACCACCTGGGTCACCAACCATCTCCACAATGCCCCGTGGAAGCGTTCAGCTTTCCATCTCCCAAACACTTGAGAGGAAGAGGAAGTACCCCCCTACCCACCCGCGATCCCTGGCCCTGAATGCCAGCATTTCAAAATTCTTGGCCTTTGAAATGCTGTCATTCCGTCTGGTGGAGACGCACAGTTTTAAAAACCTTATGTCGGTGGCTGTCCCACAGTACGTCGTGCCCAGCCGCCACTACTTTTCCAGGCAAGCCATCCCTTCCCTGCACAACCAAGTGGGGGAAAAAATCAGGTGTGCACTGCGCAACGCCATCTGTGGCAAGGTCCACCTAACTACCGATTCGTGGACCAGTAAGCACGGTCAGGGGCGTTATATCTCCCTAACGGCACACTGGGTAAATGCAGTGGCGGATGGGCCTGAGGCGGATAGCAATTTGGCGCATGTCCTTCCACCACCGAGGATTGCAGGGCGCTTCAGTTTGCCTCCTGTTCCTAACTCCTCCTACTCCGCTTCCTCATCCTCTACCGCCTCCTCATCCGGACAGCGTAACACCTTCACCACCAACTTCAGCACGGCCAGGGGTAAACGACAGCAGGCAGTTTTAAAACTTGCCTGTTTGGGGGAAAAACCACACACCGCGCAGGAGTTGTGGAGGAGCATGGAACAGCAGACAAATGAGTGGTTGCTGCCAGCGAGCCTCAAGCCCGGCCTGGTGGTGTGCGATAACGGGCGAAATCTCATAGCAGCTCTGGGCCTAGCCGGTTTGACGCACATCCCTTGCCTGGCGCATGTGCTGAATTTGGTGGTGCAGAGGTTCCTTAAAAACTACCCCGATATGTCAGAGCTGCTGCAGAAAGTGCGGGCTGTCTGTGCGCACTTTCGGCGTTCTCACCCTGCTGCTGCTCGCCTGTCAGCGCTGCAGCGTAACTTCAGCCTTCCCGCTCACCGCCTCATATGTGACGTGCCCACAAGGTTGAACTCCACCTTGCACATGCTGGAAAGACTGTGCGAGCAGCAGCAGGCCATAGTGGAGTCTCAGCTGCAGCACGCACGCGTGAGTCACTCTGCGGAACAGCACCACTTCATCACCAATAACTGGGCCTCCATGCGAGACCTGTGTGCCTTGTTGCGCTGTTTTGAGTACTCCACCAACATGGCCAGTGCCGATGACGCCGTTGTCAGCTTAATTATCCCACTTCTATGCCTCCTTGAAAAAACAATTCGGGCGATGATGGAAGAGGATGTGGCACAGGATGAGGAGGAGGAGGAGGATGAAGAGGTAACAATTCTAAGGCTTTCAGGGCAGTCATTCACAAGGGGCTCCGAGGGTGGGTTCCTGCACACACAAACGCCAGGGACACAATTGTCCAGCAGGGGCACAGTTCTGGAGGATGAGGAGGATGAGGAGGAGGAGCTGGAGGAGGAGATGGAAGCATGTTCACAGCAGGGTGGCACCCAGGCCAGCTCATGGCCATCACTGGTGCGTGGCTGGGGGGATACAGAGGACACGGATGATACACCTCCCACAGAGGACAGCCTTTCGTTGCCTCTGGGCAGCCTGGCACACACGAGCGATTACATGCTGCAGTGTCTCCACAACGACCGCCGAGTTGCCCACATTCTAACTTGTGCTGATTACTGGGTGGCCACGCTGCTGGATCCCCGTTACAAGGACAACGTACCATCCTTAATTCACTCACTGGAGTGCGATCGCAAGATGCGCGAGTACAAGCGCACGCTGGTAGACGCCATGCTGCTGGCATTCCCACCTGACAGCGGGGCCACAGTGGAAGCACAAGGCAGAGGAGGAGGAGGAGGAAGAGGTCGCCAACGCAACCAGGGCACCACCAGCACCTCAGAAGGCAGGGTTAGCATGGCCGAAATGTTGAAAGCTTTGTCAGCACGCCACAACAAACAGCAGCACCAGCAGCTCATATGGAACGTCTTAGCAGGAGGCAGCATTTCACCAACATGGTGGAGCAGTATGTATGCACACGCCTAGACGTACTGAATGACGGGTCTGCCCCCTTCAACTTCTGGGTCTCCAAATTGGGCACATGGCCTGAGCTTGCCCTTTACGCCTTGGAGGTGCTGGCGTGCCCTGCAGCCAGTGTATTATATGAACGGGTATTTATCACAGCTTGGGGGCGTTATCACAGACAAGCGCAGCCGCCTGTCCAGAGACAATGTGGACAAGCTCACGTTCATTAAAATGAACCAGGCATGGATCCCACAGGACTTTTCCGTACCTTGTGCAGAATAGCGATGGATACCGACCTTACCCACCCATTGTTCCATTTTTGCTCTTTCTCACTCTTTTGGGGTGTACCCTCATTTAAATTTTCTGAAAAAAAGCAGTGTTGGCTACCTCGTCCTCCTCAGGGCCAGATTAACGTAGGAGCTACCGTTACCTGTTACCGCTCTTCTGTCACTTGTAAACACAGAAGTCTGGCTTCTATGCTCGCTTCCCCAGGCAGCTCCCTCAGAACCTCCCCACACAGCACGAAGGCCGGACAAGGAGGGACAGTTGCCAATGCATGGATGTGTTTATGGGCTTCAGAGACAGCATCCCATGTTGAATTAGGCATGCATGGCTGCACCCTTCCTCCTCTGGCCCTTCAAAATCCTCAGCACCAAGCCCATGATGCTCTTAATCCGGCCCTGGTCCTCCTCCACCGCCGCTTCCACCTACACCGCCCATAGGTGTGCGCAGCCTATTGCATTAGGGTGTGCACCCCAAAGTTTAAATACACATGCATGTGTTTGCCTACATGTACATGACCCCGATACATTACTCTCCCTGCTGGCAAAGAGAAATAGAGCAGAGCAGGTCCGAGGGAGATCTTTCCCATCTCCTCACTGGCAAACAGAGCGATAATGCTATGTGCCCTAGGTGATTAGGGTGCGCCCAGGTACACCCGGCACACCCTGTGTGCATGCCTATGACACCGCCACATCCACCACCACCTCAACCTCCCTCCTACTCCATATGGACCTCGTCCTTCAGAGATGAAGAACATTGTTTTATTTTTCTGTTTTTTTTTTTTGTTGTTTTAAGTTATTTCCCTATCCGCATTTGTTTGCAGTGCACTTGCCATGCTCTTAACTATGTTTTGCTGCCATTTGCAGCACTCTAGCCCTTTCCATTGGTGTTTTAGAGCCATTTTAGTGCCTGAAAGTTCGGGTCCCCATTGACTTCAATGGGGTTCGGTGTCCGGGAAAAGTTCGGCAAAAGTCCGGGACACGGACCCGGACATTTTTTTTAAAGTTCGGCCGAACCTGCCGAACACGGACATCCAGGTGTCCGCTCAAGTCTAGTTAGGTATCATCATCTTTCACATTATACAAAAAAATTGGGCTAAATTTACTGTTTTGTTGTTTTTTTTTTTTCATTTATGAATGTTTTTTTTTTCCAAAAAAATTGCGTTTGAAAAACTGCTGCGCATAAACTGTTTGACATAAAAATTGCTACACAATTTTAGTATCTAGGGTCTCTGCTAAAAAAAAGAAAAAAAAAAAAATATATATATAAATATATATACTGTGTATATATAGGAGAATCAAAGTGTTGAACTCCGTGCTAAAGGATATATATTGGGTGAATGAGTAGGCTGCAGCCTCCCAGAAATATAGTCAGAGACTATAAAAAATGAGAGATCTACAGTACGTGTGGGAATGGCGCTGTCTACTGTATGAGTGTATATAATTAGATAGGAAAGTATGTAAAGGTAAGCACAAAAACCAATGAATACATAAATAAATATCAATATGGCACAAAAGAAAAATAATGCTCCCAAATACAGCTAAAATATCATGTGACATAAGGTGCAAACCTTATAAAGTGTTGAAATAAATGCCAATAACAGTGAGTAAAGTGACTGTGTACATAAAAATCATAAAATATAAATAAATAGGGTCCAATAAAGTGCAAGCATAAATGATGTAACAAATTACTCAATAATTAAGGTGACCAGTGCAAGTTCAATAAAGTATAAATATATAAAGTGACTCAGCGGCAGCAAAAAAAAAGCTATGCTGTATATATCAAAAATTGATGGTGAATGATAAATAAAGATAAACTAAATAACAAAAAAAGGTAGGTGATCCAATTAAGTGACAAAGTGACCAAATTAGTCCATATAAGTAACATGAATCTTCATATGGGTTACTGGAATCAACCCCGTGGTGGGTGGTAGTTGAGGTGCTCGGTGCCCCTAAGGTAGGTAGCCCACTCACCAGAAATACCCACCCCACACAGGGGTAAAGAGCGGGTATATAGATAATGGAGGTAATCCCTCTGGTGGATCCTGGTAATCTCAGGGGGTCCTGGGGTAGGGATATATCAGGAGTGCCCAGTAGGGCTCCAGAATGGTTCCTACAGGGATGCCCAGGTATCAGGGAGGTCCGCTCTCATGTATAGTATATGCTCCAATGACAGCCAGGTATAGCGGGACAGGGTGTAGGCAGATGGGTCAATATCTCAATGCAAAACGAGTGTGTAACAGGTATTGGAACGCAATGCATTCCACGCAGATGCCGGAACCGGAAGTGATGCGACAGCGCTGTACGCGTTTCGTCATCCAACGTCTTCAGCAGTGTCAGGTCACCTCCGGTTGTCTCCCATTTTTATCATGCAGTTACCAAGCAACAGCCTATATATTCGTGAGAATAAGAGAGCATATAAACAATATAAGAAAGGACTTTCCAAGACATAGTCTTTTTAGACATTTTGCCGAGGCACAAAATAAGGACCCCAGTGGCCTTACCTTTTGTGGAATAGACTCCATTTCTGGCCACTGGAGGGGAGAGAATAAAAAGATAAAAATTTCCAGAAATGAAACAGCTTGGATATATAGACTCAACACACTCCAGCCAAAAGGGTTAAACTTAGATATTGACCTTAATTGTTTTATTTCTAATTTTTAGACTTCTTATCCCCCATATTATTTTAGTATTTCTATTGTCTCTATTTTAACATTGGTATTCTATAGTTTTTATTACACTTTATTACTCCTGATCTAATGTAATTTATTATATTTTTCATACATTTTTTTAACAAATTATACTACCAATATATTGAATTATATATAGTTGTGCTATCCCCCCAGTACCCACATAATATATGCACTTCCCATATACTCTGATTCTAATTACAGTCTCCACACTTCAGTCCATCATATATCTTTTTAAATTTTCATATATTTTTTCTCATCCAATATCAATTTTTTATATTAATTTATTTATGCCTATTTCAAATTTTCCCATTATTTGGATATAATTATATGCACATCCAGTTTGGATTCATGTCATTCCTTTACACATGCACTAGATGTCCTCCTCTCTATAGCATTTCTCCCTCACATGCATACGTTTTATAATTAATACACATATTTCCTTTGTCTTTTATATTGCATTTGTTTACATTTCTTTTAATCTATTGAAATAAATATATATATATTTTATATTATTTATCCTCCCTGTCTTTATCTTACGTGGTTTTACCAAGCACAGATATATACACGTAGGCTCTGATACTTATTTATCCATTAATCTATTTTATTATTTATTTCTCAAATTAGTCATATTTGGACCAATTTATATTTGGTCTATCAACACATATAATTGTACTTTTCATTTCCCAAATTTATTTTTTATATTTTTCTATATATTCCCCTTTTCTATGAGAAGTACGTCCGCCATACTATTGAAGTCCTATTCCGTCCGGAACCCTGGTGGTTTCGCGTCTTCTGTTGCTTGGTAACCGCAGGATACAAATGGGAGACAACTGGAGGTGACCCGACGCTGCTGAAGATGTTGGATGACGAAACGTGTACAGCGCCGTCGCATCACTTCCGGTTCCGGCATCTGCGTGGAACGCATTGCGTTCCAATACCTGTTACACGCTCGTTTTGCATTGAGATATTGACCCATCTGCCTACACCCTGTCCCGCTATACCTGGCTGTCATTGGAGCATATACTATACGTGAGAGCGGACCTCCCGGATACCTGGGCATCCCTGTAGGAACCATTCCGGAGCCCTACTGGGCACTCCTGATATATACCTACGCCAGGACCCCCGGAGAGGATCAGGATCCCCCAGAAGGATTACCTCCATTATCTATATACCCGCTCTTTATCCCTGTGTGGGGTGGGTATTTCTATATTTGGTCACTTTGTCACTTTATTGGATCACCTACCTTTTTTTGTTATTTAGTTTATCTTTATTTATCATTCACCATCAATTTTTGATATGTACAGCATAGTTTTTTTTGCTGCCACTGAGTCACTTTATATATTTATACTTTATTGAACTTGCACTGGTCACCTTAATTATTGAGTAATTTGTTACATCATTTATGCTTGCACTTTATTGGACCCTATTTATTTATATTTTATCATTTTTATGCACACAGTCACTTTACTCACTGTTATTGGCATTTATTTCAACACTTTATAAGGTTTACACCTTATGTCACATCATATTTTAGCCGTATTTGTGAGCATTATTCATCTTTTGTGCCATATTGATATTTATTTATTCATTGTTTTTTGTGCTTACCTTTCCATACTTTCCTGTCTAATTACATACACACCTACAGTAGACAGCGCCATTCCCACACCTAGATCTCATATATATATATATATATATATATATATATATATATATATATATATATATATATATATATACATACATATATACATATATACATATATATATATACATACATACATACATACATATATATATATATATATATATATATATATATATATATATATATATATATATATATATATATATATATATATATATATATATATATATATATATATATATATATATATATATATATATATATATATATTGTGACAGGAAGTCAGGTAAATCTGGGAATGTAGTCACAGGAAGGAGATACATTCCCACCTGCTTTGAAAAATTCACTGATACTATAGGGTGTTGGCTGCAAAAAGAGCCAGCAGGAAGTTGAAAACCATTCAGCTGTTCAGAATGAGGAGATCAAGGCCTCTATAATTTGTCCAGAGAAAATCTATTGAGTGCTGCCTCCTGTCGCTGTGTGAGCTGGGAAGAGGAGGACAGACATACGTGTACCTCCCGACGCCGTGTGGGCATGGGAGAAGGACTGCTGCCGCCTGTCGCCGTGTGGGCTGGGAGAGGGGGACAGTCGGATGTGTGCCTCCCGACAAGCTGGTGAGCATGGGAGAAGACCCCCTACAGCGATGTGAAGCTAAGGAGGGTAACCACGAGTGAAGACGTCTAAAAGGTGAGAAGACAAAGTGTTCCATGTGAAGAGTGTGAAGAGTAAAGGGACCTGTTAAATGAACTGTGTTCAATGTGAAGAATCTGAAGAGTAAAGGATCCTGAAATAAATGAACATGTGCTGTGTGAAAGAAAACAAAGGGACATGTTCAATGGACAATGTTTGTGCTGTGTGAAAAGCAAACAAATGGACATTTGAGTGTCTGCTGTAGGATCAGCAGTGTCGGCCCAACAGTAGGTTGGAAAGACTTCATTGGTAGGCGTGGATGACCCCTTTGGGGGTGCGTTTTCACAGAGAGATAGCCGAGCAGAGGTTGAAAACAAGACTGATTTATTCATGCAATTTACTTAACACAATTGCAAGCGTCAAAACAGCCAAAATAAAATAAAAGACAAAATAAATCCTTGCCTCTGTGGGCGGCTACCTTCTCACAGCTGGAACCTACCTAAGAAGTCTTTCCAACCTACTGTTGGGCCGACACTGCTGATCCTACAGCAGACACTCAAATGTCCATTTGTTTGCTTTTCACACAGCACAAACATTGTCCATTGAACATGTCCCTTTGTTTTCTTTCACACAGCACATGTTCATTTATTTCAGGATCCTTTACTCTTCAGATTCTTCACATTGAACACAGTTCATTTAACAGGTCCCTTTACTCTTCACACTCTTCACATGGAACACTTTGTCTTCTCACCTTTTAGACGTCTTCACTCGTGGTTACCCTCCTTAGCTTCACATCGCTGTAGGGGGTCTTCTCCCATGCTCACCAGCTTGTCGGGAGGCACACATCCGACTGTCCCCCTCTCCCAGCCCACACGGCGACAGGCGGCAGCAGTCCTTCTCCCATGCCCACACGGCGTCGGGAGGTACACGTATGTCTGTCCTCCTCTTCCCAGCTCACACAGCGACAGGAGGCAGCACTCAATAGATTTTCTCTGGACAAATTATAGAGGCCTTGATCTCCTCATTCTGAACAGCTGAATGGTTTTCAACTTCCTGCTGGCTCTTTTTGCAGCCAACACCCTATAGTATCAGTGAATTTTTCAAAGCAGGTGGGAATGTATCTCCTTCCTGTGACTACATTCCCAGATTTACCTGACTTCCTGTCACATACCCCCCCCTCTTGTTTCAACCCTAGGGTTGGGACACATATTTCCAGGCACGCATGTGTCAGGCACTGCTGACTCACTGATAAGCCTCCTATTATCCTCAAGCTTCCGGATGAAACTGTTTCTGTCATCTTCACTGACAGATTTCTCATAAATGCCACACAGTTTGTCTCTCATCTCATATACACATTCTTCAACTGCATTTTTGGCATAATTTTGCTCCTTCTCGTTTCTGTCATCTTCATTGACAGCTTTCTCATAAATGTCAGACGGCTTGTCCCTCATAACCGTCTGTCCAATCCACCATGGAGGACCGTGATCCATAGGCAACTCAATTGGGCTAGTCTTAATGTCTTCAACATTCTTAAGACGCCTCTCTCTGCAATCCATAAATGTTTTCCACAAAACTTTGAGAACCTTTGCTTCACTAAGGTTTGTTCCAAGTAGGGACTCTTGACATCCCTCTGTGACTTGAGTTGCCTCTCCATACAGCTGTACACAATCATTGACTTTTTGTTGTAAAAGGGAATGATCTTCCTTCTTGAGCTTTGCTTGCTCTAAGATGCTGTGCAGAGGATTTTCCAATTGAGACAACAGGCTGTCACACATTTCTTCAAAGTGACCCCTGTTCCTTTTCCCAGAGACATCAATATCATTCACCAAACATTTCATATTCATAGGCAGATCTGAAGCATTTGCACTCATCAACTTCTTAAACTTTTCGCCCTCCTGAGCGAGTCGCAGTAAAGGCCTACTATTTGATTTGATATTCAGTTTATATTTCTTGCCAAACTCTTCACAGAAGTAGCCAACCAGAACATCATCAACTTTCCTTCCACCAACATAGGGGTTAAAGGCAACAACACAGTTGAACCCAGCGATCTGGGTGGTATCCATTATAGACCTCCTCTCTGCATCAGTGAAGAAGCATGGAACTGCAACACATTCTTTTACAGGTTTCTTCAATGCACTTTCTGCTGAACTATTTGACCGCTCAAGGTCACCTAGTTCTTTTTCTCTATCTGAATTCCACATGGAATGCATCTCAAGATCACGATCAAACTTCTGCCACCCGTCTTTCACCAGTTCCATTTTGGAAACACTCCCTGAAAGGCACTTATTCATTTGCTTCACGTTTTCACCAACAGCCTTAGTTTTCTCCACTAGGTTTTCAGCCTGAACTGAGAAATCATCACATTTCTTACACAACTCTTTTGTTTGCTGAAGCTCTAATGATACATTTTCCAATGCTTGAAGTTTTTGAAGGAACGGTTTATTCCAAAGGGGTGATTCAAGCCACGTGTCATCACATTTCTGAGGCTCACTCAGGACAGACCCCAAAACACTGATCCTTTTAAAAACTGCATCAGGCACACTATCCCCTCTTTGGGACAGATCCTCTGTTGCCTGGAATTCCTCTTCCAGTTCCTGCAACGGAATCTTCATCTCTTCTACTTGCTGTTCTAAGACTCGCTTAGACTTTTCTAGCTCCTGAACGCTTTTCACAACATCATCCTTGGAGCTGACCAATTCTTCCATTTCTGTACGCAGCTGTTTAACACTTTCTAGTTCAGCCTTACACTCTAGAGCTTCCTCCAAAGAGCGAGCCAAGAACAGGGCTTTGCTCTCGTTATCACGCACCTCCGTTTCTGCACGGGCGCGTTCTTCTGCATATTTTGCAGACACAGTCTTCTCTTCACCAAGCATCTGATCAAACTTCTTTTTCACATCTTCAACACACTGTAATGAACCAACGCTTTCTTCCATGCGTTTTTTCATATCCGCTATCTGAGCTTGCAATGTTGCGACTTGCTCTGATAGGTTTTTCTTTGCTTCCGCCTCCTCTTTTAATTGTTCCAGGAAGCCATTTTTCTCATCTTCCATTTGTTTGAGCTTTGTGCTAAAACTCAGCCTTTGACACCTCTCTTCCTGTAAGAGTTCCTGCGTGTCTTGCAGCTGCGATTCCAAGATAGAAAAATCTTCCGCAATTTCTCTAGATTTGCTGTCTGCTTGAGAAAGCTGATTTGTAACATTGTCCAACTCAACCTGCAGTCGGTTTGCCTTCTCTGACAGCTTAGCACACAATCGGTCACCTTCGGACACCTTGACTTGCGATTCCAGAAGCTGTGCCTCTACTTTTTCCCTCTTATGTTCACAATCTTCTTTTCCCTGCATAAGAGCCTTCACCTCATTGGCTAGCATCTGGGAATAAGAATGTAATTCTGCCACACAGGCTTCTTTCTCCTTTAACTGCTGCTGGACACGTTGGGCTTCCCCTTTCCAACTTTCACAGTCCGCACGCCATTCATTTACCACATTGCTTAAAGTAGTGAGCTCATACACAGTACTCAGTAATTTAGCCTCTCTTTCACTTTTCTCTTTGTCGTTGAGAGACAATGTCGCTTTCAGAGCAACATTCTGTTCCTGCGACTCCTGCAGGTCTATTTTTGTAACTTCCAAACACTGAAGACTTTTTTCCAGCTGATTACGCAACTCCAACATATCAGCCATACTTTGCTTCTGCAAAGTCTGAATTTCACTTTCCTTTTCCATGAGGATGATATCTTTCTCCATTATAGTCTCTCTGCGTTTTTGCAACTCGACCAAAAGAAGAGCAGTGGATTCTTCCCACTGTAACACATGAGACTTGAGTAGTTCATTCATTTCCTGCAAGTTTCTATGCTCCATTTTAAGCAATTCCAAGGCTTGTTCCTTTTCTTCCATTTTCCGTTGCAAGGCATCCAACTCAGCCCTGCACACATACTCGGTTTCTTCCAAACCGATGGCCTCCATTGGCTGCTGGCGTCTCTGTTTCCAGCCTGCCATGCTCTCTTGATGAGCCTTTTGTTGAGCTGCAAAGCTCCGCTGAAAATCCGCATTTGCCTGCTGTTGAGCTGCATTTGCCTGCTGTTGAGCTGTATTTGATATAATCAGTTGTTTCAACATCTCCTCCATTTTGAGCTTACTTTTCATCTGAGCACACTGCGTCTCCATAGCAGTTTCATCAGTGTTGCTAGGGACAACAACCTTCCTCTTTAGTAGACTCTCTTTAGGCATGGATGGGGCTGGTTCAGACGGCAACATCCCCTCCATCCATAGAATCCGGTCTCTCATTTCATCTATCTTTGCATTCTTCAGGCGTTTTGAACGCCCCATCTTCAATAACTCCACAAACAAATTTTTCACAGTCCAGCAAAAATTTTTCAGACCACTGTCTCTTTAACACATGTAGTTTTTCTCTCTCTTGCAAGATCTCTTTTCCTGCACACACAGTTTGTGCAGTCACTTGCACCAGACACAACAAAGTTCATCAAATAATTTTGAGACCGCTGTCTCTTTAAAACACTTTTTTTTTTTTCTGTCAGGATCTTCTCTCCTGCACACATAGATTGTGCAATCTCATGCACCAGATAAAGTTCATCAAACATTTGCACTTCCTTGCAGGGATCTCTGCTTATGCCCACTGCATACCTCCACCATATGTAAGGGATTACTCATTGGTAGGCGTGGATGACCCCTTTGGGGGTGCGTTTTCACAGAGAGATAGCCGAGCAGAGGTTGAAAACAAGACTGATTTATTCATGCAATTTACTTCACACAATTGCAAGCGTCAAAACAGCCAAAATAAAATAAAAGACAAAATAAATCCTTGCCTCTGTGGGCGGCTACCTTCTCACAGCTGGAACCTACCTAAGAAGTCTTTCCAACCTACTGTTGGGCCGACACTGCTGATCCTACAGCAGACACTCAAATGTCCATTTGTTTGCTTTTCACACAGCACAAACATTGTCCATTGAACATGTCCCTTTGTTTTCTTTCACACAGCACATGTTCATTTATTTCAGGATCCTTTACTCTTCAGATTCTTCACATTGAACACAGTTCATTTAACAGGTCCCTTTACTCTTCACACTCTTCACATGGAACACTTTGTCTTCTCACCTTTTAGACGTCTTAACTCGTGGTTACCCTCCTTAGCTTCACATCGCTGTAGGGGGTCTTCTCCCATGCTCACCAGCTTGTCGGGAGGCACACATCCGACTGTCCCCCTCTCCCAGCCCACACGGCGACAGGCGGCAGCAGTCCTTCTCCCATGCCCACACGGCGTCGGGAGGTACACGTATGTCTGTCCTCCTCTTCCCAGCTCACACAGCGACAGGAGGCAGCACTCAATAGATTTTCTCTGGACAAATTATAGAGGCCTTGATCTCCTCATTCTGAACAGCTGAATGGTTTTCAACTTCCTGCTGGCTCTTTTTGCAGCCAACACCCTATAGTATCAGTGAATTTTTCAAAGCAGGTGGGAATGTATCTCCTTCCTGTGACTACATTCCCAGATTTACCTGACTTCCTGTCACAATATATATATATATATATATGTATATATATATATATATATATATATATATATATATATATATATATATATATATATGAGAGTCTACCAATCTACTAATTCCTCTGGAGACACAAGGCCTTGGCTGGGTAAAGCCCAAAGCTCTGTTGACCTGTTGAGGTCCATATCTCTGGTAAGCAGGCCATCCTGTCTTGGTGAAGGATATCAAATTTGGTGGTGGAAGAACACATTGTCACAGGGAAGATACTATTTGAATATTATGTTGGACATTATTCCTTTATGTATTTACACTGGTGATTCATTATTAGTGTGAATGAACTATACTTTGATTTCCATAAGTATCGCAATTTTGTTGGAAGTTTTTTTTCTACATCCAATGTCATTATTGCACATAATAACGTTTTGAGAATGGAATTTTAGCACAGCACAAATTCATTTGTTTATAAAAAATACAAATATTATCACCATACAAGCAGCAGGTGTGTTCTAAGTTGAATCTCGGTGTTCTTTTTGTATTTCCTCTGTCAAGGTGTAATATTTCCCCCTGAACCTCACATCCAGGAAGGAGCTTCCTCTAAAAAAGACCGCTCACTGCTGCTCTCTCTTCTTGTGCAAGGTGAGACTGGTCTCCGCCCCCCTCCTGTAATTTCCTGTAGGCAGCCTGTAGTGGGTGGAGCCCGTTGGGTTCCTCCCACATCCCTGCTCTCTGTACAGTCTAGACAGCACTGCGATGATGTCATTGCTATTTATACAACAAGTTATCTGAGTTTGCAATGATACGCACATTGGATTTACACTGAACAAACTTATAAACACAACACTTTTGTTTTTGCCCCCATTTTTCATGAGCTGAACTCAAAGATCTAAGACTTTTTCTATGTACACAGAAGGCCGATTTCTCTCAAATATTGTTCACAAATCTGTGTAAATCTGTGTTAGTGAGCACTTCTCCTTTGCCGAGATAATTCGTCCACCTCACAGGTGTGGCATATCAAGATGCTGATTGGACAGCATGATTATTGCACAGGTGTGCCTTAGGCCGCCCACAATAAAAGGCCACTCAAAAATGTGCAGTTTTATCACACAGCACAATGCCACAGATGTGGCAAGTTTTGAGGGAGGGTGCAATTGGCATACTGACTGCAGGAATGTCCTCCAGAGCTGTTTCTCATGAATTGAATGTTAATTTCTCTACCATAAGCCGTCTCCAAACGCGTTTCAGAGAATTTGGCAGTACATCCAACCGGCCTCACAACAGCAGACCACGTGTAACCACACCAGCCCAGGAGCTCCGCATCCAGCATCTTCACCTCCAAGATGGTCTCAGACCAGTCACCCGGAAAGCTGCTGCAACAATCGGTTTGCATAACCAAGGAATTTCTGAACAAACTGTCAGAAACCGTCTCAGGGAAGCTCATCTGCATGCTCGTCATCCTCATCTGGGTCTCCACCTGACTGCAGTTCATCATCATAACCGACTTGAGTGGGCAAATGCTCACATTCAATGGCGCCTGGCACTTTGGAGAGGTGTTCTCTTCACGGATGAATCCCGGTTTTCTTAGATCTTTGAGTTTAGTTCATAAAAAATGGGGGCAAAAACAAGTGTTGCGTTTATAATTTTGTTCCGTATATATCCTTTGTGGCTGTTGAGGGATATATTACAATAAACATTTTTGTGCCTAGAGTTCATCTTTAAGACTTTCACATTGAGAAGACAAAGAAGGGCACACAGATTACCTGATGAGCCATTTGATCCAGATTTTCCTGATGGTCCACTGGTTGATATTGGGTTGTCTTTGCCTGGAAATTGAAGCATAGAACTAATTCAAATCAACTCCATGCTGAATGACAAATAAAGACAGATGGGTCCAACATCCCAGCCACAGCCACCCAACATTTTACTGTTCAGCACATAGTATTCCTTACACACAGATACATGGCCTGTACTTACATGTCACCCCCAGAGATATGATGGTAATCAGGAGAGTCAGACAGATGACAATCAGCACACCGACCAGAAGCTTCATAGGTCCGCTTTCTGTAACTAAAAAGTCGAATTGTTATTATTAATAATATTAATAATAATAATAATAATATAATACAGGAGTCATCCAGTGCCTAAAAAATAGGGAGAACACAATTCAAGACGAGGGTTTAGAGGACACTGCTCCTCAGAGCTTACAATATAGAAGGAAACGGAAAGTGATACAAAATGGTAATAACAGTGTGGAGATGAGTTGATGGAAAAAAACGTTTAGTTATTAGGTTGGAGGCAGGATAGACTTCTCTGAAGAGATGAATTTTCAGGAATCATCTAAAGTTGGACAGAGTGGAAGGAAAGGACAGGTTGGGGTAGGAGGTTCCAGAAGATGGGAGAAGAGCATAAGAGGAGGTGATGAGGGAGTAAGAGAGTAGGAGGTCTTTGAAGGAGTGAAGAGAATGGTTTGAATACTATTTTGAGGGGAGCTTGGTGATGTAGTTCGGGGTGTTGTGGATGACTTTGTATGTTGTTGTTGTTAGCTTCTCTGAAGAGATGAATTTTCAGGGATCATCTAAAGTCGGACAGCCTGGGAGAAAGGTGGACAGGTTAGGGTAGGCCAGTGATGGCGAACATTGGCACCCCAGATGTTTTGGAACTGCATTTCCCATGATGCTCATGCACTCTACAGTGCCAATGTTCACCATCACTGGGGTAGGAGGTTCCAGAAGATGGGAGAAGAGCATAAGAGGAGGTGATGAGGGAGTAGGAGGTCTTGGAAGGAGTGAAGAGAATGATTTGGATATTATTTTGAGAGGAGCTTGGTGATGTAGTTAGGGGCAGAGTTGTGGATGACTTTGTATGTTGTTGTTAGCATTTTGAATTTTACATGTTAAGCAAATGGAAGCCAGTGGTGGGACCAGCAGAGAGACGGTTCATATTTATCACTTGCATTCATCAATCAATAAGCTCCTGCCCAGAGCATCTGATTTTGACAGACCTTTATGAAAGTTCTTGTGCCAAAATAGACCCAAACAGCTGAAGAGATCAGAGTACTCATCTAGCAAAATGACAGACATAGAAAAGGAACCTGCCTTTCCTTGTTTTCTTTCTTAAATGATCCCTCTATTATGTGTACTGTAAAATTATTTTATATACAGTGCCTTGCGAAAGTATTCGGCCCCCTTGAACTTTGCGACCTTTTGCCACATTTCAGGCTTCAAACATAAAGATATAAAACTGTAATTTTTTGTGAAGAATCAACAACAAGTGGGACACAATCATGAAGTGGAACGAAATTTATTGGATATTTCAAACTTTGTTAACAAAAAAAATTGGGCGTGCAAAATTATTCAGCCCCTTTACTTTCAGTTCAGCAAACTCTCTCCAGAAGTTCAGTGAGGATCTCTGAATGATCCAATGTTGACCTAAATGACTAATGATGATAAATAGAATCCCCCTGTGTGTAATCAAGTCTCCGTATAAATGCACCTGCACTGTGATAGTCTCAGAGGTCCGTTTAAAGCGCAGAGAACATCATGACGAACAAGGAACACACCAGGCAGGTCTGAGATACTGTTGTGGAGAATTTTAAAGCTGGATTTGGATACAAAAAGATTTCCCAAGCTTTAAACATCCCAAGGAGCACTGTGCAAGCGATAATATTGAAATGGAAGGAGTATCAGACCACTGCAAATCTATGAAGACCTGGCCGTCCCTCTAAACTTTCAGCTCATACAAGGAGAAGACTGATCAGAGATGCAGCCAAGAGGCCCATGATCACTCTGGATGAACTGCAGAGATCTACAGCTGAGGTGGGAGACTCTGTCCATAGGACAACAATCAGTGGTATACTGCACAAATCTGCCCTTTATGGAAGAGTGGCAAGAAGAAAGCCATTTCTTAAAGATATCCATAAAAAGTGTTGTTTAAAGTTTGCCACAACCCACCTGGGAGACACCAAACATGTGGAAGAAGGTGCTCTGCTCAGATGAAACCAAAATCAAACTTTTTGGCAACAATGCAAAACGTTGTGTTTGGCGTAAAAGCAACACAGCTCATCACCCTGAACACACCATCCCCACTGTCAAACATGGTGGTGGCAGCATCATGGTTTGGGCCTGCTTTTCTTCAGCAGGGACAGGGAAGATGGTTAAAATTGATGGGAAGATGGATGGAGCCAAATACAGGACCATTCTGGAAGAAAACCTGATGGAGTCTGCAAAAGACCTGAGACTGGGACGGAGATTTGTCTTCCAACAAGACAATGATCCAAAACATAAAGCAAAATCTACAATGGAATGGTTCACAAATAAACATATCCAGGTGTTAGAATGGCCAAGTCAAAGTCCAGACCTGAATCCAATCGAGAATCTGTGGAAAGAACTGAAAACTGCTGTTCACAAACGCTCTCCATCCAACCTCACTGAGCTCGAGCTGTTTTGCAAGGAGGAATGGGCAAATATTTCAGTCTCTCGATGTGCAAAACTGATAGAGACATCCCCCAAGCGACTTGCAGCTGTAATCGCAGCAAAAGGTGGCGCTACAAAGTATTAACTTAAGGGGGCTGAATAATTTTGCATGCCCAATTTCTCACTTTTTTTTTTGTTAAAAAAAGTTTGAAATATCCAATAAATTTCGTTCCACTTCATGATTGTGTCCCACTTGTTGATTCTTCACAAAAAATTACAGTTTCATATCTTTATGTTTGAAGCCTGAAATGTTGCAAAAGGTCGCAAAGTTCAAGGGGGGCGATTACTTAACAAGAGTTAATTCAAAATTATAGCATCTGTTTAAAAACTTTAAAGACATAAGAAAAGAAAATTTACATAAGACACCGGCCAATTACAGCTCCAGTGTCAACCTAACATGGGAGATACTAGAGGCTGTCCAGATAAAAAACAATCCTATTAAAAAGCCCAATCTATTAAAATAAATAAATAAATAAATAAATAAATAATGTCATTAAAAAAAAACCTAAATCAATCTAATCAAAAAGCTAAAAAACCCAATCCAATCAAAAAACCTAATTCAAAACACAAACTTAATCAAATTCAGAATTATAACCCAATTAAAAAAAAAAAAAAACAATCAAATACCCAAATTGAATACAAAAACCCAATTCCAGAAACCAAATACAATTTAAATATTCAATACAATCTAAAAACCAAATCCAATAAAAAAAAAAAAAAAAACAAGTTAGTCTAAAAACCTAATCCAATCTAAAAGACCACTCCAGTCCAAAAAAAAACCCATATCAATTAAAAAGCCAAACCCAATCCAAAAACCAATTAATTCCAAAACTCCAATCCAGTCCAAAAACCCAACACCATCCCAATTTCAGCCCATTCAAAAATCCAATCCAACCTAAAAACCCAATCCAGTTTTAAAATCTAAAAGCACAATCCAATCCAAAAACCCAATCCAATCCAACAACCCAATTCATTCTAAAAAAATCCAATTCTACTCCCAGTCAATTCAAAAATCGAATCCAACCTAAAACCACAATCCAGTCCAATACAATACAAAATGTGATACATTCCAAATACCAGATCCAATCTAAAAACCTAGTCCAATCTATTAAAAAAAAAAAAACATTTAAAAACACAAGGCAACCCAAAAAACACAAAATCCCATCCAAATCCAAGCTCATTAAAAAAAAACCTGACCTAACCTAAAAACACAAACCAATCAAAAGAAAAAAAAAATCATATAAATTCTAGAAACCTAATTAACTTGAAAAAAAAAACCCAATTCAGTCTAGAAACCCAATGTTTTCCAAAACCCCAATCCATTTAAAAAACACAATCCAATCCAAAAACACAATCCATTTCAAAAACCCAATTTAATCCAAAAACCAAATCTATTCCAAAAATCAAAGCTACCTAAGAACCCAATCCATCCCAAAAACCTAACCCAATTCACTAACCAAGTCCATTTCAAAAGCCCAATCCACTCCAAAAACTGATGTCATTACAAAAGCCTAATCCAACCCAAAAACCCAATCCATTTTAAAAAATAATCCGATCCAAAAATCCAATCCATTCCTGAAAACCCAATTTATTCCAAAAACATATTCCAATACAAAGTTCCATTTAATTCTAAAAATACAATCCATTCCTAAAACATAATCCATTCCAAAATTACATTTCATTCCAAAAACTCCATTCAGTCCAAAAATCCAATCCATTCCAAAATGTACTCCATTCCAAATCCAAAGCCCAGTACATTCCACTTCATTCCAAAACCAAATCAATTACAAAAATATAATCCATTCCAAAAAAAACTCAATCCAATCCAAAACCTCAATCCAGACCAAAAATCCAGTCCATTCCAAAATCCAATCCAATCCAAAGCCCAATATATTCCAAATAAATGATGAATCTAAAAATACAATCTAATCCAAAAATCAAATTCTATATAAAAAAAATCAGTTTAAAAAAACCCAATCCATTACTAAAAACAATTTAATCCAAAAATGCAATCCATTCCAAAAACACAATTCATTCCAGAAACCCATTCCATTAAAAAAAAAAAAAGAATCCAATTCAAAAATCAAATTAAAAAAAAAAAATCCATTCCTAAACTCGATTTAATTCTAAAAACCTAATACATTCCAAAAAACCCAATCCATTTCAAAAATCTCAATCCAGTACAGAAACCCAATTGTGGGGACTCAGCTCGGTGGTAGGCGCGGGTGACCCCTTTGGGGGTGCGTTTTCACAGAGAGATAGCCGAGCTGTGGTTGCAAACAACACTGATTTATTCATGCAATTTACTTCACACAATTGCAAGCCTCAAAACAGCCAAAATAAAATAAAACAAAATAAATCCTTGCCACTGTGGGCGGCTACCTTCTCACACACTGGAACCTACCTAAGGGTCTGTCCCCAACCTACTGTTGGAGCAAACTTTGCTGATCCCACAGCAGGCACTCAATAGTCCATTTTTAGCTTCATATAACATAGTTCATGTAACATGTCCCTTTGTTTTCTCTTCACATAGAACAATCCATGTCCTCACCTTGAGAAGGCTTCCCTCAGAAAATGTCCATTGGTTTCCTTTCACATCCCGCTTGTTACCCTCCTTAGCGCACATCACTTCAGGGGGTCTTCTCCCATGCTCACCAGCTTGTCGGGAGGCACACATCCGACTGTCCTCCTCTCCCAGCCCACACGGCGACAGGAGGCAGCAGTCCTTCTCCCATGCCCACACGGCGACAGGAGGCACACGTTTGTCTGCCTTCCTCTCCCATGCCCACAAGGCGACAGGAGGCAGCAGTCCTTCTCCCAGCCCACACGGCGACAGGAGGCAGCAGTCCTTCTCCCATGCCCACACGGCGACAGGAGGCACACGTTTGTCTGCCTTCCTCTCCCATGCCCACACGGCGACAGGAGGCAGCAGTCCTTCTCCCAAGCCCACACGGCGACAGGAGGCACACGTTTGTCTGCCTTCCTTTTCCATGCCCACACGGCGACAGGAGGCAGCAGTCCTTCTCCCAGCCCACACGGCGACAGGAGGCAGCAGTCCTTCTCCCATGCCCACACGGCGACAGGAGGCACACGTTTGTCTGCCTTCCTCTCCCATGCCCACACGGCGACAGGAGGCAGCAGTCCTTCTCCCATGCCCACACGGCGACAGGAGGCACACGTATGTCTGTCCTCCTCTCCCAGCCCACACGGCGACAGGAGGCAGCAATCCATAGACTTCCTCTGGACAAATTATAGAGGCCTTCATTTCCTCATTCCGAACAGCTGAATGCCTTTCAACTTCTTTACACCTTCCTGCTGCCTTTGGCAGCCGACACCCTATAGTAATTAGTGAACTTTCCAAAGCAGGTGGGAATGTGTCTCCTCTTTGTGACTACATTCCCAGATTTACCTGACTTCCTGTCACACAATCCATTCCAAAATCTACTGCATTCCAAAATCCAATCCAAAGTCCAATACATTCCAAATGATCATTGCAGCCTGAAAACATGATTGAATCTAAAAATCTAATCCAATCCAAAAATCAAATTCTATATATATATATAAAAAAAAAAAAAAATCAAAAACCCAATCCATTCTAAAATGCTCAATCCAGTCCAAAAAAAAAAAAATTGAAGCAATTGTAAAACCTAATCCATTCCAAAAACATATTCCCATCCTCACACATGTCCTCTAGATCACAATAGAGATAAAGTCTCAGACAGATACACAATATAAGAATCACATGAAATACCTTCTCATAGGTAATTCCAGTAAATGGAACATGCAGTAACTATCATCTAGTTACCAATAGCACAATGCAATTATAAAAGTCAAAAAAAGCAAAGCCACTTAGTAGCAGCTCTGGTCCCATCCACACATGCTGGTTATGGTTGCTCTTATGACTTACACAGTGATAGCTTCCACACATTCAGTCACTGACTTGCACCAAGTTTATATAATAATCCCCTCAGATGGAGGAAATATGCAGCTTATCAGAAATTCAGTGTGGAATGATTGCCTCAGAAAAACAAGAAAGTTCTCACCAAGATGTAGTCCAACAGCTGCTTACACACCACAAAGAGAGAGCTTCTAGCTGGTTTAGTCACATTGTAAAAAAAGCTACAGTAGTGGAGATCCTGGATGACACCATTGACCATATATGCTGTCACCCAGCATCCCTGGCTAGTTTGTTGGCATTCAACATGTAGCTGGGGCAGGGGAGGACTGGGCCAGGGGCCAGGGGGCCAATTGCCCCTTGGGCCACTCTGATGCCCCGTAAAAAGGCTGCACCGCTTATGCCACAGACATGCCTAAAGGATTCCTCGTGAAGAGAAGTAAAAGGTCCCTGCCACTGACCTACTGAGTGTGGGTTGAAGACAAGGACAGAGCGCAGGCCTCCTCCCCCACCCCCCAGCATGGATGGTGTAAAGTGTGTCTGAGCAAAGGCCAGTTCCATGGCTGACTGGAGACTCTCCTCCCTTTTACAGCCCCAACTGAGCTGTCTCAGCTCTCCCCAACCGGCCCCTGGACAGGTTTCAGCCTGGAATGGGGGTCAAGGGGAAGACAGGAAGAGGGAGAGTGGGAGGGGGGGCGAGTCGCTGCACCTTGGGCCTCTGGTTTGTAGTTGCCCCTTGGGCCGAAAGTTGCCAGTCTGCCCATGAGCTGTGGGCTGTAATTTACGGCTGGAGAATTGATGGGAGAATATCATTGTGGAATGGGTCATCGTGACAGCAGTTACTCAGGACTTTGCATATCATGATTGGCATTGGACCTACATTGCTGGATGGCATGATTGATGTTGGATTTATTGTTTTTTTTTATTAGATAAAGGACTTTATTTATGGAGTTGTGTGTTTATTTCCACTATACTCATTCAAGTACAGTAGAAGGCCAGATATCTAGGGGCTCCTTAATCTTTGCATTCAACCTGGCAGGGCACCCTCCCAATGTTGAGGGCATATGGCCTGGTATAGTTTGAAGCATGGAGGCTCACACTTTCTGCCTCCCCTTTCCTGGCCAATAAGAGTCTGGTATGGATTTTGAGGGGTACTCCATGCTGTTTGTTTTCTTCAGGGCATGTGGCCTGGTATAGTTCAGGAGGGGCCATATGCTTGCGGCCTCTCCCTTTCCTGACCATTAAATGTGTTTGCCTGGGTAAGGGTCTGGTATGGATTTTAACAGTGGCGGTCAGTGCGTTGGGGGCGCAGGGGCGCCGCCCCCCCATACATGTGTCCGGCCCCCTAATCTGCATGCAGGGGCGCCAGACGCATGGAGTTCAATGGGGCTTTTTTTTTTTTGGCATCACCTGATTAGAGCCAGAGGCTCTAATAGGGCGAATCAAAGGGTGGACCCGGGGCGCAGAGCAATGCGTCCCGAGCCCACCCATTGTGTGACAATAGCGAATGAAAATTCGCTATTGTCACACGGATCCTCCTCCTGGCCAATCAGGGAGCGGGTCCGATACACGCTTCCTGATTGGCCGCAAGGCAAACCCCATGCCATTGGCCGAGGAGGAGGCAGGAGCGGGAGTACTCGTGGAGATGCCGAGGGATCGAAGAGAAGCTGCCGCCGAGACACTGAGGAGAAGGTGCCGCCGCGGCTGCTCCAGGGCTCCAGGTAAGTGCACTGGTCTCGGGGGGGGGGGGCACACTGCATTGAAGGGGGCATGTACGCTGTGGTCACTGCATTGAAAGAGGGCATGTATGCTGGTCACTGCATTGAAAGGGGGCATGTACGCTGGTCACTGCATTGAAAGGGGGCATGTACGCTGGTCACTGCATTGAAAGGGGGCATGTACGCTGGTCACTGCATTGAAAGGGGCATGTACGCTGGTCACTGCATTAAAAGGGGAATGTACGCTGGTCACTGCGTTGAAAGGGGCATGTACGCTGGTCACTGCATTGAAAGGGGAATGTACGCTGGCCACTGCATTGAAAGGGGGCACGTATGCTGGTCTCTGTATTGAAGGGGGCACGCTGGTCACTGTTTTGAAGTGGGTACACTGTTCACTGTTTTGAAGGGGGCACACTGGTCACTGTGCATTGGAAGGGGGCACACTGGTCACTGTGCATTGGAAGGGGGCACGCTGGTAACTGTGCATTGAAAGGGGGCACGCTGGTCTCTGTGCATTGAAAGGGGGCACACTATACCTTAATTACTGAAGTCCCCTTTCACACTTTTGCGACCTCAAAGTTTTTTTACAGCGTTTTATGCTGCATAGCAATGCCTATTACATTTTTCTGTTTGCGCCCCACCAAAAAATTTTGAGCACCAGCTGGATTTTAAAGGGGGGACCTATGAAAAAACAAATAAAAGTAATGGAGTCCTCCTCAGAAGGCATACCAGACTTCTATAGGGTAAGGTCTGATATTAACTTTGAGGTGGACCAAAAACAAAAACAAAATGCCATGGGGTCCCCATAAAACCTATTCTAATCCCTTACAAAGGCTTGCATCCTGGCTGGCCAGAAACAGCAGGAGAGCAAACATGTGCCCCTCCTCTTCAACCAGACCACATGTCCTCAACATTAGGAGAGTAATTTTCAGGGGTGGGGGGCACTAAGCCTCTACCTCCTGCAAGGCACATTGTCCTTGTATTGATGGGAACAAAGTTCTTTATTCCCATCAATACAAAGACAATGTGCCCTAAATTCCTGACCCAGTGGATGTGAGGGGCCTACAGTGAGGGGGGCGTATCAGAATCTGAAAGAACTGGAAAAACTACTGTGTTATAGAAATGCAAACTGATGGCTGCTCTCATTCCGAGAGGGACTAATGTGTCACATAAAAAATACCTTTGATTACATCATTGGCTGGATGCACAGATTTACCCAGTCTGATGTTTCAGTTGTATCCGTGTTTAGGGGAATGTCCCTCTAGCCTAATATTTCAATGGTCACCTTGTGTGGAGAATGTCTCTCTGGTCTGATATGTCAATGGTCACCTTTTGTGGGGAATGTCCCTCTGATCTGATATGTTAATTGTCACTGTGTGTGGAGAATGTCTCTCTGGTTTGATATGTCAATGGTCACCTTGTGTGGGGAATGTCTCCTTGGACTCATATATGTTAGTTGTCATCTTGTGTGGGGGATGTCTCTAGTCTAATATACCAGTCATTGCACATGTGTGTGTGTGTGTGTGTGTGTGTGGGGGGGGGTCTCTTTAGTCTGATATGTCAGTTGCCCCCTTGTATAGAGAAAGGTCTCTAGTCTGAAATGTTAGCGGTCATCTTGTGAAGGTGATGGCTCTCTAGTGTGATATTTTAGTTATCTCCTTGTGTAATGAACAATATCTCTGGTCTTATATGTCAGTTGTCACCTTGTGTGGGAATGCACCTCTGGTCTTATATGTCAGTTGTCACCTTGTGTGGGAATGTCCCTCTGGTCTCAGATGTCAGTTGTCACCTTGTGTGGGAATGTCCCTCTGGTCTCATATATGTCAGTTGTCACCTTGTGTGGGAATGCCCCTCTGGTCTTATATGTCATTTGTCACCTTGTATGGGGGAAGGTCTCTCTAAGTCCCTTGTCTGTAGACTCACCTTGTCTAAACAGAAGTGTCTTTGATCTGACATGTCCATTTTCTGTAGACTTTTGGAGCATCTTAGGATCTTCATAGGCTGGAGGATGTTCTGAAAGAAGGAAAACATATACAGTACGATGTATAGGAGAAATATGATAACATGTCACAGCAAGTATCATCATTTGGATGTACCCAAAGTGGCTGTAGGGGCCTCCGTTCACATTACTCTCCTATTTCATGAATAAAGTGCTTTTATATTTCATGGTAGCCACCTCTGCTATTTGTTCTATTTCTCAGTCCCTAATGGTTTCCAATCTGCCATGCAGCTGGACTTCGGGCTGCCTATAGACTGTCAGATGTCTAACCTGGCTACCCAATGCTGGTAACTGAGCTCTGAGCTAAAGCTAGCTAGAGAATCCCAGACCAGAAGGAACAGACAATAAGAAAGGTAACAAACACTGCGTATAAACTCTATTTTACCTAATAATAGGCTGTAAGGTGACCCCTACACACATGCAATTGCACAGAACTAGCTATATAGCACTGTGCATGTGAGATAATAACAATAGGACAGAGATACTTCTATCAACAGACTTTACTTACACACATATGAAAGTATCCCTTCTCAGGCATCTGTTCTCACAATGCTGGCTCAGGTCTTGCCCAGCTTCTTTTTCGAATAGTCACATGCTTGCCTTTATGGAGAAACTCCACCATATTGTGTCATACTCTCCTGGCCTTAGACTAACTTTACCCATGTCCCCAACCTGAGGCATGTTACTTAAACCAAGCCACAACCTGCTAGACAAAGGTCAGGGGTGCCAAGGTTTCTCCATCATTCCCCTATGGGTCCTCACTGATCCCCTTGGCAGTTCAGCCATGCAGAGGGCCCTCTCTCTCTCTCCTCACAGCACAGCACTACATCCTGAAGATCAGCGGTGTCTTACTCTCATACCCCAACTCCACCAGGCCCCTTCTGCAGCTGGCATAAAAAGGGACACTAACTCCACCAACTAGATCACCAAAGGAGGGGAAACAATTAAAGGTCCCTTAGACCTGACAACAAAAAAGCTACAACAATTAAATTATGAGACACTTCTCTTATAGTCTCTGCTTCTAGTCTGGATGAAATACAGCAACAGCTCCTGCATGGATGGTCATGTTGTCCAATTATGTCTCTACTTCCTGGAAACTCTCCTTTATAAGATATTAGAGTCCTCCAATGACACCAAGATATCAGGAAGTACCTGTCTATCACCAACGATTTACCAAGCAACAGTAATTTACTAATACAGAGATTAGAGGGAAGCAGCTCCCTACCAGTGTTAATTTTGTCGATTAAAATATTTTTGTTGACTAAATTAATACTATTTTAGTCGACTAAAGTATTACTAAAACTAAAACAAGTCAGATGACTAAAATGCGACTAAAACTAAAAAGGCATTTTAGTCAAATGGCCATAACTAAAACTAAATATAAATTAGACCTCTAAATTAACACTGCACTACCACATAGGAATATGTAGGGGGCATTTGCTAAGCTGCTGAAAGAAATAAATGTAAGAAAAAGGCTTTTCTTATTTATTGATTATTTTATTTTAATATTTAACGTTGGTAATATATGCAATGGCAATACAGGCAATAGAGTTTACAGTAGTTTATTAAGTGAGGGCACAGGCATTGGCACAGCCCTGGTGATTGGAATGAGGAAAGTGCCTTGGTGCATGCTGGGTGACTGTATAAATGCCAAAAGCCCATGTGCTCGAGGTCTTCAGCTGGAGAGAGGGGTCTCAGAGGGAGGGGGCGGCTGCCCCTCCTCTGTAGAAGCTGCCATGTGGTCGACCTGAGGGCCTGAATGTTAGAAAGGCACTGAACCCGGAGGTCCTGCAGAGCTGTCTGGAAGGGAGACACTGGAAAGGATCTGATTCTGCCTACAGTGAGTACAGATCTGTGTCATGGGGCCTGTCATGTGAGGGCCATCTCTTCAGAGGAAGAGTCAGTGGATGGGTGTCAGTCAAGGGAATGCTAGAGAGTATCCTGAAGATAAAGTATTTGCATCAAGTCTGCTGCCAGAGAGAGAAAAAGGACCTAAATTCTTCCATACAAGTGGCAGTATGGTAAAAGCAAGCAATAACCTGGTGAGGCCAAGTGAGATTTGGCCTCATCTACTGTGAATAGTTCAGTTGGAGTATCCCACTATTCTCTTCTCCCATCCAAGTTCCACAATAAATACAACAACCAAATCCCCTGGACTGTTTATTGAGTAACAAGCAAATGGGAGTAAGGATGGATATGTGAACTGTCCCTTAGTGACTGTCTGCAGGTAATCAGAGGGAGACCCAAGAAGTCAACACACAGCAAGCCCTATGGAGACAGTGCTACATACAGTACCTTTGAGCAACAGGTCCTCCTTAGTATTTAGGTGATGATATAAATCCTACCTTGTTGGGTCTTTGTGGTGGTTACATTGTCCCTCTGTGCTGATTTTTTGGGTTTATTGACAACTGCGTACATTAAACTCTTATCTACTTCCTGTGGAGAGACTGGAATAACATAACATATAAATATCCTATATACTGTATAAGATGACATCACATCCTCATACTTAGCTTTCTGTTGGGATAACATGACATATAAACCTCCTATACCGAATATGATGACATCACACCTTTATAATGAGCTGCCTGCTCAGACCCGAAAACCTCCCTTTTACTTCTAGGACAAAGTCCTCAAACACTGCTTTCTATGTGTGATTGTATCCAAATCAACACCCTTTATTTAGGAAAGGGGGGCAATATGCAGATACTTTATGTTGTACAAATGTAGTGATACACTCAAAATATCAAGCTGGATATTAGTGGACAGTTCGGATATAAGAGAGCTCTCTGGGATATGGATGCAGGTACAGCATAGGAAAGTGGAACAGCCTGTACCTACTGTGAGCTCCTCTGGGGTGGAGCCTGATGTGAGCAATTCATTGTTTTTGTTTTGTTGTATCCAGGTAGCTAATTGGAACAGTGAGTTACAGTATTCCACATTGCACAAACCATCGGACACAGTCATCTAAATTAAGAAAACCCCACTTATGCAAAAAAAAATAAAAAAAAATAAAAAATAATAATAATAAAAAATAAAAAAAAAATATATATATATATATCCATATCTATATCTATCTATACATGTATATATATATATATATATATATATATATATATATATATATATATATATATATATATATATATTTACATCTATCTATCTATCTATCTATCTATATAGCACATACATACATATATACTGTGTGTGTATATATATATATATATATATATATATATATATATATATATATATATATATATATATATACATACATACATACAGTACATATATCTATCTATAGATAGATAGATAGATAGATATTATTTTATTATTATTATATTATTTTTTTATTATTATATATATATATATATATATATATATATATATATATATATATATATATATATATATATATATATATATATATATATATATATATATATATATATATATATATATATACATACATACATACAGTATACATACACACAATATATTGCAAAATGTAATATAGATATATAATATATATATCAGGACTCTGTGCAGGCCAGTCAATTTCTTCCACCCCAAACTCGCTCATCCATGTCTGTATGGTCCTTGCTTTGTGCACTGGTCCAAATCATTTGGTGGAGGGGGGGGGGGATAACAGTGTGGGGTTGTTTTTTAGGGGTTGTCCTGACCTGAATCCAATAGAGCACCTTTGGGATGAATTAGAGTGGAGGCCTTCTTGTCCACATCAATGCCTGACCTCACAAATGCACTTCTGGGAGAATGGTCAAACATTCCTATAGACACTCCTAAACCTTGTGGACAGCCTTTCCAGAAGAGTTGAAGCTGTTATAGCTGCAAAGGGTGGGCCAACTCAATATTGAACCCTACGGACTAAGACTGGGATGCCATTAAAGTTCATGTGTGTGTAAAGGCAGGCGTCCCAATACTTTTGGCAATATAGTGTATACATACAGTATATCACTGTTAAAAATGTAAAGGAATTAGTTGTATGATGGATAATAGTTTAACATGAACTTTTATCAGAGAAATGTGGAGCTGCCATTGCTGACTAGTGGGCTTTTTTACTTTGAGTCACTGATCTAGAACATATACAGTATTTCACAAAAATAGTACACCCCTCACATTTATGTAAATATTTTATTCTATCTTTTCATGTGACAACACTGAAGAAATGACACTTTGCTACAATGTAAAGTAGTGAGTGTACAGCTTGTATAACAGTGTAAATTTACTGTCCCCTCAAAATAACTCAACACACAGCCATTAATGTCTAAACAGCTGGCAACAAAAGTGAGTACACCCCTAAGTGAAAATGTGCATATTGGGCCCAATTCGCCATTTTCCCTCCCCGGTGTCATGTGACTCGTTAGTGTTACAAGGTCTCAGGTGTGAATGGGGAGCAGGTGTGGTAAATTTGGTGTTATCGCTCTCACTCTCTCATACTGGTCACTGGAAGTTCAACATGGTACCTCATGGCAAAGAACTCTCTGAGGATCTGAAAAAAAGAATTGTTGCTCTACATAAAGATGGCCTAGACTATAAGAAGATTGCCAAGTCCCTGAAACTGAGCTGCAGCACGGTGGCCAAGACCATACAGCAGTTTAAAAGGACAGGTTCCACTCAGAACAGGCCTCACCACGGTCAACCAAAGAAGTTGAGTGCACGTGCTCAGCGTCATATCCAGAGGTTGTCTTTGGGAAATAGACGTATGAGTGCTGCCAGCATTGCTGCAGAGGTTGAAGGGGTGGGGGATCAGCCTGTCAGTGCTCAGACCATACGCCGCACACTGCATCAAATTGGTCTGCATGGCTGTCATCCCAGAAGGAAGCCTCTTCTAAAGAACAAACAGCAAACAGTTTTCTGAAGACAAGCAGACTAAGGACATGGATTACTGGAACCATGTCCTGTGGTCTGATGAGACCAAGATAAACTTAATTTGTTCAGATGGTGTCAGGCGTGTGTGGGGGCAACCAGGTGAGGAGTACAAAGACAAGTGTGTCTTGCCTACAGGCAAGCATGGTGGTGGGAGTGTGAAGGTCTGGGGCTGTATGAGTGCTGCCAGCACTGGGGAGCTACAGTTCATTGAGGGAACCATGAATGCCAACATGTACTGTGACATACTGAAGCAGAGCATGATCCCCTCCCTTCAGAGACCGGGCCGCAGGGCAGTATTCCAACATGATAACGACCCCAAACACACCTCCAAGATGACCACTGCCTTGCTAAAGAAGCTGAGGGTAAAGGTGATGGACTGGCCAAGCATGTCTCCAGACCTAAACCCTATTGAGCATCTGTGGGGCATCCTCAAATGGAAGATGGAGGAGCGCAAGGTCTCTAACATCCACCAGCTCTGTGATGTCATCATGGAGGAGGGGAAGAGGACTCCAGTGGCCACCTGTGAAGCTCTGGTGAACTCCATGCCCAAGAGGGTTAAGACAGTGCTGGACAATAGTGGTGGCCACACAAAATATTGACACTTTGGGTCCAATTTGGACATTGTGACTTAGGGGTGTACTCACTTTTGTTGCCAGCGGTTTAGACATTAATGGCTGTGTGTTGAGTTATTTTGAGGGGACAGCAAATTTACACTGTTAGAGCCGGTTCACAGTGCCGCCACCATAAGTCGCCCCATGTCGGAACGACTCTTTACCGCGATTTTACAGCGACTTTGCCGTGATTTTACCGCGATTTTACCGCGACTTGCGGCTTATATGACAGATGACTTTGTGTTTGGCCAATCAGAATATGATGTGTTGTGACCTAATTCCCCTTTTCTGTTTTTTTTACTCATTTCTTCATTGCCCACCAGTGCCACGTATCAGTGTCCACCAGTGCCACTGCCCACCAGTGCCACGTATGTGTTCACCAGTGCTACTGCCCACCAGTGCCACGTATAAGTGTCCACCAGCGCCACTGCCCACCAGTGCCACGTATGTGTCCACCAGTGCCACTGTCCACCAGTGCCACATATCAGTGCCACGAATCAGTGCCCACCAGTGCCATGTATCAGTGCCATGTATCAGTGCCACAAATCAGTGTCCACCAGCGCCACATATCAGTGCCACGTATCAGTGTCCACCAGTGCCACGTATCAGTGCCACGAATCAGTGCCATGTATCAGTGCCACGAATCAGTGTCCACCAGTGCCACGAATCAGTGTCCACCAGTGCCACGTATCAGTGCCACGTATCAGTGTCCACCAGTGCCATGTATCAGTGCCATGTATCCGTGCCATGTATCAGTGTCCACCAGTGCCACGTATCAGTGCCACGTATCAGTGTCCACCAGTGCCACATATCAGTGCCACGAATCAGTGTCCACCAGTGCCACGTATCAGTGCCACGAACCAGTGTCCACCAGTGCCACATATCAGTGCCACGTATCAGTGTCCACCAGTGCCACGTATCAGTGCCATGTATCAGTGCCACGAATTAGTGTCCACCAGTGCCACATATCAGTGCCACGAATCAGTGTCCACCAGTGCCACGTATCAGTGCCACGTATCAGTGTCCACCAGTGCCACGTATCAGTGCCACGTATCAGTGTCCACCAGTGCCACGTATCAGTGACACGTATCAGTGTCCACCAGTGCCACATATCAGTGCCACGAATCAGTGTCCACCAGTGCCACGTATCAGTGACACGTATCAGTGTCACGTATCAGTGCCACAAATCAGTGTCCACCAGTGCCACGTATCAGTACCACGAACCAGTGTCCACCAGTGCCACGTATCAGTGCCACGTATCAGTGCCACGTATCAGTGTCCACCAGTGCCACGTATCAGTGCCACGAATCAGTGTCCACCAGTGCCACGTATCAGTGCCACGTATCGGTGCCACGAATCAGTGTCCACCAGTGCCACGTATCAGTGCCACGTATCAGTGCCATGAATCAGTGTCCACCAGTGCCACTCACACAGACCAAGCAGAGATAATGGAATATATATACCATTACATATATATATATATACCAAATAGGCATGGCTGCAATGTGGGGAATGCCTGGCTAATCTCTTTCTTCTTCCTGGAAAGTCAGATAACAAGTCGCTTCAATTAAGATAAGGAGGCGACTCCCATTGAAGTATATGGGACAAGTCGGATCACAAGTCGCCTCAATGTAGTACAGGACCCTTTTCTGAAGTCGGAGCGACTTCAGTAGTGCCAATTAAGACGGCACTGATTGATTCACATTGCTTTTGTTATGTCAAGCGACCTGGGGCGACCTGGGGCAACACAAGTTGCCTCACAAGTCGCGTTAGTATGAATGGGCTCTTAGACAAGCTGTACACTCACTACTTTACATTGTAGCAAAGTGTCATTTCTTCAGTGTTGTCACATGAAAAGATAGAATAAAATATTTACAAAAATGTGAGGGGTGTACTTACTTCTGTGAGATACTGTATGTACATGAACATTGATGCCATAGTGTCAGCTTGATAGTCAGGCAATTAGGATTTTGATCCTCTGGCTTTCTAGAACTGGAACTCCATCAAAATGTCTTAGTTTTATTTTTTGATGGGAGCGGAAGGGTTAGAATCCCTGTTAGGTTCTTATTACTGGTATCCACTCTCTCCATTTTTCTAGTGACCATTGCTTCCAGGCAAAAAGAGAAAATGATGGAAAAACCAAACTGTTTGTCATTAGAACAGGAATAGAGGGGAAATCTTCTAATATTGACACTTGTTCTGATTTCCTTTACTTCCTGCTGTGTTTCTTAGGAATTGAAGGTAAGTCTAACCGAAGATGGCAATGACAAAGGTTCTTACCTTTCCCCAACCTAGACAAAGAATGGACACTGTTAGGAAGATGAGTGTTGTGCTGTTGGAGTTGTCCTGCCCTCAACCCTCATTGTTACATTCCATTGTATGGGTTCATGCTATATTTAAATGAAAGCTCTACCTTTCTCCGTCTTGGCAGGTTTCTTGTTCTTCTCTTTACTGGGTTTGTTAACCAACGCGCATGCGGGACTGGAGACATCTGTCTGTGGAGAGACTGAGATACCAAAACGCAATGAGGAACCATTAGAGATATCTCACACAACATCTCCTTTTTGTTGGGTCATTGTAAATTACAGTACAAGAGGTCCACCAGCTACCCCAACCCAACCAAGTGATGTGCCCCAAGATGACCAACATTGATGTGCATGCTTTCTCCATCTAGTCATGTGACTCCACCAGTGCTGTCAGGGTGGTCAGCAGGTGGCTGAGTAGTTAGTCCTTGACAGGGCTTTTTTTCTCAGAGAATAGGTGCAGGAACTCCTCCCTTCTGAGTCACCCCTTGACTCTGTCCCCTACCCACCCCCGAGCACCGTTCCTTTAACCACTTGCCGACCGCCGCAAGTACATATACTGCGGCGGTCAGCCCCTCACAGGCAAAGTGACATATATGTACGTCACTAGCCTGTGAGGCTCTGGGGAGCGAGCGCGCGCCGCCGGAGGCGCGCTCCCGCGCGGTCACGGACCCCCCCGCACGTGTGACCGGTGGACCCGATGTCTGCCGGTCACTCGGCGATCGTCGCTGCAGAGGGAGAAAGTCAGGCGGCTGATGTAAACAAGCCGCCTGTCATTCTCCCCTGTGTAGAAACAGTGATCATATGGTTCTACTATGTAGGACCGTTGATCATTGTTCCTACAGCTCAAGCCACAGCCAATCACAGTAGAAAGCACGCCCCTAGGGACACACACAGCCCCTCCCTCTCAATTAAAGTTAACCCCTTCACTGCCAGTGTAATTTTACAGTAACAGTGCATATGTATAGCACTGATTACTGTAGTAATGTCACTGGTACCCCCAAAAGTGTCAAAAATGTCCGTCAAGGGTCCGATCTGTCCGCCGCAATGTCGCAGTCCCGCAAAAAAAAAATAATCGCAGATCGCTGCCATTATGCGTTAAAAAAAAAACAACAAAAATCTTTCCCTTTGTTAGTAAACGCGATAACTTTTGCGCAAACCAATCAAAATACGCTTTTTGCGATTTTTTTTTTACCAAACATATGTAGCATAAAACAAATTGGCCGAAAATGTTAAAACATTTTGATTTTTACATTTTTTTGGGGGGGAATTTCATTTTAAAAAATGTGAAAAATATTGTTATTTTTGCAAAATTGACGCTCTTTTTTTGTTTATAGCGCATGATCAAAAAATCGCACAGGTGATCAAATACCACCAAAAAAAAGCTCTGTTTGTGGGAAAAAAAGGACGTGAAATTCGTTTAGGTACAGCGTCGCACGACCGCGCAATTGTCCGTTAAAATCAAGCAGTGCCGAATTGCAAAATAGGCCATGGTCAGGAAGGGGGTAAAATCTTCCGGGGCTTAAGTGGTTAATTCACCTCCTACCTACCTCCCAGTACCACCCCTTTTAGAGAATTAACGTTAATAAGAAAGGCAATATAATAGATCTAGAAACAATGGACACCCCAGCGACAATGGACTTCCACCATCAAGCATCAATAGACTCTCCAGCAGCCAGTAGCATTAGACCCCTCCCTCAACAGTAAATCCCTCCCAGCAATGATTGATTCCCTGCAACATGATACCCCACCAGCAACAACAGACTTCCCCAGCAACAATAGACCATCTGCACAAATAGATCCCCTCCAGCAGCAAATAAATCCCCTCCAGCAACATATAGATCCCCTCCAGCAACTCTAGATTCCCCAGTAGCCAGCATCAATAGACCCTCCAGCTGCCAGCAACAAAGATCCCTCCCTCAACAATAAATCCCTCCCAGCAACAACTGACCCACCAGCAACAAAAGACCCACCCCAGCAACAATAAATCCCCATGAGCAACAGAAGACCTCCCCAGAAACAATAGACCCCCATCCTCCGCAAAAATAGCAGCAATAGATTCCCTATTAGCCAGCATCAATAGACCCTCCAGCACACCCCAGCACCCCTTGCCATTACATACATTCAGTTCTGGAGGTGCCGGAACTGCGTTCCCCCACATTCCTGCTGAAAAAAAGCCCTGGTCCTTGAGCTACTTGGTGCATATTTTATTGGCCTGTCTGTTAGAAATAGAACTTTAAATGTAAGGTCAGACAATATTAATAGGGAAGAGATCATAAGGTTTTATATTTTATTTTACAAAATGTTTGATTTCCACCAGGAGCATTATCTGTGCAGCATTAGATTTTCTCTCCATACTTGTGTGAGAAAAACCTAATGTTGGCTATGTTGGCTTTCATGCTATTTCAGCTTTTCTTCTTTTAAGACTAAGTTAACTTTTTGAAAAAAATAAAAATAAATTAATGCACATATTTTTCCAGAAAAAAATGTGCATTTATTATTCTTTTTACAGGAGCCTGCAGAGCATTGCCCCCATGATCAGTAGATCACGGGTGCAATGTTAAGGTCCTGCAGACTCTTCCTTCAGCTTTCTTACCTGTTCCTCCATACAGGCTTTCAGTTACAAAGCTGGAGGAAAGGTCAATGAATTACAAGGGTGCTCATCAGTGGGGAGAAGAACCCCCATCCACTGTCCTGGGGGGGTGACGAGGGTAGGGTGGTTGTTGCAGAGTAACATGTTACACTCTAAATACAGGTGTGGCATGTAACATTTTACTTAAGATGAACTTATCCTTTAACCACTTCAATACTGGGCACTTATACCCCCTTCCTGCCCAGGCCAATTTTCAGCTTTTAGCGCTGTTGCATTTTGAATGACAATTGCGCGGTCATGCAGCACTGTACCTACACCAAATTTATTTCATTTTTTCCCCACAAATAGAGCTTTCTTTTGGTGGTATTTGATCACTGCAAGGTTTTTTTCTTTTTTGCTAAACAAATAAAAAAAGACTGAAAAGTTTGAAAAAAAAAAAACATTTTTGTTAAATGTTATAACATTTTGTAAATATGTTTTTTCCTGCACTGATAATCACTGATGAGGCCGCACTGACAGGCACTGATGAGGAGGCACTGATGGGGTGGCACAAGTATGCAGCACTGATGGGCAGCAGCAGTCTTAGAAGCATGTGAACACAGGAGGACCAAGCAGGGAACTGAAGCCACAGACCTCCTATATATATGAGCTAGGCATCCAGCTCCTCCCAGTGGGAAGGAGGAGCCGCAGAGTGGGAGGCTACAAGAAACCCAGAAACCAAGATGGCCGCCAGCACATGTCAAACGAAGGAGAACAGCAAGAAGGTAAGACCATGACAGTACCTCCCCCTCAAGGGCCCCTCCTCCGCGGAGTAAAGAACGGTTTCTGAGGGAAGCGTGCGTGGAAGGCACGGAGCAAGGCAGGAGCATGGACATCTGCGGAGGGAACCCAGGAACGCTCCTCTGGACCATAACCACGCCAATGAACCAAAAACTGCACCCGACCGCGGACCAGGCGTGAGTCCAGGATATTGCTCACCTCATACTCCTCACGATTGCCCACTTGGACCGGACGAGGCCGAGGAACCGAGGAAGTGAAACGATTACACACCAGTGGCTTCAACAGGGAGACATGAAACACGTTGGAGATCCGCATGCCAGGAGGAAGCGCAAGGGCATAGGCTACCGGGTTTACCCTGCGAAGCACTCGGAAGGGACCAACAAAGCGAGGCGCGAGGCTTGGGAGTGGGCACTCGAAGGTTGAGGTTGCGGGTGGACAACCATACACGGTCTCCGGCCTGGTAGGAAGGAGCAGGCGCTCGTCTGCGATCAGCCTGGAGTCTCTGGCGCTGCGCAGAGACCTCAAGGGACTTCTGGATCTGTACCCAAGAAGCACGTAGGACGGAAAGGTGATCCTCCACAGCCGGAATATCCTGGGGAGAGAATACCTCCGGTAACACGGCAGGTTGGAACCCATAATTGGCCATGAAGGGAGACGTCCCAGAGGAAGAGTTCACCGCCGTGTTCCTGGAAAACTCAGCCCAAGGCAGGAGGTCAACCCAATTGTCTTGGTGATCGGAGACATAGCAACGAAGGAATTGCTCCAAGGCCTGATTGGATCGTTCTGCGGCCCCATTGGACTGAGGGTGGTAGGCCGAGGAGAAGGAGAGATGAATCCCCAACTGGGAGCAAAAGGCGCGCCAGAACCTGGACACAAACTGACTCCCCCGATCCGACACAATCTCCTTGGGCAAACCGTGCAACCGGAAAACCTCCCTGGCAAAAATCGTGGCCAACTCCTGTGCAGAGGGTAACTTCTTGAGAGGAACACAGTGGCACATTTTGGAAAACCGATCCACAATCATGAGAATGACCGTATGGCCTCGGGATGCAGGGAGGTCCACAATGAAATCCATCCCCAGGTGTGACCATGGGCGCTCCCCGGTGGCTATGGGTTGCAGAAGGCCCAACGGAAGGTGCCGAGGGGACTTACTCTGGGCACAAACGGAGCATGCCGCTACATATGCGGCGATGTCGGAACGTAGGGAAGGCCACCAGAACAGACGTGAAACAGCCCAGGACAGCTGATTCTTTCCTGGATGCCCCGCGGTCTTGGAGTTATGGTAGGTTTGCAACAACCGAGTGCGCAACTCCTCAGGCACAAAACATCTGCCGTTGGGTCTCCCAGAGGGAGCACCAGATTGAGCCGCCAAAATCTGCTCACCCAGGGGAGAGGTCAGGCTGGTGCGAATGGCGGCCAGGATCTGATTCAGAGGTATGACCGAAGTCGGAATCGACTCCTCCCTGGACAGGTCGGAGTACTGCCGTGATAAGGCATCCGCCCTGATGTTCTTGGAACCGGGTAGGTAGGAGACCACGTAATTAAAACGTGACAAGAACAGAGCCCATCTGGCCTGACGTGGTGTCAATCTCTTGGCCTCAGAAAGGTAGGTCAGATTCTTGTGGTCCGTCAGGATGAGGACCGGAACCACCGAACCCTCGAGCAAGTGCCTCCATTCTTTAAGGGCCTGCACGATGGCCAATAACTCCCTGTCACCAATCTGATAGTTGCACTCCGCGGAAGACAGTTTCCGGGAGTAAAACCCACAAGGAAGCAGAGGACCCTCTGGTGTTCTACGCTGAGACAGAAGGGCGCCTACTCCCGTCTCAGACGCGTCCACCTCAAGGACAAAGGGCAACCCAGGGTTGGGATGCAACAGAATCGGAGCCGACACAAAGGCGGACTTTAGAGCCTCAAAAGCTCGGATGGCCTTGAGCGGCCAGACCTGGGAATTACTGCCCTTCCTGGTCAGATCCGTGAGAGGCTTGGCTAGCATGGAAAAGTCCCTGATGAACTTCCGATAATAATTGGCGAAGCCCAAAAAGTGCTGCAGGGAGCGAAGACCACTGGGCTGGGGCCACTGTAAGACAGCCGAAACCTTCTCAGGATCCATGGAGAACCCCTCAGCGGAAATGATGTAACCTAAGAAGGTTACCTGGGATCGGTGAAATTCGCATTTCTCAAGCTTACCGAACAGCTTGTTCTCTCGTAACCGTTGCAACACTCGTCTGACATCCAGAATGTGGGTCTCCATGGATTCAGAATATACCAAGATGTCATCCAAATAGACCACTACACACTGCTGCAACAGGTCACGGAAAACATCGTTGATGAATTCCTGAAAGACTGCGGGCGCATTGCACAACACAAAGGGCATAACCAAGGATTCATAATGACCGGTCCTGGTGTTAAACGCGGTCTTCCACTCATCGCTCGCCTTGATCCTTACGAGGTTATATGCCGCCCTCAGGTCGAGTTTGGTAAAGACCGTGGCCCCTTTAAGGCGATCGAACAGCTCGGAAATCAAGGGTATCGGGTAAGCGTTCTTGATCGTGATGCGATTGAGACCCCTGTAATCGATGCAAGGCCTCAACTCACCGCCCTTCTTTTTCACAAAGAAAAATCCAGCCCCTGCCGGGGACGAGGATTTGCGAATGTGTCCGCGTGAAAGCGCCTCCTTCACGTACTCCTCCATGGCCTCATTCTCCGCTACCGACAGTGGATAGACCTTGCCACGAGGAGGAACGGCACCAGGTTGTAACTCGATGGCACAATCGTATGGGCGGTGCGGAGGTAGGGCAACCGCGCGCACCTTATCGAATACATCCCGGTACTCCTCGTATTCAGGAGGCAACAGAGAGTCCGAGGAAGTACACAGCAACTTGACAGGCCCATGGATGCAACTAGCCCCACACTGTGGTGACCACGAGAGGATCTCGGCCGATCTCCAATCGAAAGTCGGATTATGCTTCTGGAGCCAGGGGTACCCCAAGACCACCGAGTAGTGTGGAGACGAAATAACCTGGAAGCAGACCGACTCTCTGTGAACGGCACCAATGGCTATCCCCACTGGAAGGGTCTCATGAGTCACGTGTGGCGGCAGAAGGGGTCTGCCGTCTATCGCCTCAAGAGCCAGTGGAGAACCTCGAGCCTGCAGAGGAATGGAATTGGCGGCAGCGAACACACTATCAATGAACAAACCACCAGCACCAGAGTCCACCAACGCCTGGGTCGTCACTGAGCCCCCGACCCAGGAGAGGACAACAGTGATCAGTGGTTTGTCAACACGGGAAACCGGGGACGAGGAGACTCCACCCAAGATCTGCCCCCGACAGGATCTCAGGTGCGAGCGTTTCCCGGACGGTTCGGACATGCCAACCGAAAATGCCCACTGAGACCACAGTACATGCATCGGCCCTCGCGTCTCCGGAGTACCCTCTCCCCCTCGGACAGGCGAGCAAAGCCCAGCTGCATGGATTCATCCCCAGCCAAGTCATCCCCAGGAGGCGTGGGAGGAGAGGGAGGCACGGGTGGGACAGCAAAAGTAGGCGCCAATCTGTTAGGAGGCCTCCGCAGACTCTCCTTAAAGGAAGGTCTCTCCCTGAGTCTGGTGTCAATCAAAATCAGGAAAGAAATAAGAGACTCGAGCTCCACTGGTAGGTCCTTAGCTGCAACCTCATCCTTCAAGGCATCCGAGCGACCATGAGAGAAAGCAGCGACCAGAGCCTCATTATTCCAGCCCACCTCTGCTGCCAGGGTACGAAACTCAATGGCGTATTCAGCTACGGATCGTGAACCCTGTCTGATGGACATAAGGAGCTTCGCAGCAGAGGCAGCACGAGCCGGCACATCAAATACCCTCTGAAGAGAAGCAACAAAACCGGAAAACTCGGCAACCACCGGATTGTTGTTCTCCCATAAAGGGCTGGCCCAGGCCAAGGCCTTGTCCGAGAGCAGCGAAATTAAGAAGCCCACCTTTGATCTCTCAGTAGGAAAGGCATGTGGCAGCAACTCGAAATAAATGCCCACCTGGTTAAGGAAACCTCGGCACTGAGTTGGCTCTCCCCCAAAGCGCTGTGGAAGGGGGGCAGAACGGGACATACCCCGAAACACCGCAGGCGCAACAACAGGTGTCGGGGTAGACTCTGGCGCAACAACCGGAGCGGCAGTAGGAGCGGGCCCAGGAGCGACAACCGACCCATCGGCAACGGGAGCGAAATGAGCCGTGCGTTCAAGCAGGATTTGCAACGCCACGGCGAACTGACCCAACAGGTGATCCTGCTGATCAAGTCTGGCAACCAGCGTGGGTAGCGAGGATGGCCCTGTACCGTCAGAATTCATGGCTTGGTCCTAATGTCACGGAACCATGAACCAGACGTACAACAACAGATAAGTGAAAATAAGGCTTTATTGAAAATCAAGCTGTAAAGCAAAAGTCCAAACGGATGGCAAAACCGAAGCAGAGTCTTTGCGAAGCCAGAGGTCAGGAGCCAGGAGGGTAGTCAGACGAAGCCAGGATCAGGAACCAGCAGGGTAGTCAGACGAAGCCAGGATCAGGAACCAGCAGGGTAATCAGACGAAGCCAGGATCAGGAACCAGCAGGGTAATCAGACGAAGCCAGGATCAGGAACCAGAAGCAGCAGCAGTCTTAGAAGCATGTGAACACAGGAGGACCAAGCAGGGAACTGAAGCCACAGACCTCCTATATATATGAGCTAGGCATCCAGCTCCTCCCAGTGGGAAGGAGGAGCCGCAGAGTGGGAGGCTACAAGAAACCCAGAAACCAAGATGGCCGCCAGCACATGTCAAACGAAGGAGAACAGCAAGAAGGTAAGACCATGACAAGCACTCAATGACACACAGAGACGGCAGGTACGATGTCACAGAATGCTCGGCTTTATTCAGACAGTAAATAACGTTTTATAGAGAAAGTAGAAGGGGAAGTCTCTTTCCAGGAGATTATACATAGAATTGATACAAGAATAGCAGTTTACCATTACGTGCTTCCAGTCACGTACTTACATATGAGCTAATTAAAATAAGGCATAGTTAAAATTGGCATTACATCAGACTTGTTCTAAGGGTTAAGATAAGATATAATTAATTTACTTCAAACAGACTTGCTCTAAGGGTCAGTTTGACCACAAAGCGTAACGTCCTGGATACTTTCAAGGACATTTACTTAGATAGGCTTTTTAATTAAGCTGAGTCTAGGGTTTTAGTAATAAGATGGAGTTGAAAGAACAAAATGGAGAATAGATTATTCCTTCACCAGCTACACCGGTAAATTGCAGTCCAAACCTTTTTTCCATATTGCAACCCAGCTGTGTCTTAGTTAATAGGAAATTATATAATAAATTGTGCATCTGTAGTATAAAAATCTTCACTTCTCACTCTTTTCACCATATCAAAGTAAAGAGCTTGAATGGAACAGAAATCACAACTCGTATCTTCTCAACTTGGCTCTTTGCTTTGATCTGGTGGTTGAACAGATAGGAAGGGATGAGGTTTATACTACAAATAGATATGTTTTAGTTATTGCATCATAGGGTATTCTAGATCTTCCTCCAGGGTCTCAGGTAAGGGAACATCAAGACTGGTTTGTTGACTAATGCCAGATATGAGTGATCGGCAAAGATATCTTGCCGCCTTAACCTCCGCAACATCTCCAAAATACGCCCCTTTCTAACCAAAGACACAACAAAGCTCCTAGTTCACTCCCTGGTCATCTCGCGCCTCAACTACTGCAACTCCCTTCTCATTGGCTTACCTCTACACAGGCTCCTCCCCCCTTCAATCCATCATGAATGCTGCTGCCAGACCCATCCATCTTACCAATCGCTCAGTGTCCGCCGCTCCTCTCTGTCAAGCCCTCCACTGGCTTCCGCTCACCCAACGCATTAAATTCAAAATGCTAACAACATTTTACCAAGCCATTCACAGCTTAGCCCCCAACTACATCACTAGCCTAGTCTAAAAATACCAACCCAATCGCTCTCTTCGTTCCTCTCAAAACCTCCTGCTCTCTAGCTCCCTTGTCACCTCCTCTCATGCTCGCCTCCAGGACTTTACCAGAGCCTCTCCAATCCTATGGAACTCCTTACCCTTATCTGTCCGATTATCTCCTACTCTATTAGCTTTTAGGTGATCTCTGAAAACTCTCCTCTTCAGAGAAGCCTATCCTACCCACACCTAAGAAATATACCTCCATTTTATTCATCTGCCCACCCCCCTCGGTTACTGCCTTTTGTTTCACTTGACCCTCCCTTCTAGATTGTAAGCTCAAACGAGCAGGGCCCTCTGATTCCTCCTGTATTGAATTGTATTGTAACTGTATTGTCTTCTCCCACACTGTAAAGCGCTGCGCAAACTGTTGGCGCAATATAAATCCTGTATGATAATAATAATAATACCAAGCCTTTGTTGTCAATCCAAGAGCATGAATAAAGATGGCCATAGATGCCGACTCAAATTTCAGCCAATTCCTGCTGTGTTAACATCCCCAGGCTCAACATACTTTGATTGAGAAAGGAGCCAGGTGAAAAATTGTCACCCGAACACTGACTGCCCCCAATCATATGAGGTCACTGTTTGCATGTTTAGACATTGCAGGTGCTGCAACTATCTAAATACAACAGCTGTCATGGGGGATTCCTACATTCTTTCTATTTGGCATGGATGGAGAGTGAGGGACTTCTCTTATTCAACACCATAGGACTAAATGAGATAACATGTAAATGACTAGTGTACGAGTAGAGCAAACATGGCATTACAGACATACACAGGTTGCCCTGCTGTCTTTTCCATCTGAAAATGCAGGTTGCATGGCCATCAAGCTAATTCTCTGGATTCACTTCTGAATCATAGAGTTTTAGGAAGCATGATGCAAGTGAAGCCAAACTGAAGTCAAAACTCCTGATTTGCATACTTGTTCCGGGTCAGTGGGTCAGTGGTGTCAAAAGGTCCAGAAACCAGCATTTTGAAAAGGTAGGGAGCAAAGAGACCTGAATCATTTACTCTCAGTGTCAGCAACAAGAACTTGAAGATGGGCACAGATCAGAATACCAGCCAGGACAGTTGGAGGTTTTTTAAATCTGGATAATATCTATGGAGACATGGTCCACTATAACTCTTCTGTACCAAGGATTGAAAATCTCTCCTGAAGGACTCAAGCCATCAGTGCATATAGGATCAGATAATTATTGTAGCTAATAGAGAAATGACCTGGCCAATCTATCAACACCACATCCCAAAAGTGAAGACATATAAAAACATATGAAACAGCGGGACTTTCAAGGTGATGACTTTCAAGGTGGCTGCGCATCCCGCCATTATCGAGCATGCGTGGGATATCTCACATGCGCGATAGCACTTTCCGACTTGCCGTCTTCCAGCGTGATTACACTGAAGGTGGTGATGGTGGGGGCGGGGCGGAGCTGAGGTCTTTTGGTGCGCTTCTGGGCATATATAGATGGAGCCCAGCAAATAGCTAGCAGAGGGAGGCATTGAGGAAGGCTGGTACCACAAGGTACGGCCAGGAGTATCCGAAGTTTCTTGGCAATATCTGGGGGAAATTCTGTTTGGATATTTGTAGAGGTATGGCCATAGTGACTCTTTTGCCTCATTTCCACTGAGTGGTACGGTTCAGTTCGGTACAGTTCAGTACGGTTCGGAATGGTATACCTTGATCAGACTTGCGTTTGCACCGCCAACAATACCTAAGCTCAACAGTACCTCAACAGTGTAGCTCCACCCTGTTGATACGGTACTAATGTGCTTGGTACCCCAACGAAAGGGTCCCAAAAATGTGGTACGGTACGGTTCAGAATTAGGGTACCATTCACAACTTTTGACAATGGAAATGGCAAAAATTGTGTACTCTACCGAACTGAACCGAACCGTACCACTCAGTGGAAACGAGGCATTTGAATATTTATAGCCCTGGATTGGTAGCTTATGCTGCGTCCTATCTGCCTATATAGGTTTATTTTGGACCTCCTCTGCGGGTAGAACTATCTGGCTCTAAATCCTGGGGGTGAGGTATGTCTGATAGGGGTCCATGTGGACAATGACACTGCATTTTAATAGTTTGTGGCACTAGTCAGTGATTTCATGATTGTCTTTCTCCTTTTGTTTTCTTGCCTTTTTTTCTTTCTATTTTCTTTTCTATTTCATTTTTTTGAACATTAGGCTTGAAGTAGACCCTTTGTGATAAGCCAAGCCACTTGGTCCCCCTCCCTCACTTCCTGCCTAGGTTGGACGCCTGATGTCGGTGCAATCCTACCCCATCTTGACCTTTTTTTGGTCACTATGAGACTGCCTGTTTTGAACGTGAAGCGAGCATTGGTATTCCCTCTAAAACCATAGATTCAACTGTGCCAGTCATGTTAATTTTCCTATACTGAATATAGAATGTATTATATAAGTATATTTATTTTGTATGTGTGTTTGAACATGCCATCTGTCCCTGACTCCCTCAGTCACCTCCCCCCACACACGTCAGTAAGCACCAGGCATACATTAACCCCTCCCTCTCCAATAAAATTAACCCCTTACCTGCCAGTGTCATTTTTACATTAACAGTGCACATATATAGCACTGATTACTGCAGTAATGTCACTGGTACCCCCAAAAGTGCCAAAAATGTCAGTCAAGGGTCCGATCTGTCCGCCGCAATGTCGCAGTCCCGCAAAAAAAAATCGCAGATCACCGCCATTACTCGTTAAAAAAAAAACAGCAAAAATGACAGAAATCTTTCCCTTAGTTAGCAAACGCAATAAATTTTGCGCAAACCAATCCAAATACGCTTATTGTGATTTTTTTTACCAAACATAGGTAGCAGAAAACAAATTGGCCAAAAATTTTAAAAAAATTTTGATTTTTACATTTTTTTGAGGGGAATTTCATATAAAAAAATGTGAAAAATATTGTTAGTTTTGCAAAATTGTCGCTCTTTTTTTGTTTATAGTGCACGATCAAAAAATCGCACAGGTGATAAAATACCACCAAAAGAAAGCTCTGTTTGTGAGAAAAAAGGACGTCAATTTCGTTTGGGTACGGCTTCGCACGACCGCGCAATTGTCAGTTAAATTCGCACAGCGCCGAATCGCAAAAAGTGGCCTGGACGTAAGACAGCAAAATCCTCCGGTGGTAAAGTGGTTAAAGTTCATGGTCTATGTCCAATAATCCTTTTAGATTTATTATGTCGAATGAAGCAATTTTTTATGATTTTTTTGTCTAGTTTGAGTTCACCGAAGAGGGCAGTCAACACCTTGAAAGTCCCGCTGTTTTTATATGATTTTTTATGTAATTATTGTAGCTACTAAACTAGACAACTAATCCCCAGATAGAAGTATTGCATATAGTATGTTATAGGTGTCGGAAAGGACAAAGGTCCTGTTTGAGCCACTTCCTGATGGACCTGACAACATAAACGGCACTCAGTAACTTTATAGCATCCTCCAAAATAGGTTGCTAGGTTTGTTAAGTTAGTTTTTTTGGCTCCTCTGTAATCAGTGGAGCAGTTTGTGATTGCTTTGGGCTGTTTTGGATTTCACCGGCTGCGTGTTTGATTGCTTTACCCTACCTTCTGAAGGATTCTAGAGTATGGTGGTCTGGATGAAGCAAAACAATTACATGAATATTTATGTTATTTCAGCCAATCTCTGGGGAAGGGTGCTCAGATGGTGGCTGGGATTGTGCATAAATAGCTAGAAGCGTGGAGCTGCCCCGAGAAGCTCCCTGCCTGGAGGGCTGCTACCCTCACAGGAAGCCCAGCTGAGATTTACCTGAGCTCATCAAGGTCTTAGCTATGCTATAGTTGGTGGGGGGGGGGGGGGGTGTTACTTACTAAGAACCTCTGAAGCTAAACAAAGGGGATTTCACCTAGAATCAGGTCTGCATAGTCCACTAAGGAAATGCCTGCCTGACACTGAAGGGAGGTATCCAAATACCCATGGACTTGTGAGTACAGGCCTGAGTGCAGGATCTAGGAGAGTGTTGCTGCTGTTAACTCCTTGGTGTACTATTATAAGGCTCTCCTGGTCTAGAACATTAACATGGACTTATAGTGTCCCAGTGCTGTCCATTCCCCTAGGTATTGTAGAAGGAACTGTTCTAAGAAATAGCTGCGGAATGAAGAGTGTCCTTCTATTATTGTACAGTGTTCTGGGGTATCCCACAGCTCCCAGTCCTATCCAAGTTGTTTACTAATAAATACAGAAGAAGACAACCCATTTGGCCAGAAGAGTGAATGCTGTTGTGTGCTTGGCTGCTGCTGCACTAGTGGGAGAGGAAACTGCGGCATATCAATGGGTCCCTTTGGGGAGTGAGCGCTATAACTTTATACACCTGCTGATATTATGTGATATTTTAGACATTTCAGGTATTTTTTTTTTTTAAAGAGGATGAAGCCCCAAAATGGAACCAGTGTGTAGTCAGCAGAGGCACCATTAAAAAAAAAATGGTGCTTCTAAGTGGATTCTTAAAGTTTGTTCTTATGATCAACAAATACTGACCACTGACCTTTCTTAAGAATCCCCAGGGAAGCACCTTTTTTATTTAACATCTTCAATACTGGGCTCTTTCACCCCCTTCCTGCCCAGACAATTTTTCAGTTTTCAGTGCTGTCACACTTTGAATGACAATTACGCGGTCATGCAACACATTACATTTTTATAAATTTTTTCACACAAACAGATTTTTTTTTTTTTTGGAAGTATTTAATCACCACTGGGATTTTTATTTTTTGCTAAATATACTAAAAACAATGGAAAATTTAAAAAAATAAAAATAAAAAATATGTTTTTCTTTGTTTCTGTTATAAAATGTTGCAAATAACGAAACTACCCCAAATCAGTGTATATTATTTAGGCTGTAGGAAAGTTAGAGAGTCCACAAACTATGGGGTATACAGTGTATCTGAAAATTGATAAATCCTGATGTACCGACGGCCTATCTCATTTCTTGAGGTCCAAAAATGCCAGGACAGTACAAATACCTCCAAATGACCCCTTTTTGGAAAGTAGATAGTCCAAGGAATTTAGTAAGAGGCATGGCGAGCAAATTTTTTGTCACCATTATTTGGAAAATTAAGAAATAAAAAAATAAACAAATACATAAATAAACCTTTTTTTTTTATTTTTTATTAATTTTTTTTTATTTTTATTTTTTTTTAAGATTTTTTTTTTCTAACAAACTGTGACCAGAGCAATACAGTGTTACCATAGTACTACTCTGGGGAAGAGATCAGGATTTTTTCTACACATTATGATTGCATATATTCTGTACCAATTCATTTTATTGGTATAAGCAACCATTTTTACTTAATTAAACTAGTTCATTCAGTGTCTTTTTTTTCGGTGATTAGCTGTGATTGGGCTAATCACATGGTACAGATTGGCTGTGATTGGCCCTGTCAGTACCATGTGTTCACCGTGACCAATCACAGCTAGCAACACAATTGTATACAATGGATGGCATGAAAGGAAGCCATCCAATGTTTACAATTGTCATGTGATCTTCTGTGATTGGTCACAGCGATCACATGGCACTGGCAGTGGACCAGTGCAGTGATCAGTCATTGGCTGTGTCTGGTGGACACAGCCGGTGACAGATCGCTCCACTGCGAAGCCCTGCGGCCACGTGAGAAGCGCGTTCTGGGAGGACGTCATATGACTTTCTCCCAGAACAACACTGCTCCTGCCTGGTTGTCATTGTACTATGGGCCTGGAAGGTGTTAATGGGCACCTCTTTTGACCACACATTAGTTGCATTTTGGAGTCTCATCCTCTACCATTTTTCACTGGATGTTATCAGAGGCTAGCCGAGTGCATCTCCAGAAGACCTCAATGGTCTTTGAGTGTGTGACAGGAGTCACTTTGGCTGGGGGGCTCATGAACCCAGATTACCTTATAGAGGTCAGGAAACTCCTTGTCCAGCTTCCCTGGCCCCTCTTATGTGTAAGTCACCCTGTGTCTATTAGGGGCACAGGGTGACCAAGAACCCCAGTCGAGCCGGAACTAATCAGACTCGCTGTACAAGCACACCGGACTGTGCATTGCGTGTTACCCCGGTTATCCTGGGTTCTATATGTGTGGTTTGTTTTGAAAGAATGAAGGGCCTCTTTCACTTGGGACAATAATATTTCTGGATAATATCCCTCAAGAAATATATAAAGATAAACCATTTCACTTTTCAGATTGCTAGAATATTGTTGGAGTGTCTCATAGACCCTTGCTAGATAGTTTGAGGTGGGGTGGGGTTTGTTATTGTTAAGTACCCGCATTCCATTGTTCTATTGTTTCTGTCTGCTTTAAAGCGAAGTTCCGGCCTCGGGGGTCAAATTTAGATAAAAATACCCCCGGGACAGTCAGGGCTAGTACATTCCATAATGGATAGTCTCTGAACTGTCCCGGGTCGCACTTACTTGTAAGAAGAAATACTTACCTTGAAAAGGTGTGGGCAGCTGAAGCCAGCGCGTCCTCTTCTGCGGCCTCTTCGGTGACGTCGGAGTCCCACAATGCACTGCACCGGCCCCCCTCGTCACTTCCAGTGCAAGCGCGGCATCCCTGCACAGCTTCTGGGCATGCCCAGAAGCTGTTTAGCAGGGAATGCCGTGCCTGCACTGGAAGTGACGAGCAGAGCCGGTGCAGGCGCATTGATTCCTGGGAGCGATGACGCTCAGCTCCCAGGAGTCATCGCAAGCCGGAAGTGATGGCGCAGGCCGCGGCCGCCGAGGGAGGAAGTGGAAGGAAGGTGAGTATATTTTCTTCAATATCAAGGTAAGTGACCAAAAAAATAAAAAATTGGGAGCATCCATTTCTTTTTCAGGTGGCCCTTAGCAAGCGGGTGGCCCAAAATCAATTTTGAAGCCGGAACTCCGCTTTAAGATCACCTATTATGGGATGTGTATGTGTATGTGGATTAGCTGCTAAGGGGGAGGGGGGATTGTCTGAGTGTGTATATCTCTTTGTTCCTGTGTTTGAATAAACAGTTCTTATTCTGGTTTCCTCCAAAACTGGTACTGCCTAGTTCTTGGGGTAACTATGTCCAGATTCACGGATCTCGTGTTCCAGAGCTTAGGAAGCAGCTTCTTGGCGGAGATACCCAGTCTGGGTGTCCGGAGTCCGTCACAGAGTGCAACCAAGCCCACTCTGCGTAAAGACAGTCATATTCTCTACATGTGCTAAAAGGAGTTGCTTTTGACTCTAGGATGAGCAGGGCTTTTTTTCAGCGGGAACGCGTGGGAACGCAGGTCCGGCACCTCTAGCACTGAATGCATGAAATGGCAAGGGGTGTTGAGGTGTGCCGGAGAATCTATTGTTGCTGGGATTAATTTGTAGCTGGGAGGGATCTACTATTGAGGGAGGGGTCTACTGTTGGCTGCTGGAGGGTCTATTGAAGCTGGCTGCTAGGAGATCTATTGTTGCTGGAGGGGTCTAATAATGCTCTGATGTATCCATTGTTGCTTGGGGGGTACTTTGTTGTAGGGGGGTCCTTTGTTGCTGGGGGAAACTATTGTTGAAAGGGGGTTGTATTGTTGCTGGATGCAGTGGATATATTTTATGGCTTATCAATAACAAATTCCATAAAATTATACAAAATTATACTTGGTGGAACTGGTAGGTGGATAGAGGGAGGAATCAAAGGATGGTGCTCAGAGGTGGGTAGGGGCGGAGACAAGGGGTGACTTGAAAGGGGAGTTCCTGCACCTTTTCTATGAGTATCCAGCAACCTTATAAACATGGATATAAGAATATTGTACTATACTTTCCATATACGTACAACTGAACACTACTCTTAGAAGGATATCTCTCGTGGCTTCCCATTTCTCTTTTTCTCCTTCTCTCTGCTCATCTACAGAACAATTGACCCATTTCAGATGAGTCAATCTTTTCATTAGCACCTGACTTCATAAGGGGATGAACCTGCACCACCTAGAGAATACAAGAATGGAGACTTAACCTTGCTGGTTCGGGTTATATTTTGTCTTCTTCTTCTTTACTTCTGGCTTGTTCTTCACAGCCGCATACGTGACCATCTCTTCATTCTGCACAGAGCCTGAAAGGATAGAGAAGATAGGAACTAAATTCATATTTTATCATTATTCACCCATCCAGGAACTGAACTACAGTATATTCAGAGTTGTATAAAGTACTCGAAAACCCATACTTGAGTAAAAGTACAAGTGCTCGATCAAAAAGTGACTTGAGTAGAAGTAGAAGTGCTCGATCAAAAAGTGACTTGAGTAGAAATACTAATGTATTCAACATTTTTTGTACTTAAGTATTGCAAGTCGTTTTTTTTTTTATTTTGCTACTCAAGTACTGGAAGTAAAAGTACAAGTACTGTGTTATGTAGTTATTAAAGAAAGAAGTCAAAAGTTTGAACATCATATTGTTTTTTATTATTTCAAATGCAGCTTTTATTTATACATACAGTAGCATTTACTTTCGTATGCGCTGATAATACACATGTTTTGAGCTTCATGAAACCTGCCATCTACTGTTCTGGCAGTGGTCATTTTTATAATTGTAACGAGTAACTATGCAGCACAAAAAAAAAAAATATCGGAGTAGAAGTATTGAAATCATTGAAAAAATGTAGTGAAGTAAAAGTGGAAGTAGGAGAAAAAAATTCTACTCTAGGAAAGTACAGATACCGCCTTTCGGTACTTAAGTACAGTAGTAAAGTAGTTCTACTTAGTTACTATACATCTCTGAGTATATCAGCAGCCATTATAGGGTAACAAGACTTATTGTACAGAATCCCCGGTCCAATAGAGTGCCAGCTTCAGCAGTGACGGTTTACAGAACAATGCTGTCACCATATCTTTTTTTATCTATGTTTCTCCTGTCTGTGCCAAGCTGGCCTGTGGTTTCCTGTGATGGTGGGGGGGGGGGATTTCACAAACCTCAAAAGTCTCATTTCCTTTCACCATCGTTATTTACAGAAATGATTACCAATCCCTTCTCTAGCTCCCTTGTTACCTCCTCCCACGCTCGCCTCCAGGACTTCCCCGTAACCTCTCCCATCCACTGGAACTTCCTGCCCCAGTATGTCCTTCAGCTCCTACCCTGTCCACCTTTAGGCGTTCCATGAAAACACACTTGTTCAAGGAAGCTTACCCCACCTCCACCTAAGACACAGGTGTCAAACACAAGGCCCGCGGGCCGAATGCGGCCCCCAGGCCATTTCATGTGGCCCTCGCACCTCTCCTGCAGCTGCGACACCCCCCTTGTCTCTGCCCCCATCTTGTCTCTGTAGTCAGCAGAAGAGAGGACAGAACTCCTTTGCCAGGTCCTGCACACCTCTGTGGAGCTGCAGAAAGGCATATCTTTGCCCCCCCCCCCCACAACTTCTCAGCAGTCTGCAGCAGAGAGAAGAGCAGAACTCCTTCTGCAGATCCTGCACCTCTCTGTGCAGCCGCAACACCACCTTGACTTTGCCTCCCCTGGTCCCAGCATTCAGCAGACTCTGGAAGCTGACTCCAGCCCTCCTCTGGTTCACCTCCAGACCCTGCACTTCTTCCCAGATCCACCCACATCTGCTTCCTGGCAGCAGCACAAGGTAAGGTGGTGCATTGTGATGTAAGGAAGGGTGGGTGACTTTTGATTTCTGATGGTGGGGGGGGGGGGGGTTCTTGAAATCCCATGTAAGGGAGTAAGGGGGCATGGGCTGCTCTTGACATCTAATCCTACAGATATAACCGGCCCATTGAGGGCAACCATAATGCTAATGCGGCCCGCCATGAAATTGAGTTTCACACCCCTGACCTAAGATCTGTACTTGACTCCCCTCCATCAGAGCATCCCCTGCAGCCACTACCTTTTGTACCACCTCCCCCTCCCTTTAGATTGTTAGCTCCATGGCTCCATGAGCAGGGCCCTCCTATTCCTTTTGTATTGAACTGTATTGTAAATTGTGCTGTCCCCCTTTATCTTGTAAAGCGCTAAACAAGCTGTTGGCGGTATATAAATCCTGTATAATAATAATAATAATAATAATGAAAAAGAAAATTTATAGCCATGATTACCGATATCTTCTACCAATAATCATGATAGGTCTGCGGATTCCTCTTCTTATCGTATTGATTCGGCTCCCTCACCATTGTCCTCCATGTATGATCTATTATTATTATCTGAGATCCATTTGAGAAAAATTGGATTTCTTGGATTCCCAATGGAAGCCAACAAAATCAATAAATTTTCCGAACCATGAAATGTATTTATTACACATCATATTATTTTGTATCAGGGGCGTAACTACAGGGGTTGCAGGGGTTGCAATTGCAACCGGGCCCCATGCTCCAGGGGGCCCGTGTGGCTCCTCTGTACACCTGGATAGGAGGGGGGGGCGGGGGCAGCATATAGAGAAATCACTGTCCTCCTCCCTCCCCTCTCCTGCCGGCTGCTGCAGGGGATGTGTCACAATAGAGAACCAGGAAATGGGTCGGTATATATGTAATTTACCAGCTCCTTCCTTTTCTGCATGGACAGAGTCATAGTCAGTGACATTGTAAAAATATAAAATAAAATGATAAAAAATAATACAATTAAAATACCAAAAAATAAAAACTACTGACACCAGTGGGTAAACTTCCAGGATCACAAAGGTCACACTTGCAACTGGGCCCTGGCATTCCACCACTGTGGGGAGGCCCCAAGTTGGCAGGAAGAAGGCCCACTGCAGAACTTATGAAAGGGTACCGCTGCAGGACCGTAATAAAGGGCCCCACAACAAGAGTAAAGGGCCCCAGGATCAGTGGGAAGAGCCCCAGGCTTGAAGGGAAGGGCCCCAGCAAGGGGTCCGGGGGTCCTTCATGGTTTCTTGCACCGGGGCCCTGAAGGTTCTAGTTACACCTCTGTTTTCTATCATTTTCATTTTACAATCCTATGGAACTCCCTACCAGTGGAAATTTCGTTGACTAGTGCATGTCCAAACCTTCATACCAGGAATAATAACATGTTATTAGATTTTTACTCCAGGAGTATTTCATGAGTTTGGCAATTCTAGAGAAATGCTTAAATAATGCATTACAATATAACTAAACCCATTCAATTTTATTTATTATTCAATTATTTAACTAAAATGTACTGGAGATTTTGTTAAACTAAAATACAACAACTAAAACAATTCAGATGACTAAAATATGACTAAAACTAAAATGATATTTTAGTCAAAAGTCTATGACTGCATTGGGTCTCTGCTATAAAAAAAAAAGAAAAAAAGATATATATATATATATATATATATATATATATATATACACATTTTGGGGGTTCTAAGCAATTTCCTAGCAAAAAAAAAAAAATGATGATTTTTACACGTAGGAGAGGAGTGCCAAAATAGGCCTGGGCTGGCAAAGGTCCATAAAGACATGGCTGAGCGAAGGTTGAGGAACTTGATTGGCCTGAATAGAGACCTGACCTCAACCCAAAAAAAACACCTTTAGGATGAATTAGAGCAGAGATTGCGAGCCAGGCCTTCTCGCCCAACATCAGTGCCCGACCTCACAAATGTGCTTCTGGAAGAGTGATCAAACATTCCCATAGACACACTCCTAAACCTTGTGGACGGCCTTCCCAGAAGAGTTGAAGCTGTTATAGCTGCAAAGGGTGGAGCCAACCCAATATTGAACCCTACGGACTAAGACTGGGATGCCATTAAAGTTCATGTGCGTGTAAAGGCAGGCGTCCCAATACTTTAGGTAATATGATGTACACAAAAACATGTGTGTAAATAAAAAAAATAAAAATAAATAAATTAAAAATAAATATGACTGTTTGTCAGAAGCTTAGACAAACAAACAAAACAATAAGACCCGGTTCACACTACTCCGACTTGGGACGCGACTTGTGTGCCCTCAAGTCGCCCCAAGTCTCTTGTCATTACAAATTCAATGTAAATGAATGAGAGCTGTCTTAATATGAACTACCGAAGTCTCTCCGACTTCAGAAAAGGTTCCTGTACTACTTCAAGGCGACCTGTATCCGACTTGTGCTCATAGACTTCAATGGGAGTCGCCTCTAAGTCGGATCCTTATCGGAGGGAAGACCATTTGTTCGCACACCCTGTGCACTTTTTGTGTTCTCCACGTTTGTGTGTGTGCACTTTTTTATGCACCGGGTGAAGTCTTTTGAGTGTGTTTCACACGCTACGGGCTTAAAAAAAAAAAAAAAAAAAAAAAAAAAATCTATGGTCAAGCGACTGTGATCAGACTTTCCAGGAAGAAGAAAAAGATTACCCAGGCATTCCCCACAGACAAAAAATAAACCCAATTTGTTGGTGATCCGTAATGGGCCACAGGAAAATCAAAACAAAAATTTACTAAGCCACAGAGTGATGTGTACAATTGACACAGCTGATGGGCTATGGGGGGACAGTAGGTGACCGTTGGATATAGGGTACAAAATTTGAAAAAATGTGGTGTGACCCAGCAGAATGGGGCACAACCACTAGAGACCAACTAAGGACACTACTACCAACCACTGATGTGGAAAAAATTATTTTATTTAGGCACTTGTGCCTGTGCATGAATCAAAATACAGAGGTAAAAAGGACACACTGCATGGTAACACATTAAAATGATGTTAAGAAGTGACACTCAGCACATGTATAAATCATAGTTGCCAACATTTGAAAAAAATTTCCAGGGACACTTTGCAGCGCAGCTATCAATTAGTTACCACACCCACTTCCATGAAGCTCCGCCCACTCTGCATAATTAATCTCCGCCTACTTATCAGATTATGGGGTCTACTTCATAAAGAGAGAATTACAGGAAATTGAAAAGAGAATTGAAAACTTGAGGCCAAAGTAGCAGAGTTGGAATAATTCTCCCATTCAGCTGCACTACTTCTGCCTAAAGTTTAAAATTCTCATCACAATTCCCTGCAATTCTAAAGTGTCAGCTTGTCGGAAGGTGCTCTGCCTCCCCCTGCTGGCGGATTTCGGAAAGTGCACCATGCTGACACCCTGGCTTCGGTGACACGTTAAATTTGCGACAGACGAGAAGAGTGAGCGGGCACCGAGAGAGACAACCTGCTGCCAGAACAACAACACATAGCTGGGGTGAGAGCGACACTGTGTGGAACAAAGTGTCTCAGCTACCGGAAGTGACGTCGGTCACTCCGTCCAGGAAGTGGAGAATTTTCATGCCGAGGTAGCCCAGCCTAGGGTTTGAACGCCGCAGGGAAAGAGACACCGGATCGGGCAGCACGCAACATCGGGGCTGGGACAGAGCCCTGGACCTTCATAGTTCTTCTCTAGAGCTCAAGTCGGATCCTACACATACAAGACACCCGCAGGTAAAACTGTGACATTATCTTTGCGGAATACTCTTCCCCTGTTTGTCTTTTGGGGATATCCCCCATTTGGTGCCTCAACTGTTACCGGATCCGTTCCTTGAGACCTTACAACAGCGTCTATCATCCATCCCTTCACCGACCCCACTGGATATCTCCTGTATCCACCTCCCCTTCCGGAGCAAGCAGTCCTTCTCGTCCCTCATCCATAGAGGACTTTTTCATTTTTTGACTGTTCCACCGCATATACACCTTTACCAGGTCTAATGCAGGTCCTCTCCATGTGGTGACAGGTTACATACAACGGGAGTACCCCCTAGGGAATCGGCATTGGATGCATCCTTGAAGGTACATTCACACCACCAGGCATTTATACCGACCCACAGTGTCGACATATGCTTGGTGATGTGCATAATCATTACACTGTTACATGCCAATAGCCGGGTCTAGTGCTTCATCACCACCATTGCTGGTTTGTGAGCCATCCCAGCTAGTCATACTGGCAGATCTTTCTGTGTTGGTTGTACGCTCGAGTCCCATTTATACATGTGCTGAGTGTCACTTCTTAACATCATTTTAATGTGTTACCATGCAGTGTGTCCTTTTTACCTCTGTATTTTGATTCATGCACAGGCACAAGTGCCTAAATAAAATAATTTTTTCCACATCAGTGGTTGGTAGTAGTGTCCTTAGTTGGTCTCTAGTGGTTGTGCCCCATTCTGCTGGGTCACACCACATTTTTTCAAATTCCCCACAGACAAAGTCGCCTCTCTTACAAGTCTCTGCTAAAAAGTCGCTCCTTCATGGGGTGACTTTCTGGTCGTGGTAGTGTGAACTGGCTCTAACATGGTCAGTTATTGTCTATTTATTATGACTTGTGGCAAGCATCGCCACTTACAGAGTATTCTGTGGAATAATTGTCCAACTGTATTATGTGTGTATTTTATGTGTAAACGTAACCCGAGCAGTACCTGTAGGATTTTGTATTGTGTTAGCTGCTGGCTCATGAATGTGTATTGGAAACCCCTGCTGTCCCTCTGTGGAGACCCCGTGTGGCAAACACAGCCACTGGATATTGTCCTATTGTTTGTCTGGCAGAGTAAGGTATTATGGGATGTTCAGTTTTGTGTGTGGAATGTCTCGAAGAGGGAGGGGTTATGGCTGAGTGTAAATCCCTGTGTTTTTCAATAAACAAGGCAGTCTAGTGTTGACCTTCAAGCCATGTGTCTGCTGGTTATTATAATATTATACGCTACCAGGATTATTGTATGCTCTGCCTGACTATCAGTGGAGATATCGTGGATCGTACGGCTACTCCGCTACAATTGGTGGCAAGCGACGGGATCTTTATCCACACAGCAAAGCAGCGTTCGGCAGTATTCATGCAAACAAAGAGAAAATAAACCATTCAGATGAAACCGGAGTTCGGTAGTACGTAAAACTACACGAAAGGCTGGTGAATGGGAACGGATTATACACGGCTAAAGCGGCAGACATTGAAAGCATTGCTGGAGGCAAGAGGCAAGATAGCCAGCAACAAAACCAAGGCGACACTGATCGAAGAACTCATGGAAGAAGACAGAGCAGCCATGGATGCAAGGCCAGAGGCAGAACTCAGCGAATTTGACAAGGAGCTACAGAGCAGACTTGCCTACTACCCAGAGCCCCACTCAAGAGAAATACTGGACCGGCTGATGGCGGACGTACAGGAATACCTGGTGGTCAAACACCAAGCAAGTCAGCGAGCCGGGGAGAGAGCTCCAACGCCTGTCCACATTACCCAGGGGAAGCCCAAAATACCGTAAGAGGCATTTAAAAACTTCACGGACACGGAGGGAGAAATAGATGGGTATTTGCAAGACTTCGAGAGGCTGTGCCAGTTACATAACATTGACCCAGAGGATCAGATACAGATATTGGCTGGGAAATTGTCTGGCCGGGCGGCCGATGCGTATCGGGCAGTCCCTAATGCCTACATCCGGGACTACCAGAAAGTTAAGCAGGCGATTTTGACCAGGTATGCCATCACCTCCGAGGCATACCGACTCCAATTCCGGGATCTTAAAAAGCAGGACCAAGATTCCCACACTGAGTTTGCCCATCGTTTGCACGGGGCGGCCCCTGGATGGTTAGATGCAACACAAGCCACTTCACGAGAGGATGTTTTGCAATTATTATTGTTGGAGCAGTTTTTCCGGAGAGTACCTCAAGAAATGCAGCTCTGGGTAAGGGACCGTAAACCTTGCACCCTTCCAGAGGCTGCTAAATTAGCAGATGAGCACCAAGACACTAGACGGGAACAACGACCACCGCCTAGGGTAGTTGCCCAGCAACCCTATCACCGACCAGCAGTTTCCGAACCAGTACACTCACGTTCAGGAGGAGGTAAGAGTCAGTACCCCAGGTACCAACCAGGAGCCCATACCCGGTGCCATCTCTGCAACCAAATGGGGCACATACAGAAAGACTGTCCCCGAAATCGGCCTCGTCAGCCCTGGCCGAATCAGGGCTACACACCAGCACCTCGAGCCGCTGTACACTGTTACCAAGCAGCCGCTGCATTACAACCCCCCACAGCAATCCAAATGGAGGAACCCCTGGGCACCCTACACGAGGTTAACCCCATCCAAGCGGCATCGGACAATCGACAAAACCACCGACAAGCTGTTCACCTGGAGGGGAGACAACTAGAAGGGTTACGTGACTCTGGGGCTACCATCACGTTGGTCCGGAATCACCTTACTGCATCCAGACAACTCACTGGGGATTCTGTAGCTGTGCGAGTAGCTGGGGGAGCCATTTTCAAAGTTCCCACTGCGAAAGTACACCTGAATTGGGGAGCTGGGTCAGGGAATGTGGAGGTGGGCATGATGCAGGATTTACCCGCAGATGTTATTTTGGGCAATGACCTGGGGGAGCTGACTTCAGCTTTTGTTCCCCAATCTACCATCCATGAAGCTTATTCAGTTGTTACCCGGCAGCAGGCTCGCACCACAGGACCACTACTACCCCAGACGGGGCGAAACTCCTCCAAACACCAGACACCCAGATACCTGTCCCGCAGTGGGGTACAGTGCCACAGGTGCAAGCAGTTTGGGCACTATCGACGAGACTGTACCCAGAGCAGGAACCAAGCTGCATGGATCCGACCAGGGTCACCCCCTTCAGCACGGACAACGGTCCCCTACTATCCCACAGAGGTTTCCCCAGTCGTACCCAGGTTCAAACACACCGAGGAGCAATGGGGTACCCTTCATGAAGCTAACCCGGAGAACCAACAGCATCATCTACAATCGGTCCAATTAAATGGAATGCCCGCTCAAGGTCTCCGAGACACGGGAGCCACTCTCACCTTGGTCAAGCGGTTCCAGATGCCGCCCGAACCGGAGGCTCAGCAGTGGTACGGATGGCAGGGGGAGCAGTACACCGACTACCCACTGCGAGGGTCCACTTGAATTGGGGTGCCGGGTCAGGTCTGATTGATGTGGGGTTGATACGGGAGCTCCCCACCGACATCTTACTGGGGAACGATCTAGGCCAGTTGCCCTCAGCGATCCTGCCAGTCCAGATCCCCGGCCAATATCCCGGAGACCTAATGGCCTTCTGAGGTCCAGACGCTTCAATGTTTGGATTAAGAACAGTACTGAGCTCGGTTGTTGCACTGGAGTTTGGCGTTACAACCTTATGACTTTACTAGTCACTACCGACCCGGAAAACAGAAGGGCCATGCTGACGGGTTATCGCGACAAACTAAACTGGAAAAATGATCTGTGAGCGCTCCTCCGGACATCCCCAAGCCGATCCGTTGGGATCAGACTGTGTATGCCGGCTTGGTTCTGGGGGAGCATTGTGGCAAGCATCGCCACTTACAGAGTATTCTGTCAGGAATGATTGTCCAATTGTATTATGTTTGTATTGTATGTGTAAACGTAACCCGTGCAGCACCTGTAGGATTTTGTATTGTGTTAGCTGCTGGCTCATGAATGTGTATTGGAAACCCCTGCTGTCCCTCTGTGGAGACCCCGTATAAGTATCTTGCTTTTGTTAGCTGCTGGCTCATGAATGTGTATTGGAAACCCCTGCTGCCCCTCTGTGGAGACCCCGTGTGGCAAACACAGCCACTGGATATTGTCCTATTGTTTGTCTGGCAGAGTAAGGTATTATGGGATGTTCAGTTTTGTGTGTGGAATGTCTCGAAGAGGGAGGGGTTATGGCTGAGTGTAAATCCCTGTGTTTTTCAATAAACAAAGCAGTCTAGTGTTGACCTTCAAGCCATGTGTCTGCTGGTTATTATAGGGTTGTTAATATTATACGCTACCAGGATTATTGTATGCTCTGCCTGACTATCAGTGGAGATATCGTGGATCGTACGGCTACTCCGCTACATGACTAATTCAGGTCTTAGGCCCCGTTCACACAGGGGCGATCTGACTTGGGGGGGCGACCTCCGAGGTCTATGACGGTCGCTCCGGGTCGCCCCAAAGAAGCTCCGGACCCTTTTTCTAAGTCGGAGTGACTTGTGTTGCTCCTATTAGAATGGGTCCGCAGCTTCCCTATGGAAGGCGACCTACGGCGACCTGTGAGGCGACCAGGTCGCCTCACAGGTCGCCTTAGTCCCGGTTCACACCGTCCGTGGCGGCCGCTCCGAGGTCGCGGCGCGCTGCTCGCCCCTATGTGAACGGGGCCTTAGTGTGAACGGGGACTTAGTTATAATGTATTTTCTTTTATTTATGCTGTGTATTTTATTATTATATTTTTGTTTTCATGTCTGTAAAATTTGTAAAATTTAAAAAAAAAATAAAAATAAAGAAAATATAAAGAAACAAAATTTTAGAAAAAAAATAACAAGACCAAGGTTTGCTATGGTTGGTTTTAGGGTCAAGGTTGGGGGTCAAAGGTCACGGTCAGCATTTTTTTGGTAGAATAAAAAAAAAAATTATATTAATTAGTATCAGTGTCAGTGTGTTTTAGGCAGGATAAAAAAAAAAAAAAAATGCACACCATTGTTTCCGGACCATACTATGGGTACAAACAACAACTAACATACTTTTTTGGTATCTCTGCAAGCAGGGGAATTTATTTTAGGTGGGTCTTTGGTGGTATATTATGGTAAAGAAAGAAATATACAGCTAAATTAAAAAAAAAAAAAAAAGATTTACTTCACTATTTTGGACCAGTTTTCCTTTGATAATAAATAAAAAAAAAGTCAGGAGATATCTGTTACTATTCACCACCAAAAGAAAGCCCACTTTGTGCTGAATAAAACGTGGCATATTCTACCTGGATGCACAAAGCAGTTGTAACAATATCAACAGTTTTACTAATGTATGTCAATGTTGCAAAATTGTGCTAAGGCATAAACATTTGTTTTATCCTTAGACAGAAAGGGGTTAAATTATGAAGTTTTGCATCCATAAAGTGTTGAGCTATACGGAGTCAGTCTATGAACATGCAAATGTGGCATTGCACTTGGTGGACAATATATTTGAGTTTTGGACAATTTCTTTTGGATTTTTGTGGGTCACAGTGTTGATCGAACATAATTTTTATCTTCACTCATCATTGTTATCACGTGGTGTATGCACATTGCATTTGTTTATGTTTATATGTTTATATTTATATGAACTCTCAACACATTGTAGCGCGCTAATTATTTTTCACAGTCTATGAACATTGTTGATACAATTTCTTGAAACGGTGTAAGAATTATGATTTGAAAAGTTTGTGTGCTTCATCTATTGTTTATATCAGAGGTCTCCAAACTATGGCCCTCCAGTTGTTCAGGAACTACAATTCCCATCATGTCTGTGAATGTCAGAGTTTTACAATGCCTCCTGGGACCTGTAGTTCTGCAACAGGTGTGTGTGTGTGTGTGTGGGGGGGGGGGGGGGGGCACAGTTTGGAGATCCTTGGTTTATATTACAGAAGCTAACTTTTTATCTCCTGAGGAAGTGGAAGTTTCTCCTGAGGAAGTGGGCTGCTGGTTGCAGAGAGACTTCCCATTACTGATCATACATAAATAATACCTCAATGTTTTTGAGGATCTGATAAATTGTAACTGTAATAGATCTGGTGGGTAAAAAATGGAGGCTGAGTAATTACAGTCTTGGTGCAGAAATGTATGGTGGAAAAAGATGGCATGTATAATTCAGATATTTTCATAGAGGATGAAATATTTAAAACCCATAAAAATGTTACCAGTTTATGCCATTGTGATCATACAAGTAACTAAAACTCATAAAAAGCTTCCAGTATTGGTCATAATTGGCCAATTTGTGTCCAGTTACTCAAGTGTTTTGTTGTACTGATGCATCAGATTATAGTAGCTGAAAAGGTACCCATGACCACAATGAGGTATCGATGGATCAGGTGGAGGGATGATCACAGATGGGCCATGGAACATAATTTAGGAGGTCAGAGATAGACAAAAATGTGAACTAGTCTGAATGCATGCAGGTCAGGGCAAGAGGCAGTTATTCAGGAAACCAGGGGCAAGCTGGATGGCATACCATGACCACAATGAGGTAAAGATGGACCAGGTTGAAGGTTAGTCATATATGGGTCAGAAGTCAGGAGGTTAGAACCAGTAAAATAAAAGGGAAATGAGGAGCAGCATGACTTCAGGGAGGTCAGGGCACGCAGCAGTGAATCAGGAAACCAGGAGCAAGCTGGATGGGTTATAATGACCGCAATGAGGTAAAGATGGACCAGGTTGAAGGATGGTCATATATGGGTCAGGGGACAGAAGTCAGGAGGCCAGAACCAGAAATGAGGAGAAGCATGACTTCACAGTGGTCATGGCATGCAGCAGTGAATCAGGAAACCAGGGACAAGCTGGATGGGCTAGATGAAAATTTGATGATCAGTGGATAAGCTGACTACACCCTGTGACGGTATTCACCATCACTGGAGATGAGGAGCAGATACTTACTGGTTCCAATTGCTTCAGATGGGACAGTAATATCTGTCAACCATATCTTTATATATAAATATGAAGATTTAATACCACCTTACACAGTGTATTCCATGTGCTTGTCTGTGAGAGAGACACACAGACTGTCATTGGCAGACTTGCCTATTGTTTGTGTATTGGGAGGGAATGTGGATTCTGCCTGTCTCATTGTTAAATGTTAATGACCTCACATTGTTCTGTCTGCCTTAAGATAAGCTTATTATGGTATGTATATACAGTATGTATGTGGATTGGCTGCTAAGGGGGAGGGAAGATTGTCCCACAGTGTATATCTTTGTGTACACTGTATGGGAGTGTAAAACTCTGTTTTCATTGGATTGTGAATGTCAGGGCCTGTTTTCAACAAGGTCCACCTGGGCGGTAACCTTGTGGGGGAAAACTGTAAAAAAAGTCTGTTTCTTCTTCAATAAATTTGAGTTATACTTCACCCTCAATCGAGAGTCCTGTCTCTCATTGGGGGAATCGGCTACAAGGGATTGCTATGTCTTTCATACTCCTTTGGATAATCACTAAGCTCTTGTAATAGCTTGTGTAAGGCTTTTTCCTGTTGCTGCTTCACTCTCTGGGGAAAGAGAGGGTCACCCACAGAAACCTGGATCCTTGTCGTAGGACCAGGGTGGGTAGGATACGGTGAGACCCCAACCAAGCTGTGACAATTCGTAGGGTTTGTGGGGTCTGAGGCGGTTATGGTGTCTGGTAGAGAGCTTGGAGCCCCTAGGAAGCACTAGGAGCATCTGTCAACGAGGTACCAGTTTGGGGGGCCGGTTGATCAGTTACACACCCCAGAAGCAACAATGTAACTGCCAGCTCCAGAGGCTTTGTAAAGATTTGGAAGGGATGAAGTCTCCAATCATGGGTCCTTGTTTGGGGCAATGACCAGCAGACTGATTGGGCAAAGCTCTTATTAGACTATGGTTCATGGCTCCACCACAGTGGACAGAGGAGGTCCCTGTCCAGGAGTCAGGAGAGCTCCACATAGGAGACAGGTGGGAGCCAGTGTAGCTTAGAGCTGCAAGGCGTATACATCAAGTGTATGAGAGAGGAATGGAGGAGACAGAGAAGGGCCTGAGTATTGAGGCCAGAACCATAGTGCTGCCAGTGTAAGCCAGGAGGCTGATGAACATTTGGTGAAAAGCCCCTGCAAGGGAAGCCGCATGTGTTAAACTAGAACTTTGTATTTATAACAGTGAGCCTGGATAGAAAACTGTGAGAGCAAAGAAGAAGAAAAACTCCAGTACTCAGTGTGAAGGTTTTCAGTATTGAAGAAAGGGATGTTGGCTTAGGTGTGCCCTTTCTCCATCTGACTGGGGGAGGGGGTGGATTTGCCTTCATTATTACCACCTTTGCTATCTCTGTACACAATCAGAAGAACAGAACCCTCTGCATCCCCTGAGGATTCTTAGGGGCCTATGTATAAAAAAAAAAAAATTGCTTTGTGAATGCCTCATTATTCATGCAAACATAACAAATAATATAATATCTGTAATATGTGTGTAATTTCAGTTTGCCTTTTGTGAGGGGGATGTAACATTCCTTAACCGCTTGCCGCCCACCGCGCGACTATTTACTGCGGCGGTCAGCCCCTCACAGGCAAAGCGACATAGGACTACATCGCTAGCCTGTGAGGCTCTAGGGAGTGAGCGCGTGCCACCGGAGGCGCGCTCCCGCGTGGTCACGGACCCCCCCCCGCGCGTGTGCCCAGCGGACCCGGTGTCCGCCGGGCACCCGAGATCGTCCGTTACACCAGAAGAAAGGCAGGCGGCTAATGTAAACAAAGCCGCCTGTCATTCTTCCCTGTGTAAGAATGGAGATCACACAGTTCTGCTATGTAGGACCGTTGATCTCTGTTCTTACACCAGTAGCCACAGCCAATCACAGTTAGAATCACACCCCTAGGGACACACTTAACCCCTCCCTCTCCAATAAAGTTAACTCCTTCACTGCCAGTGTCATTTTTACAGTAACAGTGCATATTTATAGTACTGATTACTGCAGTAATGTCACTGGTAACCCCAAAAGTGTCAAAAATGTCAGTCAAGGGTCCGATCTGTCCGCCGCAACGTCGCAGTCCCACAAAAAAAATTGCAGATCGCCGCCATTACTAGTTAAAAAAAAAAAAACAACAAAAATGACAAAAATCTTTCCCTTAGTTAGTAAATGCAATAACTTTTGTGCAAACCAATCAAAATACGCTTATTGCGATTTTTTTTTCACCAAACATAGGTAGCATAAAACAAATTGGCCTAAAATGTTAAAAAATTTAGATTTTTACATTTTTTGGGGGGGAATTTCATATAAAAAAATGTGAATAATATTGTTATTTTTGCAAAATTGTCGCTCTTTTTTTGTTTTTAGCGCATGATCAAAAAATCGCACATGTGATCAAATACCACCAAAAGAAAGCTCTGTTTGTGGGAAAAAAAGGACGTCAAATTCGTACAGCATCGCACGACCGCACAATTGTCCGTTAAAGTCACGCAGTGCCGAATCGCAAAATAGGCCCTCGTCAGGAAGGGGGTAAAATCTTCCGGGGCTTAAGTGGTTAACATTCGGTCCTAATAGGAAAATATCCAACCATAAAAGTTAAAAAACATTTAAAACATTTAAAAAACATTTACCAATGGAAAAAATAGGCTAATGCTATAGGCCAGTGATGGCGAACCTTGACACCCCAGATGTTTTGTAACTGCATTACCCACGATGTTCAGCTACACTGCAGAGTGCATGAGCATCATGGGAAATGTAGTTCCAAAAAATCTGGGGTACCAAGGTTCGCCATCACTGCTATAGGCTAGGACCATTCCACCAGTGAGGAAATAATGAGGGAGCTCTCAGAACTGAGCACAGTCTATGGGGGATCCTGTGTGCAAAGCTGAGCAAAGACTGAAGTGAGACATTTAGAAGATATTATTACTGCTAAATGTGACAGTTTCCTGCTCAGGACTCTTGGTTGTCAGGGTGGCGGCCCTCGCTGGTGTCCTAACAACCAGTGACTCATCCCTACCTGGCACATTCAGCTGTGAGCCAGGAATTCCTGACTGAGGGGTGATTGTAATAAAACACTGTGCATAATATAAAATAAAGCCACTGGGTCCCCCCAAAATTCATACTGTCCCCTTTAGGTCTGGTATAGATTTTAAGGACATCTCCCCAGGAAAATCAAGAAAAAAGCCTGGGGTTCCCCCAACAGACCCTTTGACGCCGGGTGCAGGCAAGTATGCGCAGTGGTGTATTTTGGTTTTGTGCTGCCTTAGGCAAGACTAAAATTGGGCGCCCCCCCCCCCCCATGTAAATTTTCCCCACTCCTTTTTTTAATGGATGTGACTCCATCCAAAGCTGAAGTACTACAAGTCCCAGGATGAACCCCTGAGATCTCATGTGGGGGGGGGGGGGTGCGAGGGGGCGAGAGAGAGAGAGGGGTGGGTGAGGGAGGGAGAGAGAGGGGGGATGAGAGAGAAAGAGGGGGGGTGGGTGAGGGAGGGAGGGAGAGAGAGATTAGGGATGAAAGAGAGGGGGGTGAAAGATTGAGGGGGGATGAAAGAGAGAGGGGGGAATCAAAGAGAGAGAAAGAGAGGGGGGATGAGATAGAGAAAGAGAGAGGGGGGATGAGAGAGAGAGAGAGAGAGGGGGATGAGAGTGGGGGGGGATGAGAGATAGGAGGTTGATAGAGAAAGAGAGAGGGGGGGTGAGAGAGAGGGAGCGAGAGAAGAGGGGTGAGAGAGGGGGAAGAGAGAGGGGGGTGAGTGAGAGAGAGAGAGGGGGGTGAGAGAGGTGGTTCTAGCAACCAGTAGCCAATAGAGTCTCAGGTGGAGGGGGTGGCTTTTTTGCTGCCCCCCTGCAAAGTGCTGCCCTAGGCCTGGGCCTTGTTGGCCTAGGCCAAAATACAGCACTGAGTATGTGGCCTCTGGGCAGGTGAGCAGCCGCATATTTGCATGAATTAGTCTAAATACATCTGTGCTGAGAGCACGCCCCCTGCACATTTCCGACACAGTTACCGGCGGCTAACGGAAATCGCCCAATTTCTAATTGCAATTGAGAGCTTTATGATCATGTGACCACTGCGACAGCCAATTACAAAGGTCCCAAGATCATAAACCCGCCCCGCCTCCCTGCATCCTAAACCACACCAAGAGGTTAATACAAGCATACAGCCTGGCTGGCCAGGAAAGGTGGGAAGAATGGCCACATGCCGTCAATATGGGGGTAACCATGGTAACTATGCATATTGATGCACACACGTGCCTCTTCTCCCACAACCCTGACTTGGTGGTTGTGGGGGTCCGTGGGTGAGGGGGTTTTATTGGTACATAGTAGAAAAAAAAAGTCCCACAATGCACATCCAATGCACATCATGTTGTCCATTTCTCTAAATTGTAGCGAAGGACACACTGGTGTAAAGTAACATTTCAACAGGATAAAAACCCGGACCGCTATTGTACTAAATCTGTCTAAGTGGACTGCCAAGGATCCCCATGATTAAGCTCCAAGGGGCAGAGTGAAACGTATTGGGGGCATGGCCTGGCTGGAGCCTGGACTGAGGCTGACTTTCATGCACATGGGTCTGCTTCATGATGTGTGGGTTATGGATCTTTATATAGTTACATAGTAGTTGAGGTTGAATAAAGACAATAGTCCATCCAGTTCAACCTGTGTAGATGTGTGTGGCTGTAATCATCTCACATAGCCCTGAATGTTCTGATCCTTGAGATGTACGTCTAAGAGTCTTTTGAAAGCCACCATACTACCCGCAGAAACCACCTCTTGTGGTAGAGAATTCCACAATCTTGTAGCCCTAACAGTAAAGAACCCCCCACGTTGCCTGAGGTTAAAACGCTTCTCCTCTAATCGCATTGTATGCCCTCGAGTCCTCGTGCAATCCCTTCGATTGAACAGCTTTTTTTCTAAGCTGAGATCCCCATTGAGATATTTGTAAATTGCTATCATGTCCCCCCTCTTTTCCACTGAAATTGCTGCCAACGACACTGTCACATAGATAGCTAAGTAATTGGTGGCTTGATCTGTAAGGCCTTGTTCACAGGGGCGTCCCGCAGCGTACACCCATGCAAGGGTTGTGTTTACCCACATGGGAATGCACAGGTGTTCTGTGCATCCCCATGCAGGCAGCCCCATTTATGTCAATTGGTCAGTTAGGATGCAGTGACCCCAAGGCTCCAATTTGACATCTGTGTGGGTGTGGGGTCATGTCCCCAATCCCACGCTGCCTGCATTCAGGGCCCGCACCCATATCAGGTTGGGAGCAGCTGCTGTGCCTGTGTAGCTGCTGCATTCCATTTTACACAAATGGGGCTACCTGCATGGGGATACACAGAACACCTGTATATCCCCGTGTTGGTAAATATGGCCCATGCCAAGGTGTACACAGAAGTACACCCAATGTGAATGAGGCCTAATAGATGTTCATCTAATTGAGCCAATAATTTGGTGGAGAAGAGTACCTGAGTGAGAATTAGGGTCCATTCATTCTATTGTGATGCATTAGTGATTGCACGGTAATGAATAAAAAAAAAAGGTCCATGTAGTATGTCTGGAAGCAGAGCCCCATGCAGCTATGTTAGTTTTGTCAGCAGGCTTTGTTGGGTTGCCATCACCACATCACCTCAACGCATGCAAGGTGCACGGTGGCAATGTGTGCTGCAACACACCTCTGCCAGCAAGGTGTACTGATGTGCATCTCAGAAGGAACAGCAACGCATTGCACCAACCCATGTACCATGCAAAACATATAAGTAGTGTGAGTGAAACCAACAGTGTGAATGAGCCATAAATGCCCCTTATAGGTCTACAGAGAGTATTCTAAGAAGCTGATATTCTACATTATGGAAGGCAGACACACAATAGATTTATAGAATAAAGTTACAAATCTACAAAAGAATCTGTTACAAAGTATCTAAGAAAAAATGTATCAAATATTTAATGTACTGTATCTAAGATATACAGTATCTCGCAAAAGAAAGTACACCCCTCACATTTTTGTAAATATTTTATTCTATCTTTTCATGTGACATTACTGAAGAAATGACACTTTGCTACAATGTAAAGTAGTGAGTGTACAGCTTGTATAACAGTGTAAATTTGCTGTCCCCTCAAAATAACTCAACACACAGCCATTAATGTCTAAACCGCTGGCAACTAAAGTGAGTACACCCCTAAGTGACAATGTCCAAATTGGGCCCGATTACACTTTTTACCTCTCTGGTGTCATGTGACTCGTTAGTGTTACAAGGTCACAGGTGTGAATGGGGTTACATTTGGTGTTATCGCTCTCACTCTCTCATACTGGTCACTGGAAGTTCAACATGGCACCTCATGGCAAAGAACTCTCAGAGGATCTGAAAAGAATAATTGTTGCTCTACATAAAGATGGCCTAGGCTATAAGAAGATTGCCAAGACCCTGAAACTGAGCTGCAGCATGGTGGCCAAAACCATACAGCAATTTAACAGGACTCAGAACAGGACTTGCCATGGTCGACCAAAGTAGTTTAGTGCACGTACGTGCTCAGCGTATTATCCAGAGGCAGAGATGTATAGTAACGAAGTAGAACTACTTAAGTACTGTACTTAAGTACCGAAATGCGGTATCTGTACTTTCCTAGAGTAGAATTTTTTTCTCCTACTTCTACTTTTACTTCACTACATTTTTTCGATGATTTCGATACTTCTACTCAAGTATTTATTTTTTGTGCTGCATAGTTACTCGTTACTTTTAAAAAAAATTACCACTGCCAGAACAGTAGATGGCAGGTTACATAAAGCTCAAAAAAATGTGTATAATGTCATTTGTAAATCAGCGCATAGGAAAATAAAGGCTGTGTATAATAAAAGCTGCTATACCAAATCTTTCCAATAAAAAGAAAATATGAAACAAACAAATAAATGGTGCTACAGCGCTTAAAGTGCATCAAGAAACTACTAACAAACACAACTTGGCTGTGCGAATAAAGTGCCTGTGCAATCGATATAATATCATCGTTGCCCCCAGTGCCCTGCCCACACTCCACACAGTATCAAAAATAAAGTGACATGAATGTGCTAAAGCCTAAATGCAGTGAAAATAATTATTCCCACAATGTAACAGTAAATTCAATTCATATAAAATATGACAATAAATCACAATAAAATAAGTTATGAAATAAGTTAGGTCAGGAGCGTGCAACAAGTTGAAGTGTGTAAACCTATCTATAACGAAAAGTCCATAAATGAATTCCAGTGTGCAAATCTCAAGTGTCACTTCACTTGTCAGATGCTTCCACCTCCTTCAGTGCTCGAGTGACCGACCAACACACTTAATGGTGGTGGCACTGGTGGATAGCGTCTGGGTGGCACTGTGGCACTGGCACTGACTGCACTGGTTCAAAAAGCCATATATATTTAATTATTTCAATTCTCAATCTCATTGGTCCTCTCCTCATAAGATATTAATAACTTAAGATTAGGTGATGAACTTCTTGGCGGCCCTGGCAGGATGACGGGGACACCTGCCACTTCTGGAGCCGAGCCGCTGTGATTCCCCAACATGTGACAAAGTGACAGCCAGGAGATCTAGTGGCTAGTAGTGCTCAACAATACCGCTTTTATATATAAAAATGAAATAAAATATACTGACTCACAATTTAGTAGTAGGTAGCGTGTAGCAGTAGGCAGCACAACTCAATTCAATCAATCCCACAGCCTCGCTCGCGCCGCGGCCCGCGGAATCACTGTCATGATCATCAAGTTAAGACCGCACAGGAGGAGCCGTGCTGCCGTCTTCCCGCTCGAGGTCTCCGCCTCTAACCGTGTTGTGTGTCACTCAGACTCCACCCCTTAGGGCCCTTACTGAGAGGAGTTGTGACACAGGCGGCGGGACGCGGGAGCAGGACTCGGAGCATTTTCTTCGTTATCTCATCTTCTTCTCTATGAGGTGAGTGAGGTGGACCGTGGAGAGGGCCTAATCCTTGCCATGGCAATTGTGCCATTTGAGAATCAAATAATCAATAGAAAATATTAATATATTATATACACATGGGTCATGGGTGGCTTTTTTGAACCAAGAAGAGTGAGACTGACGGCTATGATGATTATCCGACCATCCATGGTCCATGGACCATAAGTGTTGTGTTGTGGTGGTGCCTGTGCTTCCTGCGGCCTGCCTCTGCCTCTGCGGCTGTGCCTGCACTGCAGTGACCACTGGCAGTGGCACTTGACTTGAGCAAAGCAAATGAGCACTACTAGTGTGAAGGACAGGTGGTGGAAGCATGTTCTGACAAGTTCTTATAATGACATTAATATAGACAGCTTTTTGAACCAGTGCAGTGCCAGTGCTACTAAGGTGAGAAGCAGAGAGAGAGGCTATCCAGTCCACCACTTTACTTGAGCAGATCACAGAAGAAAGGTGGAAGCATCTGACAGCAAGTGACAAGCACTTCTTAGATTGCACACTGGAATTCAGTTATGGACTTTTCCTTATAAAGTTTAGTTTACACACTTAAACTTGCACCTAACTTATTCACAATCACAACTTCTTTTATTGTGGTATTGTCATATATATTTTATATGAATTACATTTACATTGTAGGAATAATTTGCACTGCATTTAGCACAGACATGTCACTTTATTTTTGATACTGTGGGCGATGATTTTGAATACAAGAAGAATATATATAATTGCAGGCACTTTATTAGCATTTTTAGCACAGCCACTTTGTTAGTAGTTTTTGATGCATTTTTCACTTTAAGCGTTGTAGGTTTGATGAAGCTGGCCTGGCACATCATCATCAATTGAGCAAATCAAATCAAACCGCGATTAAGAAGACTGCGCATGCTCCTGTTCTGCCTTTTGATCAGCTGAAAAGATGGACGAACCAAAAACACCACCTTCCCCCCCTGGCCCTTCAACTTCAAGTGATCTGCCTGGCTGTGAGAGTGAGGAAGCTCAGGAAGGAGACCACCCCTGGCTTTAAAAGGTGGATGCTTTAAAAGGGGAAGGGAGGGACTTTATCTGTTTTTTGTTTACAAAAAGTTACAGCCTAAGGAATTGTGATTGTCCTTTAGGTTAATCATTTGAATAAATCATTTGAAATAATAAAAAACAATATGATGTTCAAACTTTTGACTTCTTTCTTTAATAACTACATAACACAGTACTTGTACTTCTACTTTCAGTACTTGAGTAGAAATTTTTTTTCAAAACTACTGGTACTTTTTACTTTTAGTACTTAAGTAGCAAATTTTTTGAAAAAACTACTTGCAATACTTAAGTAAAAAAAATGTTGAATACTTTAGTACTTCTACTTAAGTAACTTTTTCTGCGAGCACTTCCACTTCTACTCAAGTCACTTTTTGATCGAGCACTTGTACTTTTACTCAAGTAGAAATTTTGAATACTTTATACAAGTCTGTCCAGAGGTTGTCTTTGGGAAATAGACGTATGATTGCTGCCAGCATTGCTGCAGAGGTTAAAGGGGTGGGGGGTCAGCCTGTCAGAGCTCAGACCATACGCCACACACTGCATCAAATTGGTCTGCATGGCTGTCATCCTAGAAGGAAGCCTCTTCTAAAGATGATGAACAAGAAAGCCTGCAAACAGTTTGCAGAAGACAAGCAGACTAAGGACATAGATTACTGGAACCATCTCCTGTGGACTGATGAGACCAAGATAAGCTTATTTGGTTCAGATTGTGTCAAGCGTGTGTGGCGGCAACCAGGTGAGGAGTACAAAGACAAGTGTGTGTTGCCTACAGTCAAGCATGGTGGTGGGAGTGTCATGGTCTGGGGCTGCATGAGTGCTGCCGGCACTGGGGAGCTACAGTTCATTGAGGGAACCATGAATGCCAACATGTACTGTGACATACTGAAGCAGACCATGACCCCCTCCCTTCAGAGACTGGGCTGCAGGGCAGTATTCCAACATGATAACGACCCCAAACACACCTCCAAGATGACCACTGTCTTGCTAAAGATGCTGAGGGTAAAGGTGATGGACTGGCCAAGCATTTCTCCAGACCTAAACCCTATTGAGCATCTGTGAGGCATTCTCAAATGGAGGAGCGCAAGGTCTCTAACATCCACCAGCTCTGTGATGTCATCATGGAGGAGTGGAAGAGGACTCCAGTGGCAACCTGTGAAGCTCTGGTGAACTCCATGCCCAAGAGGGTTAAGGCAGTGCTGGAAAATAATGGTGGCCACACAAAATAGTGACACGTTGGGCCCAATTTGGACCTTTTTTAACTTGTGGGGTGTATGGGGTTGAGGGGTGTCCTCACTTTTGTTGCCAGCGGTTAGACATTGATGGCTGTATGTTATTTTGAGGGAACAGCAAATTTACACTGCTATACAAGCTGTACACTCACTACTTTACATTGTAGCAAAGTGTCATTTCTTCAGTGGTGTCACATGAAAAGATAGAATAAAATATTTGCAAAAATGTGAGGGGTGTACTTACTTTTGTGAGATGCTGTAATCGTATCTAACATACGAGGGGTCTTCAAAAAGTTTCTGCACTTTTATATGCTGGTCACCAATGAACTGATCAATCTGTGTAGGTGATCAATGAATTCAAAAGAATTAAAGGCAGCTCACATTTCTAATCTTCTATGAAACTGGACTGTTCTATGGAGTGGTCAGTGTTCTGTAGTCCAGGAAAGTTCTGATAGGCTGGACCCCCCATTGTCCTTCTTACCTGATGATATTCGGGAGTTGTGTTTATTGGAGAAGGTCATCTCGGAGTAGGTGATGCTGTCCCCCATGTTTGCTGTGTGTGATCAGCTCTGATCTCTGCGGAGAAGTGAGATTGTATAGGGGAAGTGATCCTCAGTATATGGAAGTGAAGGATGTGCTGTGTGTATAATACTGGGTGGCAGTGATGGGACCTGTGCTAATCTGAGTTTTGACCCAATGCCACATCCATGGACTACACTCCTTCACTCTGTGCCAGGCTCATGTGGCATCACCTTTTACTCCATCTACAATAACAATGGAAAAATAACTAAGTGTCTATTAGGCTATGTGCATGCTCTGTGTGCCCATTATCTGTGCCTACTCTGTGTCCACTCCTGTGCCCCTCTATGGGCCTGCTATCTGTGCTGTTCTATTCCTGCTCTCTGTTCCATCTCAGTACCCCACACCCTGTGCCTGCTCTCTATGACAGTTACTGTGTCTGCTACTAGTGTTACTTACTGTGCCCACTGATTGTGCTGCTCACTTTGCCTGCTCTCTGTGCCTGCTACTAGTGCCACTCGCTGTGCCTCTTCTCTGTGTCACTCACTGTGCCTGTTCTCTGTGCCACTCAGTGTGTCTGTTACTAGTGTCACTTACTGTGCTGCTCACTGTGCCTGCTCTCAGTGTCACTCATTGTGCCTGCTCTCTGTGTCACTCACTGTGCCTGCTCTCGGTGTCACTCACTGTGTCTGCTCTCTGTGCCACTTACTGTGCCTGCTACTAGTGTGACTCAATGTGCCTGCTCTCTGTGGCACTCAAGGTGCTATTAGTGACACACATGGTGCCAGTCTCTATGCCACTCACTGTGCCCACTGTTTGAGCTGCTCACTCTGCCTGCACTCTGTACCACTCACTGTGCCTGCTATTAGTGTCACTCACTGTGCCTGCTCTTTGTGCCACTTACTGTGCCCACTCTTTGTGCTGCTCACTCTGCCTGTTCTCTGTGCCACTCACTGAACCTGCAATTAGTGCCAATCACTGTGCCTGCTCTCTGTGATACTCACTGTGCCCACTCTCTGTGCCACTCACCTTGCCCACTGTTTGTGCTACTCACTCTGCCTGTTTTCTGTGCCATTCATTGCCTGCTCTCGGGGATAATCACTGTGCCTGTTCTCTTTGACACTCACTGTGCCTGCTATTAGTGCCACTTACTGTGCCTGCTCTATGTGCTGCTCACTCTGCCTGTTTTCTGTACCATGCATTGCCTGCTCTCAGTGCCACTCACTGTGCCACTCACTGTGCCTGCTCTTTGTGCCACTCACTGTGCCCGCTCTCTGTGCCAAACACTGTGTCACTCACTGTGCCTCTCTCTGTGCCACTCACTGTGCCTGTTCTCCCTGCCACTCACATTACCTTTTCTCTGTGCCATTCACGGTTCCTTTTCTCTATGCCACTTAGAGTGCCGGTTCTCTGTGCCACTCACTGTGCCTCTTTTCTGTGCCACTGACTGTTCCCCTCCCTGTGCCATTCGCTGTTCCTGTTCTCTATGTCACTTAGTGTGCCTGTTCTCTGTGCCACTCACTGTGCCTGCTCTCTGTGCCAATCACTGTGCCATTTATTTTTCCCGTTCTCTCTGCCACTCAGTGTGCCTGTTCTCTGTGCCACTCACTGTGCCTGCTCTCTGTGCCACTCACTGTGCCTGCTCTCTGTGCCACTCACTGTGCCATTTATTTTTCCCGTTCTCTCTGCCACTCAGTGTGCCTGTTCTCTGTGCTGCTCTTGTGTCTGTTCTATGTGCCACTCACACTGCCTGCTCTTTGCCGCACACTGTGCCTCTTTTCTGTGCAACTCACTGTGCCTGCTCTCTGTGCCACTCACTGTGCCTGCTTGCTATGCCAAAAACTCTGCCACTCACTGTGTCTCTTTTCTGTGCCACTCACTGTGCCTGTTCTCTATGCCAATCACTGTGACTCTTCTCTATGCCTGCTCCCTGTGCCACTCACTGTGCCTGTTGTCTCTGCCACTCAGTGCGACAGTTCTCTGTGCCACTCACAGTGACTGCTCCCTGTGCCACTCACTGTGCCTGTTGTCTCTTCCACTCAGTGTGACCGTTCCCTGTGCCTGTTATCTGTGCATGTTCTCTGTGCCATACACTGTGCCTGCTCTCTGTGCCACTTACAGTGCCTCTTTTATGTGCCACTCACTATGCCTGTGTAATGCCACCCCCGCAGGAGCCGCTTAAGTAAAACGGGTTCCGCACTCTGCCTCTCAACCCTAAGAACAATCTCTGCCCCTCTGGCACACCTTGCAATAGTGTAAGTGCAAAGACCGATGAAAACACACACGTTATGATAAAACACAGAAATGTCTTTACTATAAGGTTTATGTGTAAAAATAACAGACAGTAATAGTGTATTCTTGAATGAATTGGCTAAAGAACAATCACTGAGATTAAGAGCAATATAACTTGATGTATTATTTTAGACTGCCTCTAGGGGATTCCACAACGGTAAATTACTCCAGAAGCAGAAGCACTTAAACAGCAATGAACCACAATGTAATAACCTTGCACAAGCTTGGCTGCCTCTACTTAAATTGGCGCTATCAGTCCAGGCAGGAGGAGAGCATTAGAATGACTTTCTCCTATTGTCAGACTTCTCTTTCCTATCCCTTAACACCACAGGCCTAACTACAAACACTGTACCTAATTCGGTGCTTAGCTCCCAAATCGGACTACCCCACACATATACTGCGTTTACAGAGCCCTGAGTATGTGTGTGCGTGCCCGTATGGCACGAGTAACTTCAGTCCCTTGAAAGAAGGGCGAGGCCTTGTACCTTCGGCTAGCCACTTTGGTTGGTGTACTTAGAACTCCTGCTTGGCAAAGTGTAACTGTGATATGCTGACAGTATCTGGATAGCAAGGTAGACACTGTGACTGCTTAACAGGGCTTCAATAAGACCCAGGTTCTGGCAAGTGAGGGCAAAGTGAAGTAAATCTGTCTGTGTGCAGTGTCCTTGTTTCCTGCTGATGGGCAAGTGCCCTCTCACCAATCCTGCGGTCAAAGCCCAAATGAATTTCCTGAAACAGGCAGGCTCTTCTGGTAACTGGACTGGTCACCTCACACTGAAACGCTTCACACTCTTTGGTGCAGGTGCGCCTAGATATGCACCTGGGATCCCCCTCTCTCAGATTTTATGTCCCCAACTGGCCATGGATGCCTGAAAGAACACGGTGGACTGACCTGGGAGGCAACACCTCTCTCCTGCCTCGTGATGACTGAATTCTCCTCAGCAGACAAGATTGTGTCCTTCATTCCTTCCTTGCCAGAGAATACTGGGGTTCATAGTCCTGTCCCCAGTGATTAGAATGGAGCCACCGGTTATGGGAACTACATGTCCCAGAGTTCTTTGCAGTTCTTCAATCCTCCCTGAAACGGCTAGCTTCTTCTGCTAATGAGAAACAGGGAAGGGTACTGAGTGTGTCAATTCATCTCACTCACTGCACATTGAGAGGTGGAGATGGAGGGGAGAAATTCCTCCGTAGCTGCTGGCAGGCACTCTGTGCCTTCAGTGAGAGCCTCAGTCAGCTTGGCATGGGCGTGGGAGATGCGAGGCACTACACACTCCCCCTACCAAAGAACCTTTGGTCCTCTAAAGGCGGTAACAGTCCTTAACCTAAGTTGGCAGAAGGTTTGGTGGAAGCATTTGAAATGTTAGGCCTATCTGACTGGATTCGCAATTCTTTTCTCTTATGGTGCCAGAGACGCTGTTTCTGGGGACTTTTTGGAGGTCGGTAGGCATTCTTCACTGAGACAGCATCAGTGGATACAACCGCAGGTGGTCTCCATTGCTCCCTTGCAATCTCATTAGGGGTTCTTCTTGAAGGCCCAGGCCTTTTCTCCATCCTCGGGTCTCTTCTTTGTTTTCCACACCAGCATTCTACCCTTTTCAATGGAATTGGGCTATTTCTCTGGTAATGACCCACACCTCCACAATTAGTGATGAGCCGAACTCCCCTCTGTTCGGTTCGCACCAGAACATCTTGAACGGGGGAAATGTTCTAGCGAACATGCAAACTCCATTAAAGTCTATGGGACACAAACATGAAAAATCAAAAGTCCTAATTTTAAAGGCTTAAAAGCAAGTTATTGGCCCAAAAAACGTGTATGGGGACCCAGGTACTGCCCTGTTTTTACAGGAGGGGTGATTTTAATAATGCCTAAAGTGAAACAATAAAAATTAAGAATTCCTTTAAATATTGTGCCTGGGGGTCCCCTTAATGTGCCTGTAAAGTAGCGCATTTGTGCGATGTTTGAAGCCTGCTGCAGCAATACTGACATTTCCAAAGGAAAAAATGTAATTTAAACTTGCTCGCGTCTGTAATGTATTGCCGTCTCCCGGCAATACAGGTAAAAAAAAATGGCGGGTCTGGTATGGATGTATTTTTTTGGAGACTTTGTCTCACTGTATTGCCCAGGCTGTTCTACACTGGCTATTCACAGGTGCAATCCCACTACTGATCAGCATGGGGGTTTTGACCTGCTCCATTTTCGACCTGGGCCGGTTCACCCCTCTTAGTGCAACCTGGCGGCCCCAGGCTCCCCTAGAGCCACCATATTGATACCGAACTTAGCGTGGACACCCGATCGACATAACACAGGGTAGACCAGAACTCCTGGACTCAAGCAATCCGACAGCCTCAACCTCCCAAGTAGCTGGGATTACAGACGCACGCCACCGCGCTCGACCCGGTATGGATTTTAAGGGGAACCCCATGCCAATTTTTTTTTAAATAACGGCGTGGGGTTCCCCCCTAAAATCCATACCAGACCCTTATCCGAGCACACAGCCTGGCTAACCAGGATGGGGGTGAGGGCGAGCGAGCGCCTTCCTCCTGAGCCATACCAGGCCACATGCCTTCAACATGGTGGGTGTTGCACCTAGTAAGAGGCCAATGCATTCCGACGTCTGCCTAATTTGTGGATAGGGACAGTGTGATCAACCAAAGCGTGCTTGACGATGCCGTAGCTGGTAGCACACCAGCCTTGCAACTTGCTGGGTTGCGGGTTTGACTCCATTGGCCAGCGGGGGATTTATATTGGAATTGGATAGTTAATAAATACATTGCTGGGAGATTGATTTTTGCTTTTTACAGTTTGTTGAGATCAGATGCAGTGTATACCACAAAGTTTTTAATATATATATATATATATATATATATATATATATATATATATATATATATATATATATATATATATATATATATAGGCACTTTAGTTTATATCAGTTTGTCAGTATTGCTGGAAAAAATGGCATAGGGTCCCCCCCAGTTTATTCCAGGCCCCTCGGGTCTGGTATGGATTTTAAGTGGAACCCAGTGCCAAAATTTAAAAAAAGGGTTCCACTATAATCCCTACCAGACCCTTACCGAGCACAAAGCCTGGCTAACCAGGATGGGGGTGAGGGCAGAGCGAGCGCCTCCCTCCTGAACCATACCAGGTCACATGCCTTTAACATGGGGGGAGGGTGTTGCACCTAGCAAGAAGCCAATGAATTACGTCTGCCTAAATTGTGGATAGGGATGAGCTTCACTGGCTGTTCGCTCGTTCGTCAAATGATGAACAAATGGGCTTCTTCTCAGGAACCTGCATTATCATGGACTCTGACCTCTGATTTCAATAAATCACCTGCTGGCCAGGGGATTTGAACCCCTCAGCCATGTCATTCCTAAGCTGGTATTCTACCATCTACGCCACCGTTAAGCCTGCTTAAGCCAAACACACTCTCCCTAACTTTTATTTCATCCACTGTGTGTAGGGTGAGATAGGAATTAGTTAGTTATTTAGGCAGTGAGAGTGTAATCAACCAAAGCGTGCTTGACGGTGCTGTAGCTGGTAGAACACCAGCCTTGCAAATTGCTGGGCTGTGGGTTTCAATCCGTTGGCCAGTGGAGGATTCGTATTGGAATTCGAAAGTTAATAAATACATTGCTGGCAGGGAGAGAGATTTTTGTATGTGTATATATATATATATATATATATATATATATATATATATATATATATATATATATATATATATAGGCACTTCAATTTATATCAGTTTATGTCAGTATTGCTGGAAAAAATGGCATGGTGTCCCCCCCCAGTTCATACCAGGCCCCTCGGGTCTGCTATGGATTTTAAGGGGAACCCTGCATCAAAATTTAAAAAAAAATGGCATGGGGTTCCCCCTAAGGTCCATACCAGACCCTTATCCGAGCACACAGCCTGTCTGGCGCCCCCCCCTCCTGAACCATACCAGGACACATGCCCTCCCACAGGCCACCCCAAAGCACCTTGCCCCCTGCCCCAGAGCACCCCCCCATGTTCAGGGCATGTGGCCTGGCATGGTTCAGGAGGGGGGCGCTTGGATAAGGGTCCGGTATGAGTTTTAGGGGGAACCCCACGCTGCTTTTTTTATTATGGCGCGGGGTTCCCCTTAAAATCCATACCAGACTTGAGGGGCCTGGTATGGATTGGGGGGGGGGGGACTCCATGCCATTTTTTTCAGAAATACTGGCAAACTGAAGTGCCTATATATATATATATATATATATATATATATATATACATACATACATACATACATACATACATACATACATACATACATACATACATACATATATATATATATATATATATATATATATATATATATATATATATATATATATATATATATATATATATATATATATATATATATATATATATATATATATATATATATATATATATATATATATATATATAAATATAAAACTTTGTGGTATACACTGCACTGATCTGATCTCAACAAACTGTAAAAAGCAAAAATCTCTCTCCCTGCCAGCAATGTATTTATTAACTATAGAATTCCAATATAAATCACCCGCTGGCCAACGGATTTGAACCCACAACCCCACAATTTGCAAGGCTGGTGTTAGACCAACTATGCCACCTTCAAGCATGCTTCGGGTGAACACACTTTCATTGCCTAACTACTATCTCGCCCTACATACAGTGAATGAGATAAAAGTTAGGGAGAGTGGGTGCAGCTAAATTTAGGCAGATGTTGGAATTTATTGGCCTCTTGCTAGGTGCAACAGGCGAGTCTGGGGGTACATTCCCACCCGTAATACACTCGTTGGATGACTCTGAATTTTGCTGCCAACATGTTGTCATAGAAATTAATATATGCTTGATACACAAATAAGGCTCCATGTACACGGGACGTTGTTAAAAGTCCCTTTGAATGCTGGAATTTTTAGGACGTTTGAAACGTCCGTACGGTCGCGTTTATACCCGCGTTTAGCGGGTGTTTAGTGGCGTTTGCGGGCGTTTGCGTTTAGAAGCGTTCCTAGAGGTCAAAAAAATGATTCCCCTTTAAAATGGAAAAACGCGAACGCTAAACGCGGGTCATCGCGTTCGGACGCGTTCAGACGCGTTCGGACGCATTTGTGCGTTTGAAACGCCGGGAAACACACGTTCGAACGCAAATAATTGCGTTCTAAAAACAGTCCCTGAACGCAACTGCCTGCAAATGACTTTAAACGACCCTGTGTACATGGACAGATAAGATCAAATGTAGATGGGTTCAGGGGCTTCTGAAAAAAACGCCCAACTGCTCCTAAACGGCCATTTCCAGCGTCCCGTGTACATGGAGCCTAACTCTGTTGCCCTAATAAGTGAACTTTTGGATATTAATATAAGCCAAGCGCAATTAATCCCGTTGTGCTGAAAAGCACAGTTCTCAGCTCCTTTGTATAAGGTAATGAAGTGCTCTCACCATCCTCAGAGACACAGATCTACAGGCTGGTTCAGTTTGGATGTTCCCAAGCTGCCCTGTGATGAACAATGGGAAATAATTATTTATAGTCAGAGAACAAAAAGGGGTTTACAGGGGAGGTGGCGTCAACACAACCAATCACAGACATGTATTCTTTAAAAAGTACAATAGGAAAGGGGTGTGAATGTTTATGGACAAACCCGACCGTGTGCTTGAGTTTCCAACTGTCAAGTGAAAGCGAAACAATGATTAAAATGGCTGCCAAACACTATAGTGGATTCTCATTGACTCGGTCACGCTAATTCATAAGCAAGCACTCCCTTCAGAACCTGTTAGAGTAAATACCATATAATATAGTTCATAAAAACCATATATGATAGTGATTATGCTATTGTTCCAGTAAATGGGACTATTTCTGCAAAGGAAATAGCAGCAGTGTTTCAATCATATGGATCAAGCATAATAGAAAGCTACCAGCCATTATTCCAGCTAAAGGGCAAATAATTATTAAAACAATAATAATTCCACATCACAAACATATCTTCGCCAGTAAATACCAGGGCCCCGGCTGGCTGATATACATTTGCTCAGTGGAGTTTGCATCGCACCGTCATAGATCCAGACCAGCGTTCACTCCAGCGGTAGCCGCTCAGAGCACCCGCCGTTCGGGAGATCAGGTGAGTGGTATGCAGTCTCCATTTAATGGAAGGTTTCCACAACTAACAGACTTTCCTCAATGCCAGTGAAAGCCATATTTGCTGTGAATAGCGGATACTGGTAAACTGACACTGGGAGACATTCGTCCACAAAACTATTAATAACATTTCCAGAAAAGCCCCTCTTCTTTGTCACATGTTCCCATGTGTCCCTCGATGAATCTTGATCTTCTTTCAAATAAACAGAACCGTTCTTCTACATAAAAACATTTCAAAAAAGTTAAAAAGAAAAATAACGGGTCAAAAGTAAATTAATTTTGACACGTAGGTTCAGTTCTTCGGGAGGTAACTCAGAGAGGACATGAGGTTATGGGACGCGTTGATCGTTGGTTGGGCTAGGCATCTGATGCAAGGATAGAGTTTTGGGGTGTTTTGTCTCATCGATAAGGATGTGGTCATCTGCCCGGGCTTGGGTGACTCAGCCGATCAGACAACAGGATAATTTCACCACGGAATATAGGAGGAATAGAAACAAGAACATCATAAGTATATATACTCCTATTTCCTTCAACCAAGATCCAGTGGAGAACAAGAAATCTCCAAAACCTCCCAAAGCCTTAAAAGGATTCAAACCCTTGCTAGCTAAAGCTCTGTCTCTGCCTTGCAGTGAAGTTACCTCATCCATATGGGCCTGGACCTTATCACTGGTGTCTGTTATCCAGATACAACAGTCTTCTCCTATGAATTCACAGAAACCTTCCTTGGAAGCTAAAACATAATCCAGTGCCATTTTCTCCTGCGGTACTAAAGTCTTCATTTGTCTCTGCTCTTGAGTAATTTCCCTACAGCTTCAACGGTTTAATTGAACGTCTCATCCACAATGGACGAGAAATTATTCAACCGTTTCATCAGCTCGATCCCCCACCCAGTCCAAGCTGGGAACCATGCCCATGCCTGATCGTGAGAAGAAAACAGTTCTCTGCAAGTCCTGCCTTGCACCCTTGCCCTCCTTCACAATAGCAGATCCTCACGATCAGCGGCAATGTATGATTCGGGTACGAGCCTCACTAAAGAACACAAACCTTTTGCATCCCATTAGAGGGCACTACCTTATAAGCCGCAGAACCACACAAAAAGTAATAGGGACCTGTCAACAAAGTACATGAAGAATTTCCCTGACGGTCACGGACACTAAGCAGTAACATAATAGACTGAGGGATTTCTCCCTTAGTCTGTATGTCACAACCGTCCTTCCAGCAGATTTAATCCGGTCTGTTGGTGTCATTAAAAAGACTCAGAATTTCATTGGTGAGATTGCCTATTATACCTGCCTTACAGGTTGTAGATACTACCTTATTGTCGTGATACCCAAATTGGATTGGCCAGCAAAAAGCAAGAGTCAGGGCTAACATTAAAACTATAACTGATGTTACCCTCTAGGAATGTGTCATTAAATTCTATGGACAAGTGTCTCCTGGTTGTCTGTGATTTCTTCATGCCACTACGAACGTCGTATATAGTATGAACTGCTGCCATTGCTGGTCGTATATAGCATGAACTGCTGCCATTGTTGGGGTGAAATGGCTAGGTGGGAGTTTGGAGCACACCCAGCAATTAGTCCTGTTTTCCGCCTTAGCCAGCTGAAGGTGCATTTTAAACAATAGGTGGGGATGCTGTTCATCGTTACCCTCGCTAAAATACACTAAGCTAAAAATATAAATAAAAATTATACTACTCATTAGCATTCTTGGACGTAGTTGAGCAGCTTTTTGCAGTGGCTGGCGTAGATCCAGTTAAGCTTCAAAGAAGTCGGCGTTGTCAGCTGAACCTGGTATGGCTCGGAATACCTCAGCTCCAATCCCGTCATTTGATGTTTCCTCACAACAACCCAATCACCTGGTTGAATAAAATGTACACCGGTTATCATGTCAGGGTCCAGGAGAGACTCCTGAACCCTATGATGGACCTTCTAAAGCTCCCTTTGCCGGGACTGTACCTACCCCATCAGCTGAGAATGTAAAGATGACAACCACTGAGGAAACTACAATCCAGTCTTTGGTTGACTTCCAAACAAAACCTTGTAGGGTGATAACCCATGGGGCTGTCTAGGGGCATTCCCGATGGGGTAAAGAGCAATGGGAAGACATTCGGGCCATTAATTTTTAGTATCAGCCATGATTTTAGAGATCTTGTTTTAAAAGTTCTATTCAGCCGTTGACTTGAAGTGCCTTAGATCTGCAAAGATCTGACCAGTGAAGTGTGATCTGCGATCCGACTCGATCATTTCAGGCAGCCCCCAGCGACAAACTATCTCAGACATGCTCTTTTTTGCGGTGGTAGGGGCATTGGCATTGTGAATGGGCCAAGCCTCTGGCCAACCAGAAAACATATCCACACAGACCAAGACATGCTCGTATGTTCCATTCTTTGGCAAAGTTATATAGTCTATCTAGATGCACTGAAAGGGATATTCCGGTTTGGGTGAGTGCCTTCTCGGTACTGTTACCGTTTTCAGCTCAGTAGTGAAGCCAGGAGCAATCCAATGCTCCTCCACCTGTGCACACAAAACCATCCTTGACTGATGCCCAGGGTAATGAGCCGAGTGGGCCATCATTGGAAAAAGGGATCTGGGTAAAAACCATTTACCATCAAGTCCCCAGATGTCGTCTGGACCCTGTGTAGCCCCCAAAGCCATCCATCTCCTCTTTTCCTGCATTTCCGCTTTGGACTGCAGTTTCCTAAATTTTTCTAGCCACAAGTTACAGTGGATGGCTAGCATCAGGGTCTCTGCCACAGAACACCTTTCTTAGCAGCTCTATCTGCCAAGGCATTTCCATTAGCTTCCATAGTCGTCTCAGTAGAATGAGCCCTTACCTTCAGAATGGCTATCTCATGTGGCAAGCAGAAGGCAATGAACAGTCTGTCTATTAACTCTGCACCGGCTTCCCCAAACAAGTGAAGAACCCTTTTGCCCTCCAGATAGGACCACAATCATGTGTCACCCCAAAAAGCATAACTCAAATCTACATATATATATATATATATAGATCCCCTTTTATCTATAGCTTACCACCTGGGGTGTAATACCTGGCACCATTGACAAAAAGGTTCTTAGCGTCTGGAATGGGGGTCTCCTTCACCGGACTGACAGCCGCTGATTCCCACTCCATCAAAGAAAGGCAATCGTGTTGTTCCTCGTGTCCTACTAAAGTTGGAAATTGATCAGAGAGAGAAAGAGAGGTATGTAGAGTTTTCAAAATTGTCATTTTCCACACCACCTTCTCCCCCCCTTCTCTTCCCCCTTATCAGGAAGAAAAGATGCAGGGTTCAAAAATAGTGCATCGTTTAGGAGTGAGGTTAGTAGGTGTTAGGAGGGTCACTTCGTACCTAGTCAATATAACAGCAGAGAGGTGTCTTGTTTGGACCTGATTTAAAATCTCCAGCACCAAATGGGGAGTATAGAGTGTCAACGGGGAGTCCAAAATGTTGTCACCTACCTTCTGTAACAAAACAGCGCAGGCGGCCACAGCTCATACACATCCCGGTGAACCTCAGGTGACTGGGTTTTAAAGCAGTTGATAGGTACATGATGGATCTGTACCTGGGACTGTGTAGTTGGGTCAATACTCTGGTTGCATGGCCCTTGTTTTAAAAGGTAAAAAGAGGAGGTCATAGTTGGGCAGACCTGAAGCAGGTGCTTTGGAGAATTCCTGGATCAAATCCTGTAGGATTGACCAATTTATCAGACCATTGAAAAGGTGTTTGTGATGTTAATTGGTAAAGGGGTCCTTGTTTAAATGGTATGTTAGGGACCCAGTCTCTGAAGTAATTGACAAGTCTGACAGCTCTCAGCTGTCGGGTGTTACGAGGTCTCTGGAGGTCTTTCAATGTCTGTATTCTCTGAGTGGTTAGATGTCGGGTACCCTGAGAAATGCAATGACCTAAAAAACAACCTTCTCCTTGCAGAACTGGCCTAGCCAGCAATGGAGAGGTTCAGTCATTCGTAAAAATACTGTCTGGCCCATGAGACCTACGGTGGGAGTTGTCTCCCCTGGAAGGGTAACCTTGCCTCTAAGGTCTTGAGATCTTAGAACAGTTTTGGCTGCATCGGTGTCAATGAGACAAGGGAGGGTATAATTGAATTCCTCAGTGAATAGATTGATGTGGGCTGATGCCGGTTTACTGATGCCTTTGATGAGTCATAGTAGTTTCTGACCTTACCTACCTTTGAAGTTTCCGGATCCTCCGGAATGAATTGCCACTTACCCCACGGACAAGCCGGGTTGGCTGGACAATTGTGCCTGATGTGCCCTGACTTTCCACATCCATAGCAGACCTGTTAAAAGAACTTATAGTTTGCCACAGAGTTAGAAGGAGAAGATTCAGGTGTTATGACAGGCTGATGAGAGAAAGAGACAGTGGGAGGTGGGAGGGTGATAACAGTATTGAGGTCTGTACTGTGAGTTGAAGAAAATGGAGATTAAAGTGCAGAGACAGTAGAGTCAATAACAGGCCGTGAATCAGGAGAGACAGTGACAGGTTCAGTGTCAGGGGATCTGGCTCATCTCAGTAAAGTTAGCCCAGGAAGAGCTTTCTCTACTTCCCTCACCGGATCGCTGGACTCAGCTATCTCATCAGGCCAAGTGTACATAATGCAGTTGTTCCGGACTGAAACCACCTCATGCACGCCTTGCTGATTGACCATAATAGATCTCTGAAGCCACAATTGCGCTACGCCTAGCATCTTTGTTGCCTGGAGCCTAGTCCTAAATTCAATAATGAACTCCTCCCATCTCCAGACATCAAAGGTACCTTCCAAAGGGATGCACCAACTGGTTCCCTTGGTTATGCCACTTCCTGAGGGGTCTCATGGCCTGAGCCCCAAATGCAGACTTCATGTACCGCAAAGTTGTTTGGCCTCCTGGGGGGCCTAGCTTCTCCCCCCTTGCATGAACGGTGCATTACCCATGACGATTCAAATCACTCCCTTGCACCTGGTATAGGAGCAACACTGCCAGGTGCCTGCTTTGACAGAGTCGGCTTTCTTCCCAGACTCCGATTATTTTACACGGCCCTCCGTCGGTCAGCTAGAATACCTCAACCCGATGGCTTCGTACTGCTATACAGCTCATAAACCCCCACTCGCTCCCCAACTCTGATTATTTTACACTGCAAAATGTGGGGCAGGTTTCAGTATCTACTCCTCACAGGTTGAAGGCTGAAACAAGCGTCTTGCTGTCACCCGTTTCACGTAGATGGCCCAAAGTACACACGTTTGTTTCCACCTAACCCGTGCAGCCAAACAACCCCGAAGCACAATTAAAGTCCTCACTATACAGTACAAACCTTGGCTTCAGTCTATTCCTTGATGTTACATTAAAAAATTTAATTGATATTCCGGTTACTGATTGCACACTGGAAGGTATAACCTCTCTGCCTAAAACCCAACCTGCAGTACCAAAAACCATACCTCTGTGAGAAATAACCCCTACTCAGCACAAAACAAACCTGATAATTAGCGAAAACTGAATCCAATATAAGAATGGATCAGTTACACTCCACACTGTAGTCTATCGTTGAAGAACTTACAGTTACACAACAAAAATGGGAAAAAATACACAACAAAAAAAGTTTAAACACAAACGCTTACAACAACTGAGAATAGTCATAAAACAAAAATAGTTAACCCTGAAAACAGAAATAAAATACAAAAAAACAGATGGGTTGGATATGTATACTAAATTTGAACAAAAAGACGAACAAGGCTAGCTAAAAACAACCACAACAATCCTGTAAAAACCTTCTTAAATGCTGAATTTCAATTAAAATGACGAAACCTGAAATACAGTACAAAAATCACGTAATAGCTCTTTAACAAAGTTGCCCCTTTAAACAAATATGAAAAAAAAATGTTTAGAAACGCAAACACTAAAAAAAGGAATCAGATGTGGTGGTGTGGCAAAACTCGAAATGGCAGCTCAGCCATGTGGGTTTCAACACCATCAAACAAAATGGAGATGTAGAACCCAATGAGGCCGCCACACAAAGGAAATTGCGTTACAACCACATGGGTCTCAATACTAAAACAAGATGGGGGCCAAACAAATGGTCAACACAAAATGGAGGCACTCAGAACCACCAGCCACAACAGAAATATGTCAAAACAAAAAGGTTGAGCAAACACATGTTTCTTGGTATAAAAACAAAAAGATACTAGAAACAGGAAAAAACGGAATTTACGATCAACCGGATTTAAAATATAGACAATAACTATCCTCACGGAATATCGATTTTTAGCTGCGCGACGCAATCCACCACTTAAAGCAGAAACTCAGTATAAAACCGGGATGTCTATGCTCAACTCAAACTTTTGCCTCTAAAACAGTGGTGGCGAACCTTGGCACCCCAGATGTTTTAGAACTACATTTCTCATGATGCTCATGCAGTGTAGTTGAGCATCATGGGAAATGTAGTTCTAAAACATCTGAGGTGCAAAGGTTCGCCATCACTGGTCTAAAACAACCACCAGTTTCACTAATACACGAGTTGCCACCAAAAACCAATTCCAGCACATACTAAAATGCAGTATTGATCGCCAAAACCAACACTGACTGATAATGTATTGTTCAAACGAAACTGATATTACAACAGAGATGCTAAAAGGAAAAGTTTAACACATATATTACATAGTTACTATAGTTACATAGTAGTTGAGGTTGAATAAAGACAATAGTCCATCCAGTTCAACCTGTGTAGGTGTGTGTGGCCGTAATCATCTCTCATACCCCTGAATGTTCTGATCATTGAGATGTACGTCTAAGAGTCTTTTGATAGCCACCATACTTCCCGCAGAAACCAACTCTTGTGGTGGAGAATTCCACAATCTTCTAGCCCTAACAGTAAAGAACCCCCCACGTTGCCTGAGGTTAAAACGTTTCTCCTCTAATCGCATTGTATGCCCTCGAGTCCTCATGCAATCCCTTTTGACTGAATAGCTTTTTTTCTAATCTGAGATCCCCATCGAGATATTTGTAAATTGCTATCATGTCCCCCCTCAGGCGTCTCTTCTCCAGGGAGAATAAATCAAGCGATTGCAGACGCTCTTCATAATTAAGGTCCTCCAATCCCCTAATCAGTTTAGTTGCCCTTCTCTGGACTCTCTCCAGCTCCAACACATCCCTCCTGAGGACTTGCAACCCCAAATAAAACCCCTTTACAGTAAAACACTGAACATACACTGTACATAAAAAAAAAACACCTTTTAGGCTATATTGACTTGGGGCCTACAGAGGACAATCAGCATAGGTTTTTTCCCCAATCAATACACCCACCCCAAATTACAAATATTAAAAACACAATATAAACCCCCGTACTTATACAAAAGAGGAGAAACAAAGTTCTTTTGCTGAGCGGAGTTTACCTTACACAGCAGACAGAGAAAAAAAAATCCTAGTCTCAAGACAACAAAAAATTTCAAAAGCTGAAATAAAGTTTGTCTTTCCAAACGGCCGGCCATTTTGTTGCATTGGACCTGAATTTGCCTTCCCCCTCTCGGTCAGCTGTAAAGGAAATTCCGTCGGCACCTTACCTAGGCTTGACATCTGTCGTGGAAATGAATATACGCTTGATGCACAAATAACTCTGTTGCGCTAATAAGTGCACTTTTGGATACTAATATACGCCAAGCGCAATTATTCCCGTTGTGCTAAACAGCACAGTTCTCAGCTGTTTTGTATAAGGCATTAGAGCGCTCTCACCATCTTCAGAGACACAGACGTACAGGCTGGTTCAGTTAGGATGTTCCCAAGTTGCCCTGTGATTAACAATGGGCTGTGTTTATTTATAGTCAGAGAACAAAAAGGGGTTTACAGGGGAGGTGACGTCAGCACAACCAATCACAGACATGTATACTTTCAAAAGTACAATAGGAAAGGGAGTGTATGTTTATGGACAAACCCGACTGTGCGCTTGAGTTTCCAACTGTCAAGTGAAAGCGAAACAATGACTAAAATGGCTGCCAAACACTATCGCAGATTCTCATGGACTTGGCCACGCTAATTCATAAGCATGCACTCCCGTCATAACCTGTTAGAGTAAATGCCATATAATATAGTTCATAAAAACCATATTTGATAGTGATTATGCTACTGTTCCAGTAAATGGGACTGTATCTGCAAAAGGAAATAGCAGCAGTATTTCTATCATGCGGATCAAGCATAATAGAAAGCTACCAGCCATTACTCCAGCTAAAGGGCAGATATTTATCAAAACGATAATAATTCCACATCACAAACATATCTTCGCCAGTGAATACCGGGGCCCCGGCTGGCTGATATACATTTGTGCGGTGGAGTTCGCATTGCACTGCCATAGATCCAGACCAGCGGTAGCCGCTCAGAGCGCCCGCCGTTCGGGAGATCAGGCGAGTGGTATGCAGTCTCCATTTAATAAAAGGTTTCCACAACTAACAGTCCTTCCTCAATGCCAAATTTGTTGTGCATAGCGGATACCGGTCAACTGACACTGGGAGACATACTGGCAATTTAAATAAAATACTTCCTGAAAAAATGTCCACAAAAATATTAATAAAATTTCCACAGCAATGTTTACCATATCCATCATTTGAGACATTTGTACCTTCAATGCAGCTATCCAAGACTTGATATCCAACTGCTCTGCTTCTTTGCACAACCAGTAAGAAGCAGCTGTGTCTACTTTGGCGACTTGGCTTGATGACCCAGTCATCATCTCCCTTAAGTGTAACATCTGAGTCTTCAGAAGCTCAATCTGTAAGTCACCATTGACTGTACTAGCAGTCCTGAATCCAACAGCAGATTCCAAACTTCGGCCCTTTTCTTCTCTACACCACTGGGTCGCGGCAACAGGGTCCATCTCAGAGTAATGATATATCCCAGCCGAGCCCCCACATGTAGCACCACCCCCGCAGGGTTCCGCACTCTGCCTCTCAACCCCAAGAACAATCTCCGCCCCTCTGGCTCACCTGGAAATAGTGTAAGTGCAAAAACCGATGAAAACACACACGTTATGATAAAACACAGAAATATCTTTACTATAAAGTTTCTGTGTAAAATTAACAGTAATAGTGTATTCTTAAATGAATTAGTTGAAGAACAATCACTGAGATTAAGAGCAATATAACTCTATGTATTATATCAGACTGCCTCTAGGGCAGTGATGGCGAACCTTGGCACCCCAGATGTTTTGGAACTACATTTCCCATGGTGCTCATGCACTCTGCAGTGTAGTGGAGCATCATGGGAAATGTAGTTCCAAAACATCTGGGGTGCCAAGGTTCACCATCACTGCTCTAGGGGATTCCATAACCGTAAATTACTCCAGAAGCAGAGGCAAGCACTTAAACAGCAATGAACCACAATGTAATAACCTTGCACAAGCTTGGCTGCCTCTACTTAAATTGGCGCTATGAGTCCAGGCAGGAGGAGAGCAGGAGAATGACTTTCTCCTATTGTCAGACTTCTCTCTCCTATCCCTTGACACCACAGGCCTAACTACAAACACTGTACCTAATTCAGTGCTTGGTGGCTTAGCTCCCAAATCAGACTACCCTGCACATATACTACATATACAGAGCCCTGAGTATGTGTGTGCACACCCGTATGGTACCAATAACTTCAATTCCCTTGGAAGAAGGATGAGGCTTTGTATGAGGCAGCTGGTGCATTGCGGGCGCAGGGGCTTTTTTTTTTTTTAGCCATGTGATTAGAGCCAGAGGCTCTAATAGGCTAAAAAAAAAAAAAAGGGTGGGCTCGGGGCACAGAGCACTGCGCCCCGAGCCCACCTAGTTGTGTGACAATAGCGAATGACAATTCGCTATTGTCACACGGATCCTCCTCCTGGCCAATCAGGAAGTGGGTCCTGAGACCAGTTTCCTGATTGGACGAAAGGAGAAGCCATGCCACTGGGCATGGAGGAGGAGACGCAGAAGACTGAGGGGGAAGAAGCCGAAGCCGCCGCCACAGATGTCCAGGCAGTGTGAGTGAGCCGGGGTCCTGCTGTGGTCCTGGGGGGGTATGGTGTGCCGCATGGTGTGGTCCGGGTGCGGTCCGTCTGCCCCCCCAGCCCATGGAGCACCAGCCGCCACTGCTAGCCACTTTGGTTGGTGCACTTAGAACTCCTGCTTGGCAAAGTGTAACTGTGATATCCTGACAGAATCCGGATAGCAAGGCAAACACTGTGACTGCTTAACAGGGCTTCAATAAGACCCAGGTTCTGGCAAGTAAGGGCACAGTGAAGTAACTCTGTCTGTGTGCATTGTCCTTGTTTCCTTCAGATGGGCAAGTGCCCTCTCACCAATCCTGTAGTCAAAGCCCAAATAAATGTCCTGAAACAGGCAGGCTCTTCTGGTAACCCGACTGGTCACCTCACACTGAAACGCTTCACATCCATCGGTGCAGGTGCGCCTGGATATGCACCTGGGATCCCCCTCTCTCAGGCTAGATGTCCCTGACAGGCCATGGATAGCTGAAACAATGTGGTGGACTGACCTAGGAGGCAACACCTCTCTCCTGGGTCCAGTCCATTCTCCTGCCTCGTGATGACTGAATTCTCCTCAGCAGACAAGAGGGTGTCCTTCATTCCTTCCTTGCCAGAGAATGCTGGGGTTTGTAGTCCTGACCCCATTGATTAGAATGGAGCCACTTGTTTTGGGAACTACATGTCCCAGAATTCTTTGCAGTTCTTTAATCCTCCCTGGATTGGCTAGTTCCTTCTGCAAATGAGAAAAAGGGGAGGGTACTGAGTGTCTGTGAATTCCTCTAACTCACTGCACAGGCAGAAACTCTCTTCCTTCAGCAAAAGACTTGGTCAGCTTGGCATGGCCGCGGGAAATGTGAGGCACCCGCTACACCTGTTCTCTGTGCCGCTCACTGTGCCTGCTCGCTGCGTGTGCCTGCTCTCTGTGCCCCTCACCGTGCCTGCTCTCTGTGCTCCTCACCGTGCCTGCTCTCTGTGCCCCTCACTGTGCCTGCTCTCTGTGCCCCTCACTGTGCCTGCTCTCTGTGCCCCTCACCGTGCCTGCTCTTTGTGCCCCTCAATGTGCCTGCTCTCTGTGCCCCTCAACGTGCCTGCTCTTTGTGCCCCTCAACGTGCCTGCTCTCTGTGCCCCTCACCGTGCCTGCTCTTTGTGCCCCTCAACGTGCCTGCTCTTTGTGCCCCTCAACATGCCTGCTCTGTGTCCCTCACCGTGCCTGCTCTCTGTGCCCCTCACCGTGCCTGCTCTCTGTGCCCCTCACCGTGCCTGTTCTCTGTGCCCCTCACCGTGCCTGCTCTCTGTGCCCCTCACCGTGCCTGCTCTCTGTGCCCCTCACCGTGCCTGCTCTCTGTGCCCCTCACCGTGCCTGCTCTCTGTGCCCCTCACCGTGCCTGCTCTCTGTGTCCCTCACCGTGCCTGCTGTCTGTGTCACTCACCGTGCCTGCTCTCTGTGCCCCTCACCGTGCCTGCTCTCTGTGCCCCTCACCGTGCCTGCTCTGTGTCCCTCACCGTGCCTGCTCTCTGTGCCCCTCACCGTGCCTGCTCTCTGTGCCCCTCACCGTGCCTGCTCTCTGTGTCCCTCACTGTGCCTCTCACTGTGTCCCTCACTGTGCCTGCTCTCTGTGCCACTCACTGGGCCTGCTCTCTGTGCCACTCACTGGGCCTGCTCTCTGTGTCACCCACTTTGCCTGCCCTCTGTGTCCCTCACTGTGCCTGTTCTCTGTGCCACTCACTGTGCCGGCTCTCTGTTTCACTCACTGTGCTGGCTCTCTGTGTCACTCACTGTGCCGGCTCTCTGTGTCACTCACTGTGCCGGCTCTCTGTGTCACTAACTGTGCCGGCTCTCTGTGTCACTCACTGTGCCGGCTCTCTGTGCCACTCACTGTGCCTGCTCTGTGCCACTCACTGTGCCTTCTCTCTCTGTCACTCACTGTGCTTGTTCTTTCTACCACTCAGTGTATCACTTTCTGTTCCTGCTCTCTGTGCCCCTCACTCTGCCTGCTCTCTGTGCCACTCACTGTGCCTGCTCTCTGTGCCCCTCACTCTGCCTGCTCTCTGTGCCCCTCACTCTGCCTGCTCTCTGTGCCACTCACCGTGCCTGCTCTGTGCCACTCACCGTGCCTGCTCTCTGTGCCACTCACCGTGCCTGCTCTCTGTGCCACTCACCGCGCCTGCTCTCTATGCCATACACTTTACCTTATCTCTGTGCGACTCACGGTGCTTGTTCTTTCTGCCACTCAGTGTACCACTCTCTGTACCTGCTGTCTGTGCCCCTCACTCTGCCTGCTCTCTGTGCCTCCTCGTTCTGCCTGCTCTCTGTGCCTCCTCATTCTACCTGCTCTCTGTGCCCCTCACTCTGCCTGCTCTCTGTGCTATTCACAGTGCCTGCTCTCTTTGCCACTCACCGTGCCTGCTCTCTGTGCCATACACTTTACCTTATCTCTGTGCGACTCACTGTGCTTGTTCTTTCTGCCACTCAGTGTACCACTCTCTGTGCCATCTCACTCTGCCTGCTCTTTGTGCCCCTCACTCTGCCTGCTCTCTGTGCCTGCTCTCTGTGCTCCTCACTGTGCCCCTCACTCTGCCTGCTCTCTGTGCCCCTCACTCTGCCTGCTCTCTTTGCCACTCACTGTGCTTGTTCTTTCTGCCACTCAGTGTGCCACCTTCTGTACCTACTGTCTGTGCCACTCACTGTGCCTACTCTCTGTGATACTCTGTGCCCGCTCTCTCTGCCCCACTCACTATGCCATTCACTCTGCCTTTTCTATGTATTATTCACAATGGCTGCTCTCTTTGATACTCCCAATGCCAGCGCTCTGTGATATTCACTGTGCCCTCTCTGTGCTTCTCACTGTACCTGCTGACTGTGCCCTTTCTTTGTGTCTCTCCTTGTGCCCACTCACTGTGCCCTGTGGGGATTTTGGGGGAAAACGGCTGGAAAAAAGCACACAGGGTTCAAAACAATACCAAAGAAAGTTCCCAGCTCAGCCCACCAGCCAATCTGCTGCCAACCACATTTGCAGAGTTGGGGACTCCGGTGTATTGATTTTGAACAGAGAAAAGTTTTTTTTTTTTTTTTTAGCTAGCTCCAGATTTTGATAATCCTGGATTGGGCTCCAAAGTTTGGAGATTTCAAAATGCCTCGGGAGCAGGACCGGGACAAGGGGTGGGCAGAAGGGAAAGCTGCCCTGGGCACTGTCATATCATGTGAGGTGGGGGGGTTGGGAGGCAGCAGGGGGTAAGGATTACTCTAGGAGGGGAAACTTGATAGGGGGTGCTATCCCCATAGGGGGCACTTGATAGGGGGAAGATGAGGATTTGTGCTAGGAGGGGGGGGGGTTTTGGGGGGGGAGAGTTATTTGTGTCAGTAGCGATGTTTGGGGGTGGATTTGGAATGGGGGGGGGGAGAGGATGTGTATTCAGAGGGGAAATTTAAGGGGTGGAGGATTTGTGCCAGGGGAAGTGATTTTTTTCTGGTGGGTTTGTGCTTTGGGGATTCGAGAAGATAGAGGATTTGACCTGGGACAGAGAGGAGGGGGGGGGGGGGCAAAGATTTGTGCTGGGGGAATTCAGCAGGGGATGGATTTGTTCTGGAAGGAGGGGACATTTATGCTTAGAGGGGTAGCATGCATTAGTGCTCATTTCTTTTTTATTTTATTTTTTTTGGGTGGGGGGAACTTTTGCTGACACATAATGCTCATACATCTTGGGGGTGCAGTTTGGTATGCTCACCCTGGGCTCTAGATGACATTGTCCCAGCACTGTTTGGGAGGAAAAAACATCTTCAACCCAGTCTCCAGGCTTTGTTGAAGACCAGCAGGTTGTGTGTCCCGGTGCACACAGTCCTTATAATGAAGGACAGTGAATAGCTCATGACTCCACCCAGGAGGGAGGTGGGCTCCCATTTTCGAGACAGGGTTCTACCCAGGAGCCAGAGAGTATCACTGTATCACTTAGGAGCCAGGTGAGAGCCAGTATTGCTGTGTGCATTGAAAGGCCAATAGGGTAAGGAACCCATTCCTAAGATCAGTGGTGCTGCTGAAGTGAGAGCCAGGTGGCGTGGCATTTTTGTTATCTGTTTTGTCTACATCCAAAACTTCTGCATGGGCAAGTTTGTAAACTTTTTTTTTTTTAAATAATTTGCGATAAAAGGCCCTTAACCACTTTACCGCTGCTCACTGAGCTGCTACTGCGGCAAAGTGGTTCGTTATCGTCTGGCGACGTAGACCTACGTCGTCAAACATTCCCCTGTCTCGGCGGCGCGCGCGCGCCGCCAGAGGCTCGCTCCCGCTGTATTCAGTCACAGCGGGAGTCGGGCCAGGGGAGGAGAGGCGGTGATCACCTCTGCTCTTCCCCGATCGTCGGGGATCGAGTGTGGAGATCCGCCCGCTCTGTTTACACATCTCCTAAGTGACAGGCAGGGTCAGATTGCAGGGTTCAGCATAGCTGAACATGCGATCTGTCCCTGTGTCACTCAGTCCCCTCCCCCCACACACGTTAGTAAGCACCAGGCATACATTAACCCCTTGATCACCAATAAAGTTAACCCCTTCCCTGCCAGTGTCATTATTACAGTAACAGTGCATATGTATAGCACTGATTACTGTAGTAATGTCACTGGTACCCCCAAAAGTGTCAAAAATGTCAGTCAAGGGTCCGATCTGTCCGCCGCAATGTCGCAGTCCCGCAAAAAAAAAAATCGCAGATCGCCGCCAAAAAAACACCAAAAATGACAGAAATCTTTCCCTTAGGTAGTAAACGCAATAACTTTTGCGCAAACCAATCAAAATATGCTTATTGCAATTTTTTTTACCAAAAATATGTAGCAGAAAACAAATTGGCCTAAAATGATAAAAAATTTTGATTTTTACATTTTTTTGGGGGGGAATTTCATATATAAAAAAATGTGAAAAATATTGTTATGTTTTCAAAATTGACGCAATTTTTTTTTGTTTATAGCGCAAAACGTAAAAATTGCAAAGGTGATCAAATACCACCAAAAGAAAGCTCTGTTTGTGGGAAAAAAAGGACGTCAATTTCGTTTGGGTACGGCGTCGCACGACCACGCAATTGTCAGTTAAAGTCGCACAGTGCCGAATCACAAAAAGTGGCCCAGATGTAAGACAGCAAAATCCTCCGGTGGTAAAGTGGTTAAAAAACAAAGTTTGGACTGGTATGGATTTCACTAAAAGGTGCATCTACCACTGAGCTAACCATCCCCCAGATAAAAACAGCTGAACCTGCAACTGTGCAGGAGAGGAACGATTGAACCCTCCACCCACCAGAAAGGTGAGTCTCTTCATTCACAGGGTGGCAACGGGGTGTCTCTAATGCTGGGCTCTAGCACACACACTTCAAATGTTTACTGCAAACATTTCTTACTTGCCAAAGGATTTGCAATTATTTCCATCATGTCCTGAAATATTCACAGCTCTACCAGACTGCAGAGCCAGATCGGTGACCTGACTTTCCTCCACTGCAGTGATCTTCAAACTGTAGCCCACGGTCCTGATGTAGCCCTTTGCTTGCCTTTATCTGCCGGGATGTGGCCCTTTGCTTGCCTTTATCTGCCGGGATGTGGCCCTTTGCTTGCCTTTATCTGCCGGGATGTGGCCCTTTGCTTGCCTTTATCTGCCGGGATGTGGCCCTTTGCTTGCCTTTATCTGCCAGGATGTGGCCCTTTGCTTGCCTTTATCTGCCAGGATGTGGCCCTTTGCTTGCCTTTATCTTCCGGGATGTGGCCCTTTGCTTGCCTTTATCTTCCGGGATGTGGCCCTTGGCTTGCCTTTATTTGACCCTCATGGCACTATTCAATCCATTGACATCAATGATGGAGCACCATTCCATCCACTTACACCAATCTTGGGGCACCATTCCACCCACTGACACCAATGATGGAGCACCGTTGCAACCACTAAAACCAATGATGGGGCACCATTCCACCCACTGACACCAATGATGGAGCACCATTCCACCCACTGACATCAATGATGGGGCACCATTCCACCCACTGACACCAATGATGGAGCACCATTCCACCCACTGACATCAATGATGGGGCACCATTCCACCCACTGACACCAATGATGGGGCACCATTCCACCCACTTACACCAATGATGGAGCACCATTCCACCCACTGACACCAATGATGGAGCACCATTCCACCCACTGACACCAATGATGGGGCACCGTTGCAACCACTAAAACCAATGATGGAGCACCATTCCACCAACTGACACCAATGACGGGGGCACCATTCCACCCACTGACACCAATGATGGGGCACCATTCACCCACTGACACCAATGATGGGGCACCATTCAATCCACTGACACCAATGATGCGGCACTATTCCTCCCACTGACACCAATGATGGGGCACTATTCCTCCCACTGACACCAATGATGGGGCACTATTCCTCCCACTGACACCAATATTGGGGCACTATTCCTCCCACTGACACCAATGATGCGGCACTATTCCTCCCACTGACACCAATGATGGGGCACTATTCCTCCCACTGACACCAATGATGGGGCACTATTCCTCCCACTGACACCAATGATGGGGCACTATTGCTCCCACTGACACCAATGATGGGGCACAATTCCATCAACTGACATCAATGATGGGGCAACATTCAATCCACTAACACCAGCAATGGGGCAACATTCAATACACTGACACCAATGATGGAGCACCATTCAATCCATTGATATCAATTATTGGGCACTATTCCTCCTATTAAAACCAATGATGGGGCGTTGGTTTCTTCCAGTGATGCCTGGGGAATTTTCTACCCCCGCTGGCCACAGCACATCCCCTCTAACGCCTAAAGGACAGTAAACTGGCCCATTGTATAGAAGTTTTGGAGACTCCCGCTCTACTGCAATTAATCAATACAAACCTGATACCCCCCTCCTCCCTCCCCCTGCCTCTAGCCTGTGACTGGACAATAAAATAGCAGCAACAGACCCATGAGGTCATCTCTCTGCTCTTTGCTTCTATCAGAATGCTCCCTGTCAGCACATTGGTTGGCAGGACACCTGATTGGCCCCAAGTACAGTCCCTCCTTCTTCCAGTCTGAGCTCTGCTTTATAGAAGGTTATAGAAATATTAATATTCATTATACTGTCAATGGATTTACTGATATTCTTAGTATCTGCCTGGAGTCCAGGGAGGGGAAGGAGAATGTGCAGATTTCTGCACCATCCTGGAATATGATTGGACGGTGTGTTTATGAATAACCAGATCTGACGATCGAACCAGTAAAGGATCAGATGGGAATCCTATGGGAATGCTGGAATCAGTGTGATCCTGGGAATGATCCATGTAACTGATGTTTCCCATCTCTGTGAAATAAATTGGCCCTATGATTAGAATGGAGGGGGGATGGGGTCTGTTTTGTCTTGGTTGGAATTTGGGGAAGTTGGTCACGTGTCTCTCAGTCTGGTGACTCTGAATATGAAAATAGGTCGAGGAAAGGGGGGGGGGGAGGTGGGATTCTGAAGGATATTTCTGCAAAAACAGGTACTGAGATGTTGTATTTCCTCTTCCACTATTACTGGGAGGAAACCATCACTGTACAGGCTGGACCATGACACCGACACCTTTCATCTAACATTATGTAACCTGCCGTGAGGGACATTGACCTTCTAGGAGAAAGAAAGTGACTACCGGGAAAATGGCCACCAAAATCTACTGACAGGTGACGGAGTCCAGTCCTGGCTATGACTTGGCACACTGACAGGTGACGGAGTCCAGTCCTGGCTATGACTTGGCACACTGACAGGTGACGGAGTCCAGTCCTGGCTATGACTTGGCACACTGACGGGTGACGGAGTCCAGTCCTGGCTATGACTTGGCACACTGACAGGTGACGGAGTCCAGTCCTGGCTATGACTTGGCACACTGACGGGTGACGGAGTCCAGTCCTGGCTATGACTTGGCACACTGACAGATCCACTTAATAAATCAGTAAAAAGGGAAATATGCAGTAACAAAGCAACCAATCAAACATCAGCTTAATCAGCAGTAATAAACAATGAATAGGGATTGGCTGGGATCATAAATTGCTGATCTTTGGCTGATAAAATAAACCCCTCAGTGACTCTGCTTTTGATGTGCAGACTTTGGGGATCTCCATTTATTTGTTGCAAATAACTGTGGTCTCAAAGGTCATTCTGTCCCCAGGGGAGTACACTATCCCATGATCCACCTCTCTCCCTATGGGAGCACACTATCCCATGATGCACCCCTCTCCCAATGGGAGCACATTATCCCGTGATCCACCCCTCTCCCAATGGGAGCACACTATCCCATGAGCCACCCCTCTCCCAATGGGAGCACACTATCCCATGATCCACCCCCTCTCCCAATGGGAGCACACTATCCCATGATCCACCCCTCTCCCTATGGGAGCACACTATCCCATGATCCACATCTCTCCCTATGGGAGCACACTATCCCATGATCCACCCCTCTCCCTATGGGAGCACACTATCCCATGAGCCACCCCTCTCCCAATGGGAGCACACTATCCCATGATCCACCCCTTTCCCTATGGGAGCACACTATCCCATGATCCACATCTCTCCCTATGGGAGCACACTATCCCATGATCCACCCCTCTCCCAAAGGGAGCACACTATCATATGATCCACCCCTCTCCCTATAGGAGCACACTATCCCATGATCCACCCCTCTCCCTATGGGAGCACACTATCCCATCATCCACTCCTCTCCCTATGGGAGCACACTATCCCATGATCCACTCCTCTCCCTATGGGAGCACACTATCCCATGATCCACCCCTCTCCCAAAGGGAGCACACTATCATATGATCCACCCCTCTCCCTATAGGAGCACACTATCCCATGATCCACCCCTCTCCCTATGGGAGCACACTATCCCATCATCCACTCCTCTCCCTATGGGAGCACACTATCCCATGATCCACTCCTCTCCCTATGGGAGCACACTATCCCATGATCCACCCCTCTCCCAAAGGAAGCACTCTATACCATGATCCACCCCTCTCCAAAATGGAGCACACTATCCCATGATCCACCCCTCTCCCAATGGGAGCACACTATCCCATGATCCAACCCTCTCCCAATGGGAGCACACTATCCCATGATCCACATCTCTCCCTATGGCAGCACACTATCTCATGATCCACCCCTCTCCCAATGGGAGCACACTATCCCATGATCCACATCTCCCCCTATGGGAGCACATTATCTGGTGATCCACCCCTCTCCCAATAGGAGCACACTATCCCATAATCCTCCTTCTCTCCCAATGGAAGCACACTATCCTGTGATCCACCCCTCTCCCCAGGGGAGCACACTTTCCCATGATTCCCCCTTCCCCTGGGGAGCACACTATCCCATGACCCACCCCTCTCCCAATGGGAGCACACTATCCTATGATTAACACCTTCCTCTGGGAAGCACACTATCCCGTGATTCACCCCAATCCCAATGGGAGCACGCTATCCCATGATCCGACCTCCTCCCAATGACAGCACACCACCCATCTCCCAATAGGAGCATGCTATCCTATTATCCACCCCTCTCTCACTGGGTGCATGCTATCCTGTGATTAACACCTACCTTGGGGAAGCACACTATCCCGTGATTCACCCCTCTCCCAATGGGAGCACACTATCCCATGATCCACCCCTCTCACAATGGGAGCACACTATCCCATTATCCACCCCTCTCCCAATGGGAGCACATTATCCCATGATCTACCCCTCTCCCAATGGGAGCACACTATCCCATGATCCAACCCTCTCCCAATGGGAGCACATTATACCGTGATCCAATCCTCTCCCAATGAGAGCACATTATCCCATAATCGATCCATCCATCTCCCAATGGGAATACGCTATCCCATGATCCACCCCTCTCCCAATAGGACCATGCTATCCTATGATTAACATCCTCCTCAGGGGAGCACACTATCCGGTGATCCACCCCACACCCAATGGGAGCACATTATCCGGTGATCCACCCCTCTACCAATAGAAGCACACTATCCGATGATCCACCCCCTCTCCCAATAGAAGCACACTATCCCATAATCCTCCTCTCCTAATAGAAGCACGTTATCCTGTGATCCCCCCCCCCCCTCTCCTCAGGGGAGCACACTTCCCCATGATCCCCCCACCTCCCCTGGGGAGAACACTATCCCATGATCCACCTTCTCACCCCATGGGAGCACTCTCTTCAGCACCCTACCCTGTCTCCAAGGGACAACCCACTCTTGGCTTCCATCCTTTACAGCACACTTTTCAGCATACCACTCCCTCTCCAGGGGTAGATATCTCCATAACCCCACCCATTTTACAAAGGAAAGCAATCTTCCCAGCAATCCACTTTCTCTTCAGGGAAGCACACTATCCAGAACTCCAACCTCTGTCCAGAGCAGCACACTCTCTGTTACGCCATTATTTTCTTCAGCACTTCACCCTCTCCTCCTAGAAGAGTACACTCTTCAGCACCTTACACTCTCCTTCCAGGGGAGTACACTCTTCAGCACCTTACACTCTCCTTCCAGGGGAGCACACTCTTCAGCACCTTACACTCTCTATCCAGGGGAGCACACTCTTCAGCACCTTACACTCTCTATCCAGGGGAGCACACTCTTCAGCACCTTACACTCTCTATCCAGGGGAGCACACTCTTCAGCACCTTACACTCTCCTTCCAGGAGAGCACACTCTTCAGCACCTTACACTCTCTATCCAGGGGAGCACACTCTTCAGCACCTTACACTCTCCTTCCAGGGGAGCACACTCTTCAGCACCTTACACTCTCCTTCCAGGGGAGCACACTCTTCAGCACCTTACACTCTCCTTCCAGGGGAGCAAACACTTCAGCACCTTACACTCTCCTTCCAGGGGAGCACACTCTTCAGCACCTTACACTCTCCTTCCAGGGGAGCAAACTCTTCAGCACCTTACACTCTCCTTCCAGGGGAGCACACTCTTCAGCATGTTACACTCTCCTTCCAGGGGAGCACACTCTTCAGCACGTTACACTCTCCTTCCGGGGGAGCACACTCTTCAGCGCTCTACTCACTCTCCAGGGGAACACACTCTCTTACACTCCATGTTTTCTCTAGGGGAGCATCTTCTTCAGCACTCTACCCCTTTCCCTAGGGAAGCATGCTCTCTATTACTCCATCCTCTCTCCCAATTGGAGCACATTTTTTAGCATGCCACCCTCTCTCCAGTGGAGCACACTATCCAGGGCTTCAATCTTTTCTCCTGGGGAGCACACCTTTCAGCATTCCAACCCTTTTCCCGGTAAGCACACTCTTCATCATTCCATTCTTCTCCAGGGAACACACCCCTCAGCACTGCACTTTCTCTCCATGGGAGCGCACTTTCTAGAATTCCACCCATTTCTTTAGGGAAGCTCACTTTCCAACATCCTGGAATATGATTGGACGGCGTGTTTATGAATAACCAGATCTGATGATCGAACTAGTAAAGGATCAGATGGGAATCCTATGGGAATGCTGGAATCTAGTGTGATCCCGGGAACAATCCATCTAACTGATATTTCCCATCTAGGTGGAATAAATTGGCCCTATGATGAGAATGGAGGGGGGGATGGGAGTCTGTTTTGTCTCTGTTGGAATTTGGGGAAGTTGGTCACGTGTCTCTCAGTCTGGTGACTGTAAATATGAAAATAGGTCGAGGAAAGGGGGGGCAGGGGGGATTCTGAAGGATATTTCTGCAAAAACAAGTACTGAGATGTTGTATTTCCTCTTCCACTATTACTGGGAGGAAACCATCACTGTACAGGCTGGACCATGACACCGACACCTTTCATCTAACATTATGTAACCTGCCGTGAGGGACATTGACCTTCTAGGAGAAAGAAAGTGACTACCGGGAAAATGGCCAACAAAATCTACTGACAGGTGACGGAGTCCAGTCCTGGCTATGACTTGCCACACTGACAGGTGACGGAGTCCAGTCCTGGCTATGACTTGGCACACTGACAGGTGACGGAGTCCAGTCCTGGCTATGACTTGGCACACTGGCAGGTCCACTTAATAAATCAGTAAAAAGGGAAATATGCCGTAACTAAGCAACCAATTAAACATCAGCTTAATCAGCAGTAATAAACGATGAATACAGATTGGCTGGGATCATAAATTGCTGATCTTTGGCTGATAAAATGAACCCCTCAGTGACTCAATTTTCTGCTTTTGATGTCAAGACTTTGGGAAACTTCATTTCTTTGTTGCAAATAACTGTGGTCTCAAAGGTCATTCTGTCCCCAGGGAAGCACACTATACCATGATCCACCCCACTCCCAATGGGAGCACATTATCCCGTGATCCACCCCTATCCCTATGGAAGCACACTATCCCATGATCCACCCATCTCCCTATGGGAGCACACTATCCCATGATCCACTCCTCTCCTAAAGGGAGCATACTATCCCATGATCCACTCCTCTCCTAAAGGGAGCATACTATCCTATGATCCACCCCTCTCCCAATGGGAGCACATTATCCAGTGATCCACCCCTCTCCCAATGGGAGCACATTATCCAGTGATCCACCCCTCTCCCAATGGGAGCACACTATTCCATGATCCACCCCTCTCCCAATGGGAGCACATTATCCAGTGATCCACCCCTCTCCCAATGGGAGCACACTATCACATGATCCACCCCTCTCCCAATGGGAGCACACTCTTCAGCACTCTACCCTGTCTCCAAGGGACAACCCACTCTTGGCTTCCATCCTTTACAGGCATTACCACACAGCGGGTGGATGTTAGAGACCGTGCGCTCCTCCACCTTCCATTTGAGGATGCCCCACAGATGCTCAATAGGGTTTAGGTCTGGAGACATGCTTGGCCACTCCATCACCTTTACCCTCTGCTTCTTTATCAAGGCAGTAGTCATCTTGGAGGTGTGTTTGGGGTCGTTATCATGTTGGAATACTGCCCTGTGGCCCAGTCTCTGAAGGGAGGGGATCATGCTCTGCTTCAGTATGTCACAGTACATGTTGGCATTCATGGTTCCCTCAATGAACTGTAGCTCCCCAGTGCTGGCAGCACTCATGCAGCCCCAGACCATGACACTCCCACCACCATGCTTGACTGCAGGCAAGACACACTTGTCTTTGTACTCCATTACCTGGTTGTCACCACACACACCTGACACCATCTGAACCAAATAAGTTTGTCTTGGTCTCATCAGTAATCCATGTACTTAGTCTGCTTGTCTTCAGCAAGCAGTTTGCGGGCTTTCTTGTGCACCATCTTTAGAAGAGGCTTCCTTCTGGGACGACAGCCATGCAGACCAATTTGATGCAGTGTGCGGCGTATGGACTGAGCACTGACAGGCTGACCCCCCCCCCACCCCTTCAACCTCTGCAGCAATGCTGGCAGCATTCACATGTCTTTTTTTTTTCAAAACAAGTTTATCATTAACGTAATAAAAGGATACAAGGTTTACAAACATTGCATCGCATATGACTATTACCCAAAGACAACCTCTGTAAATGACACTGAGCATGTGCACCATGGCTAGGCCTGTTCTGAGTGGAACCTGTCCTGTTAAACCACTGTATGGCCTCCGTGGTGAAGCTCAGTTTCAGGGTCTTGGCAATTTTCTTATAACCTAGGCCATCTTTATGTAGAGCAACAATTCTTTTTTTCAGATCCTCAGAGAGTTCTTTGCCATGAGGTGCCATGTTGAACTTCCAGTGACCAGTATAAGAGAGTGAGAGCGATAACACCAAATTTAACACACCTGCTCCCCATTCACACCTGAGACCTTGTAACACTAATGTAAAATATATATAAAGACCAGCGGAGGATCAAATAAATAGCTGCTAGCAATAAAAGAAATAACACAAATTATTCAATCAAATAAAATAACAAATTGCAGCGCTCAAAAAATAGCCCTTAAAACCTGATGACATGTTATTAGTTCATAACTAATGGAGTCCTTAAAAGTGGATAAGTCACTCACCACAGTAGCTCCAATTCTATAGGAAAAAGTGTACAATTTGGGTGGGTGGTGCGCTTCAGAAGTGGAAATATAGCTTAAAAAAATGTAGCTTAAAAAATGGCTTGAAATTGTGAATATATAAAATACAATAATAAAGACGTGTTCTTGTGGTGAAAATGTGTTGTCGTTGAATTATACCGTGGTGATCAAATTAATTCCATCATATAAATAAATTAAACTATACATAAACCATTACAATATATCTTCTATACGAAAAAGTGCTGAGTACTTCGATTTCATAAAGATGTCAATGAATAAATATGCCGTTGACAAAGTATAAATATATAAATAAAACTTCAAAAAAAGTTAAAGGTGCTTTGTGCTTTCTCTATTAAATCTAAAATAAATAAAGTGCAGTGTTCATAGTGTCCATTTATAAAAATCCAGAATCAGGTGCAATTCTCTTCAATAACTTCAAAGAAGAATAAACGTGCTCTCATGCAAAAATAAGGGTGTTGTGACTTGCTGCCTCCACCAGGTGTCACATCTAGGTGTTCTATATTCTCACCTCAATAAGGTGTATACAGGGAGTCTGACTCCCTGAGGAAGTCACGTGATGTGACGTAACGCGTAGGAGGAGCCGCCAGACTACCGGAAGTGACGTTGGAGATCGGAGCGATATCGCTCCCCACGCTGCATTTACACATTATTTGCGAACGAATGATCTACAAATTGTAAGTTCAACTATGTTTTTAACAATAAACCTGATTTGATATACTGCACCATGATTGCCCTCTATTTTAACTGAGCCCGAGGTCACGATAAGGAGTTAAGGACGCCAGAAAGTTTAACACCCCAAATGCTGACAGGACAGGACAGGAAATACCCAGAGGTCGAAACAGGAGATTGGAATAAGCAAAAGCCTACATGTTACCCGGAGGCTAAGCTTTATATACAGGCGCAATATACACCTTATTGAGGTGAGAATATAGAACACCTAGATGTGACACCTGGTGGAGGCAGCAAGTCACAACACCTTTATTTTTGCATGAGAGCACGTTTATTCTTCTTTGAAGTTATTGAAGAGAATTGCACCTGATTCTGGATTTTTATAAATGGACACTATGAACACTGCACTTTATTTATTTTAGATTTAATAGAGAAAGCACAAAGCACCTTTAACTTTTTTTGAAGTTTTATTTATATATTTATACTTTGTCAACGGCATATTAATTCATTGACATCTTTATGAAATCGAAGTACTCAGCACTTTTTCGTATAGAAGATATATTGTAATGGTTTATGTATATTTTAATTTATTTATATGATGGAATTAATTTGATCACCACGGTATAATTCAACGACAACACATTTTCACCACAAGAACACGTCTTTATTATTGTATTTTATATATTCACAATTTCAAGCCATTTTTTAAGCTACATTTTTTTAAGCTATATTTCCACTTCTGAAGCGCACCACCCACCCAAATTGTACACTTTGTATTGACTGGTTCCTGGTGCCAGTACTGTGGTGCAGCAGCAGGAAGGGAAACACATACTACCTCGGATAGCGCAGGAACCACCCATACATATAAGATTGTCCATAGGAAATATGTAGCTGGTGGAAATGGAGTTGTTACATTGTCTTGTTACTAGACATACCCCCGGGACAGTCAGGGCTAGTACATTCCACAATGGCTAGCCTCTGATCTGTCCCGGTTCGCACTTACCTTTTAGAAGAAATACTTATAAAATTTCTTCCACAGCGTTTCCATCTCTCTTGTGGGCAGTTGAAGGTCCTCTTCTGTGTCTTCTTCCGCGTCTTCTTGTCCCAGAATGCGCCGCACCGGCCCCTCTCGTCACTTCCGGTGCGGCGCCGCATTCCTAAACAGCTTTTGGGCATGCCCAGAAGCTGTTTAGCAGGGGAATGCGGCGTCACCCGGAAATGACGAGCGGGGCCGGTGCCGTCGCATTGATTCCTGGGAGCTATGACGTTCAGCTCCCAGGAATCATAGCGAGACAGGAAGTGAAGGGGTGAGCCGCGGCTCCGAGGGAGGAAGTACTCTGAGGTGAGTATCTTCGATCTTCAATTACAAGGTGAGTAAATAAAAAAAAAAACAATAACTATCCAATTCCTTTTCAGGTGAGGTCTACCTAGCGGAGGGGCACAAAAAAAAATATCGTTGTTGTGCCCGGAACTCCGCTTTAAGTGCCAGGGTGAACATAGTGTAGTGTAGGGTAAACTGACTCTGACTGCTATGGCAGGGTGACCAAACCCTTCCATGTCAGGGTGACCGCTATAGAGAAAAGATTGTTTCTCTTAGGTCACTTATAGAACAGGGATATGGCTTCTCGCCTGTCACCCTGCTTTTTGCTGCAGGCGTTTATAGGGCTTTTTTGAGGACATGTTTGGAGTCAGGCATGACATCTGAACTTCTGTGTAGGGGTATATATACACAAACATGTATGTATATATACACCTACACACATATAGGTGTGAAAATAGCAGAACACTATGCTTGCGCTAATGAAATAATTAACAGGCATATGGCTCCGCTCCTATCACACCTATATATGTGGATGTGTATAAATACATATAAGTGTGTGTGTATATATACCCCTATACAGAAGTTCAGATGTTATGCCTGCCTCCAAATACGCCCAAAAAATGCCCACAAAAAACGCCTGCGCCAAAAAAAAACGCCCAGGTGTGTTGTTGCAGGCGGTTTTTTTTGGGCATTTTTTGGGGGTCTTTGGAGGCAGGCAAAACATCTGAACTTCTGTATAGGGGTATATATACACACACACTTATATGTATTTTACACATACACATATATAGGTGTGATAGGAGTGGAGCCATATGCCTGTTAATTATTTAATTAGCGCAAGCATAGGGTTCTGCTACTTTCACACCTATATATGTGTAGGTGTATATATACATACATGTGTGTGTGTGTATATATACCCCTACACAGAAGTACAGATGTTATGCCTGCCTCCAAAGATGCCCAAAAATGCCCAAAAAAACACCAGCTACAAAAACGCCCAGGTGTGTTTTTGCAGCAGGCGTTTTTTTTGGGCATTTTTTTGGGGTCTTTGGAGGCAGGCAAAACATCTGAACTTCTGTATAGGGGTATATATACACACACTTACATGTATTTATACACTTACACATATATAGGTGTTATAGGAGCGGAGCCATATGCCTGTTAATTATTTAATTAGCGCAAGCATAGTGTTCTGCTACTTTCACACCTATATATGTGTAGGTTTATATATACATACATGTGTGTGTGTATATATACCCATACACAGAAGTACAGATGTTATGCCTGCCTCCAAAGACGCCCAAAATATGCCCAAAAAAACCGCCAGCTACAAAAACGCCTAGGTGTGTTTTTGCAGCAGGCGTTTTTTTGAGGCATTTTTTGGGGGTCTTTGGAGGCAGGCATAACATCTGTACTTCTGTGTAGGGGTATATATACACACACACTTATATGTATTTTTACACATACACATATATAGGTGTGATAGGAGCAGAGCCCTATGCCTGTTAATTATTTAATTAGCGCAAGCATAGGGTTCTGCTACTTTCACACCTATATATGTGTATGTGTATATATACATACATGTGTGTTTATATATACCCCTATACAGAAGTACAGATGTTATGCCTGCCTCCAAAGACGCCCAAAAAATGCCCAAAAAAACACTTGCTACAAAACCGACAAGGTGTGAAAATAGCGGAGCCATATCCCTGTTCTATATTAATTCTAATACAAACAAACTTTTCTTTTCTGGTTCTGGACATGATACAGAGCTGAAACTTCACAGGTACACTTTTTAGACCCCCCAGACACTAAATCCAAAGAAATCTCATTTTTTTTTTTTTTCAATAATTGGCTCTCTATCAAAAATTACAATTTCTAAGAACTTTTTTTTGTGTGATTAATAGTCCCTGGGGCATGACCCAGAACCCTAGGCACTTTTTAGGGGCATTTATTGGGTTTTAGGGCTTCAAAATTATGTTTTTTGATTACTGAAGTTCGGGTCCTATTGATTTCAATGGGGTTATGAAATCCGGGCTGAACTTTCGGGAAGTTCGGGTGTTCTGGTCAAACCGAACTTTTGAAAAGTTTGATCATCCCTAATTGTAACATGGAACGGATGGTGTAGATAAGATTTCAGGATGCTGACATGCTCTCTGAGTTCCATATATTCCAAAGAAAAACCTCATGATGTCTTTATAGGCAAAACTTTATTCAGCTGACAAGCTTCAGCATGTTGTTCTACCCCTAGGACCAGCCCTCTTTCACCCAATGGGCTTAATCAGAGAGGTAAATTATCTGCTGCAGGTTTTGAATGTAGCTATTCCACTTGACCCAATAAAATTGCTTTCGGGGCTTCCATTCAAGGGAATTTCCATAAAAATTTAGAGCACATATCTTTACTTGCAGCTAGATGGTTGATACCTAGATATTGGAAATTCTAATGCTAAACAATTTGTTTACTCTTATTTCAGAGGTTAGATCTATGAAATAGCCGATTACTCTGGCTGGAGAGTACCAAGCCCAATTCAATGCTACAGTATATTGAAGTAATGGGACGATTTCACATTTGGTAATGCCGTCCTCATCAACCCGAGATGCTTAATGTTTTTCCCTACCTACTTTAAATATACTATTTTGTTTTGTCACATCCGCTGCCATAGCCACCATGGAGGAGATTCATCCTCTGGTGCCATCCTCTTACTGGAACTTACTGGCATTCAAGCAGTACTATACATGATACATCTTTAGTCTCATTGAGGGTTTTCCTCTTACTTCTCCATGAGGATTTGGAGTGGACTAATCTTAGAGGAGCTGACCTATCTGTTCCAGAAAGACTATAATTGGTGGTTGTGGGTATCATTTTGTTGAAGATTGTTTTACATGCAAACTACAGAGCTTGACTGTTATTATCTTCCTGATCAGAGGCGTAACTAGAACCTTCAGGGCCCCGATGCAAGAAACCATGAAGGGCCCCCCAGACCCCTGGAGGGGCCCTTCCCTTCAAGCCCGGGGCTCTTCCCACTAATCCTGGGGCTCTTTACTCTCATTGCATGGCTTTTTATTATGGTCCTGCAGCAGGATCCTTTCACAAGTTCTGCAGTGGGCCCCCTTCCTGCAATCTTGGGGCCTCCCCACAGTGGTGCAATGCCAGGGCCCAGTCGCAAGTGTGACCTTTGAGATCCTGGAAGTTCACCCACTGGTTTGCTACCGGGCCCCCTGGAGCATGGGGCCCGGTAGCAATTGCAACCCCTGCAACCCCTGTAGTTACGCCCCTGTTCCTGATAAAGCAGGCATGGACCTATGAAATGCGTCAAAGTCACAGCAACCATTCCATCGCCAAGTCTGATGGGGGTGACGAGTGATAAAATTTGAGTGTCTTATTTTTCTTGCAATATTTACATGTAATACTGTTGTCTTCTTAATATGTCATACATGTTTTTAATATTTGTAGAATAAAACATTGATTCTTTTATACAAGCGTAGCACCCTCCTAGGTAGGTGCTAGGCAGGGAAAATATAGTTGCTCTGTCTGCTTCTCAGGGGAGCCTGATTATTAGTTAGGCCTGGTGCATGTGCCCAGGGTGTGATTCATCTGGGCTGAGGGAGTGTCCCCACTGTATCCAATAGGGGAGCCGTTGGACAGTGGAGGAAACCAAGCCAGTGACACATGGGCTTTTGTAACTATCTCAGTGGGTTGGCACAAACAGTGGTGCATCCTGGGATATGTTATAAAAGTCAAGAACACATGTGACAGGGGGTATTTGGGCGGGAAGCCAGGTCCCAGGAGGAGGGTGACGGCTGTCTCTCCTCCTATTTGCTGTGGATGGTGGTCACAGACAGACGGCCTAGTGGACCGGAGAGTGTGGCTAAACCCAGAGGTCCAGTGGAAGCTGATTGTGGAGGTGAAGGCAGAGCAACTCTGGAAAAACAGTGTCCATGAGTACAGGGGAGCTTGCCAAAGGGTCTGCCCACTCCAGTGGCTAGAGTCAGCGGACGGGTGTCAGCACACAGGCAGTGAGAGTGAAAGGGGTGCCAAGTTGTTAACCCTGAAGAGAATATTCAAGCGGGAACAGTCAATTTATCTTCACTTCAGTGGTAGGGTGAAGCAGCAGCCTTTGATGCATTCTGCAGTCAGTTGTTCTCAGAATTGTGCATAGTTCATAGTTGGAGTATCCCACTCATCCCTTCTCCCATCCCAGTTCTAAATAAAACACAAAAACCAAATCCCCTGGACTGATCATTGACTGAGCCAAGAACTTTTAATGCCGTTTATTCTACTGTCAGTTGCTAATGGTAACCCAGGGGACCCGAAAAGTGTAATTCTCAGCAGCCCTCAAGGGGGCAGTGCTACACAAGCATGTGGTACCTTTAAAGTCCTCTTTTATATAATTAGGTTTTTTTTTGTATGCAAATGTTTATAAGGTTAAGTCAAAGATTTGGTGGAACCTGGCTCTTCCTATCACAATAGATTTCATAGGCAGTGAGATGAAACCCCTATTAACCACCTCCCACCCGGGCCATTGTACATACACGGCCGGGTGGGAGTCTCGTCCTTCTGATGGGAAGTTCCCGAACGTCCTTCAGAAGGAGCGAGATCGCGCCGCCGCGGGCACGCGCAGCGGCGCGATCTCAATGTGCCTGTGTCCCTCGGACACAGAGCAACAAGATGCGGCAGGAGGGCCCTGTGATTGGCCCTCCTGATCACATGACGGCTGTGACCAATCACAGCCGTCATGTAATGTAAATAGAGCCGTTGTAACGGCTTTGATCTCTTCTCCTCCTGACAGATCCTGTCAGTGAGGAGAAGGAGAGGATCGATACTGCAGCCGGGGGGATCAGTGAGTATTTCAAATTACTCACTGATCACAGGGGGGGTCTGTGCTGGTAATCAGAACATTGATTACCAGTGCAGCCCTGGGAGGGGGGGGTGCCACTAGAGCCACCAGGGATGCCCACCCATGACCACCAAAGGATGCCCACCATGGCCACCAGGGATGGCAAACAGGGCTCAGAGAGCCTGCCAGTGGTGCCCCCCTATCAGTGCTGCCCACCAATGCCATCTATCAGTGCTGCCCACCAGTGCCCATTATTGCCCACCAGTGCTGCCTATCAGTGCCCACCAGTGCCCCCCATCAGTGCCGATCAGTGCTGCCCATCAGTGCCACCTATCAGTGCCCATCAGTGCTGCCAATCAGTGCCCATCAGTGCCACCGATCAGTCCCCATCAGTGCTGCCTATCAGTGCCCATCAGCGCTGCCTATCAGTGCCCACCAATGCTGCATATCAGTGCTATCTATCAGTGCCACATATCAGTGCCCATCAGTGCTGCATAGCAGTGCTACCTATCATTGCCCATCAGTGCCACCCCATCAGTGCCACCCCATCAGTGTCTCCTCATCAGTGCCTGTCAGTGCAGGAAAAAAACGTATCTGTTTACAAAATGTTATAACCTAAACACAAAAACTTTTTTTTTTTTCAAACTTTTCGGTCTTTTTTTATTTGTGCACCAAAAAAGAAAAAACCTGGCGGTGATCAAATACCACCAAAAGAAAGCTCTATTTGTGGGGAAAAAAATACACAAATTTGGTTTAAGTACAGTGTTGCATGACCGCGCAATTGTCATTTAAAATGCAACAGCGCTAAAAGCTAAAAATTGGTCTGGGAAGGAAAGGGGTGAAAGTGCCCGGTATTGACGTAGTTAATTATGATTACACCAGGTGTCCCTATTGGAAGATCTCCCTTCTGTTCCTGTTCTTGTGGCAACTTACATTTTGAATTTTTCATTCATTCACAGACCACTAAAATCAGCTCACAAGTGAAAAGGTGAATAAATACACTATATTGCCAAAAGTATTGGGACGCCTGCCTTTACACATGATTTTTAATGGCATCCCAGTCTTAGTCCGTAGGGTTCAATATTGAGTTGGCCCACCCTTTGCAGCTAAAACAGCTACAACTCTTCTGGGAAGGCTGTCCACAAGGTTTAGGAATGTCTATGGGAATGTTTGACCATTCTTCCAGAAACACAATTGTGAGGTCAGGCACTGAAGTGCCCCACAACCATGTGCAAAGCATGCAGTTGTGATGTGCTAATGTGGGGTTAGAACAGGCGATGAGGAGGCAAAATAAAACATCTTAACAAGTCTTTTTTTTTTTATTTTAGAATTGTATTATTTATTTATTTTTACATGCTTTAACTGCCCTGTTTGGGGGGGGGGGGTGGCTTTGCTGAAATATCAGGGGTCTAAACAGATCCCTAATGGCTCACATTTGAGACTGAGAAAGGGACTTTAGACAGAGATTCATCCACCCCTTTCTCTTTCTCTACAGCCTCAGCTGCACTGGATCCACATTTGTCAGCAATAAGGCAGTACAGCCGGCCCTCCTGCTCAGCAGGTGTCTGCCCCCCCCCCCCTTTGGGGTGATGTTGTCTGGGCCCAGTACAGGAGGGCTGGCTGTACTGCCTTATTAGCGGCCCTGCATCTGACCCTCTTGATGATGAGTCTGTGCATAAATCTGGTTTCTGCAATATGGAGAACTCTCGTCAGAAGATTTGCCTACAGGCTAAAAGCCACCTGATCCTCGGCTGCTGCCAGGGGCGTAACTACAGGGGTTGCAGGGGTTGCAATTGCAACCGGGCCCCATACTCCAGGGGGCCTGTGCGGCTCCCCTGTACACCTAGATAGGAGGGAGGGGGGAAGCATGTAGAGAAATCACTGTCCTCCTTTTTCCTCCTGTAGCTGCAGGAGGAAAATGGAGGAGATTGGTTCTCCTGTATGCTGCCCCCGCCACTCAGTGGCGGGTGGGGGAGTTTTAAGATGGGGGGGCGCAAGACCCCACCCTTCCATTTTGACCCCTCACATTTCTCAGAAGCCACACCCCTTACAGACTCCACCCATTTTGTCCCCTGTATTTTGCTTGCGTGAACAGATTCTCCCAATATATCACATATTAAGGGGTCCATCAGTACTAGTATATCCCATAATAGGGAGCAGGGGCCCTATTATGGGATATACTGTGAGAGACACCCTATTATGGGATACACTGACTGAGAGTGGCACAAACCCCACAGTACAGACCCCCCCAGCACAAACCCCTCAAGCACAAACCCCTCAAGCACAAACCCCCTAGCACAAACCCCACAGTATAGGCCCCCTAGCACAAACCCCACAGTACAAACCCCCTAGCACAAACCCCACAGTACAGACCCCCTAGCACTAATCCCACAGTACAGACCCCCTAGCACAAACCCCAGAGTACAGGCCCCCTAGCACAAACCCCACAGTACAGACCCCCTTTCAATGCAGTGACCAGCGTACATGCCCCCTTTCAATGCAGTGACCAGCGTACATGCCCCCTTTCAATGCAGTGACCAGCGTACATGCCCCCTTTAATGTAGTGACCAGCATATATGCCCCCTTCAATGTAGTGACCAGCATACATGCCCTCTTCAATGTAGTGACCAGCATACATGCCCCCTTCAATGTAGTGACCAACATACATGCCCCTTTCAATGTAGTGTCCTCCTTAAGATCTTTTTGTATGCCCGTTTGCAGTGAGAGCAGCATGGATTTTAGTGTGGCCTCAGATGCTGGAGCATCTGTAACAGGGAAGGCTGACAGGGGTTCTGTGTTGGTATTCTCCTGTATATTGCTGCTCAATAATGCTTCTTGGCAGAGGGTGTTTTGTTAGGAGAAGTGGCTGGGGAAGCTGCAGCCCTCTTACCTCTCTCCGTGGTGTTAGTGGGGGAGTCCTGTGCCGAGTCCTCCATATCTGAGGTCGGGTCGCAGGGCGGATCATGAGTGCTTAGCTGCGGTGTGGAGGAAAGAGGGATCTCGTCTGCGCCATCTTGAGTGGCAGTATGTGTCGACTTCATGAAGAAATCAGTGAGCCGTCTGGCTCCGGATGGCTGCGAATTGCGGCGTGTCATGTCTCAGTGGGTGCCGGGTGTCTTCCACTGCTTAGTTGTGGACGTATTTCTGGCTGGGGCTGCTGCGGTGAGTCGCTGGGTTACCCCGTGGAAGCGGAGCAGTGTGGAGTTATGCGGCCATTCAGCTTTGCAGCCAGGACAGGACAGGACACGCCCCCCCCGGGATGTCCTCCTGTGTGATTGGTCCAGGCTGGAGTCTGGACCAATCACAGGCAGGACATCACTAAAGTGGGGAGTGTCGGGGCACATTGCTCTGCGCCCCGATGACCCCCCAGAAGGCCGCCAATCGGCGCCTCTGCCCACCGCACGTAGGGTGAAAAACCCCACCCCCCCATACCCACCACTAGGTCCGGCACCCCTGGTGGACTGAAAATGGAAATTTTTTTTAATCTTTTTTTCTCAGCCCACAATATTGAACCCTATGAAATAAGACTGGGATACCATTAAAGTTCATGTGTATGTAAAGGCAGTTGTCCCAATACTTTTGACAATATAGTGTACGTATACCTATATATATATATATATTTATTTATTTTATTAAATTTTTTCTTGAAATCCAGAAAAACACTGATTCGGGTTATTTTCACCAAAGAAATGTAGCAGAATAAATTTTAACCTACATTTATGAAGAAAGATTATTTTTATTTTTGTAAACATGTTTTTTTTTTTCAAAGTGTTTGGTCTTTTTTTGTTGATTTAACCACTTCAGCCCCAGAAGTATTTACCCCCTTAATGACCAGGCCATTTTTTGCGATATGGCACTGCATTATTTTACTGACAACTGCGCGGTCGTGTGATGCCGTACCCAAATAAAATTTATGTCCTTTTTTTTCCCACAAATAGAGCTTTCTTTTGGTGGCATTTGATCACACGTGTGATTTTTATTTTTTGCGCTATAAACAAAAGAAGAGCAATAGTTTTGAAAAAAAATATATATATATTTTTACTTTCTGCTATATAACATCCCAATAAAAAAATTAAAAATCAAATGTTTTCATAATTTTAGGTCAGTTTGTATTATGCTACATTTTTATTTTTTTTGTAAAAAAAAATTCCAATAAGCATATATTGATTGGTTTGCGCAAAAGTTATTATGTCTACAAACTAGGGGAAATATTTTTTTAATTGAATTTAATTATTATTATTGTTTTTTTTTTTTTATCTATGATCTTTCCTCAGATTTTAGTCTTAAAAGTCTTGGGTTCAGTAAGGGAGAGATGCCGGCAGTTGCTGTGTTTGGTTTGCACTTCCTGTCTACATGCTGAATCTGAAAAGAGGAAAAAGGCGGAGGAGGAAGAAAGAGACTCGAAAGAGCAGCTTGCAGTGGCAACCAAGTGTTTGGAAGGCACTGCAAGCCAAGGCAAATTATTTAGAAAGTAGGGCACTCAAAGTCAATAAAAAATTGAGATTAGGGGAACAGTGTCACCAAAGTAATAAATACCTCATTTCCTGTAATATTCCTGCCTATAAAACCTAATACCATCAGCAAAAAACACATAAAAGATGTTATACCTATGGGGATGAAGCCCCACAAAGGTATAACGGAGAGGTTAATGACTAGGCAAGTTCAACTGGTATTGGTGAAATAAAGTGCATAAAGTGCAAAAAAACTATAGACTCTAAGGGTCCATTCACACTAGCGCGACTTCGTGTCATTATCACAGTAACAGTGCATATGTATAGCACTGATTACTGTAGAAATGTCACTGGTAACCCCAAAAGTGTCAAAAATGTCAGTCAAGGGTCCGATCTGTCCGCCGCAATGTCGCAGTACCGCAAAAAAAATCGCAGCTCGCCGCCATTACTCGTTAAAAAAAAACAATAAAAATGACAAAAATCTTTCCCTTAGTTAGTAAACGCAATAACTTTTGCGCAAAATAATCAAAATACGCTTTTTGCGATTTTTTTTTACTAAACATATGTAGCAGAAAACAAATTGGCCGAAAATGTTAAAAAAAATTTGATTTTTACATTTTTTTGGGGGAATGTCTTATAAAAAAATGTGAAAAATATTGTTATTTTTGCAAAAATTACGCTCTTTTTTTGTTTATAGCGCATGATAAAAAAATCGCACAGGTGATCAAATACCACCAAAAGAAAGCTCTGTTTGTGGGAAAAAAAGGACATCAAATTCGTTTAGGTACAGCGTCGCACGACCGCGCAATTGTCCGTTAAATTCACGCAGTGCCGAATCGCAAAATACCCCCTGGTCAGAATGGGGGTAAAATCTTCTGGGGCTTAAGTGGTTAAAATATGCATTATCATTATTATTTGCATTTATATAGCACCAACAAATTCTGTAGCGCTTTACAATATTCAATTACAAGCAAGTGGGTCCCGAAAGATAACTGTATTCAGAAGTGGGTCTCGAAACCCTGGTCCAAGTAATATACACTGATTTGGGTTATTTTCACAGAAGAAATGTAGCAGAATACATTTTGGCCTAAATGTATGAGGAATGATTATCTATTTGCTAAACTGTAGAACAGAAACAAAGAAAAATGCATTTTTTTTTTTGGTCTTTTTTCATGACTGCTGAGGCGCATAGGCCCAGAAACAATGATAACATAATACCAAATCCCCATTTTTATTTATGGATTGTCTTCATATTTGATAGTCATTTCTTTTGCATGTGTGCGCTATAAAGTGTGCAGCTTTAGATATACATGTTCAGGGTTTGCTCCCCCAACTTTTTGCTTGTTTATTATGTATTCGGTCTGACCAGACTTCTGAGGTTGAGCACCCCACCCCCCACACACACCTGTACTCTATCAGAGTCCACTATCAAGTAGATATAGGAGGAGTCCCCTGTAGTGCATTAGCACATCTGTCCCAGCAAGGAGTGTTATCTCCAAGGGTTAGAAAGGCTGGATTCATCTCTTTTTCATGGATAGTGTAGGACCCACTGATAATGGGGTACTTTGACGCAGTGGTGGGCTTGAGCACTATATGGCCATATGGTGGGACTAAATCCCCATTTTTATTTATGGATTGTCTTCATATTTGATAGTCATTTCTTTTGCATGTGTGCGCTATTCTTTTTTAAAATGATAACATAATAACAAACCCCCTCCCCATATAAAAAAAACACACTTACAATGATTAAGTTGGAAAGGGCACAGCTTTTATTTAGTTTCCAACACCAAAACAAGTACATGTGTAGACCGGTGCCAGTCCCAGTTGTACTGTGAGCACTCTTAGTCATTAACAACTTAAATTCCAAAAAAGGGGAATGGGGGGGGGGGTCTTTCCTTACCATCAGTGCTGGACAGACAGCCTACCCCCAATTTACAAATAAGGGAATAACCCATTACCGGAACTTTGACTGCTGGCAAGGTAAAAAACCGCCACAAAAAAAAAAAACATGGGGCGAGGGGGGGGGGGGGGGTTGTTTGAATAGCTCTTCAACCATGTTCCTTCAAAAGACTCAGAATTCCCTGGGGAAGGTACTCTTAACTAAGCTCAGGCCCAACCCCATAACCAAGACTCCATCCAATCCTCTTGTCCCATATAGCCTCCTGCTTAATCCAAACTCCTGGCCATGCCCCCATCAGTCAAGGCTCTCTTTCCCTACAAGGGATCAAAAGGCCTTCATTTATTTAGCAAGAAAAAAAAACCCAGTGGGAATTAAAATCCACCAAAAGAAAGCTCTGTTTGTGTGAAAAAAACTGATACAAATGTGACACGGGTACAGTATCGCATGACCGTGCAATTGTCATTCAAAGTGTGACAGCTCTGAAAGCTGAAAACTGGCCTGGGCAGGAAAGTGAAAAGTGCCCAGCATTGAAGTGGTTGCATAAGTGTGCGCAGCCTATTGCATTAGGGTGTGCACCCACATGTTTTAAAACATTAATTGGTGTCAGTAGAGCAGTGGATTTTGTCAGTAGAGCAGTGGAGTTCTCAGTAGGGCAGAGATTGGTGTCAGTAGGGCAGTGGACGGTGTCAGTGTTTTTTTATTTTTTTTTATTTTTAATATTTCATTCTTTATCATTTTTTTTTACAACAGGGGGAATCTGTGCCGCACAGGGAGCTTAGGGTGTGCCCAGGCACACCCGGCACACCCCCTGCGCACGCCTATGAGTGGTTGATTTGCATAAAGACATATCTTGCCCTGCGAACCTTCAGTCTTATGACTTTGAAACAGATTAAGTACAACAGCACCTTGTACAGAGCCTTGTAGTACACCACGAGGGACTGGTCTCTTTTCCGAATAAACTCCATTTACAATCTCTTTTTTGCCAGCTATCCTTTAGCCAACTCCATATCCACTCAACCATCTAAGGGTTAGGCCTTGTCTTGTACAACTTTTTTTATTTAATCGCTAACTGGGACTGTATGAAATGTTTAGCTGAAATCCAGATAGGTGATGTAATGGTACCACCGTCACTGGGAGTGAAAGACAGATACTTAATGGACACTGAGAATATGGTTTGGATAACTGCAAATGGGAGAGTAATATTTATCAACAATATCCCTCAAGAAATATGAAGATTTGATCCCACTTTACACTGGGAGACCTATAGCCTGTTGCCATGAAGTCTGTGACTCCTAAATAATCAAAGCAATGCTTAGATGTGTATTCCATGTACTTCAATGTAGGAGACGGACAGACTGTCTTTTCCTATTGTCTATATATTGAGGTGGAATGTGGATTGTGTTAAGTCTGTCTGTTCCATTGTTAAATGTTAATGACCTCACATTGTTTCTGCCCAGATAGCTAGATAATTAGTTCAGGTTAATTCAATTTCTGTATTCAATTTCATTGGCATATGATAATGCCCCCTGATCTGATGGGGTAATCTGATCAGGAGGGGGAGGTCCATGCTGTATATAAACTGTGTAACTGTTCAATAAACTGAGATTCCAGTACAAGCTAAGTTGTCGGCTAGCTTTGTATGGCGCAGCTGGAAAATCTGATATCTATGTTCACGATTCGGAGGAAGCCGTATACTGACGGAAGTCCACAAGTACAATGTGGGTTGCGGTTCTGTTACAGACCAGAGCAATTTTTAAATTTTGACTACCAGCCTCTTTATTTTGTGATACCTTTGTCATTATCTATTATATCAAAGTTACATTGTTTTGCAATCAATAATATATTTTTATAGGCAAAAAAAAAACATGCATTTTTAACCCTTTTGACCAGGAATCGTTTTTTTTTTTTTTTAAAGGACTTTTACTGTAAATAAAAAGTTTACATTTGTTTTCCATAATTCTTTAAAATTACACAAACATTATGTTTCTGTCACAAAACATTTCAAAGTTATTTGAAAATTTCTAAAAGGTGATTTTTAAAATGTTTTGTGCATTCTCTTGTTGCGCGACAATGAAAAAAGTAACTAATAAAAACAAATTTAGATAATAGATAGGAATGGAAAAAAAGCAAATACAAATTTGCAGAAAAGCTAAAAGGAGAAGGGGGGGGGGGGAGTTATTAGGGTTGATTAGGAATAACTAAGGGTTAATAAGGGCTTACATAGGATTGCATTTTTATGTAAAAAATAATACAAAAGGTTTCTTAAATGGTTGTAAGCCTCTGGATTAAAAAAAAAAACATCTGGTGTGATTTCTGCCTGCCTTCTCCTCTCTCTGCTATCTGCCTGCATGAGTCACTACTGACAGGTTATGCCGAAACTCCAGAAGCCCAGGAGATGGCCCGGCCCCCCTTCAACACACAGAAGATGATTGACAGCTGTAGATGTGCATATTTCCCTGTCAGAATGTACAGAAGGGGGTGTGCCCATTCCCTCCTCTCAGGTCTCAGATTACACCCAGCTCTCTGCTCTATGCTGTGCAGTGTGTGACATTAGACCGCCGTCTCTGACCCGCTGGAGCTGAGAAATATCTCAGCGTTTGATCTGAGTGTTTTAGAAGCCTATAGAGGAGAGAGGGCTGTAAATAAACAGGTACAACTTATGAGGGAGGTGTTTTTTCATCGCTGTGCATCACCTGAGGCCAGTCACCTCACTGGGGATATGGAAAGGTTTACAAGTTACAACCACTTTAAATGATCTCATACACAGATGGGAGGTCACACCTTTGATCCACATATGAATAAAATAGTAGACATTGTTACATTGTGTTTACTCAATGACACAGACTATCTGCAAGTGTTACTTTACACGGGGAAAATGCAGCCGCTCCTGATGTGTAATACAAAGTAATTGCTGGTAATAGCAGTGGGGAAGGGGAAGTCGCAGCACCGGGAGAGGAGCCGGGCGTAAGAGATAAACCCTGAAAACTTAGGACGTATCTCTTATGTTCAATATCCTCAAATGGTCATTGGGGGGACAATGGGGGGGGGGGGGGTGCTATTGCTGACCTCCATTCGAGAATGATTTGTGTTAATTTGTCTTAATGGTCGTCTATAAAACATTTCAGCCCTCGTCGTATTTTATCCAAGTTGCCGGCGTTTTCATTCGTCCTCGCCTGTCTGTGGCGCCCCCCTCTGGACACATCGTTGTATTTGGTCTCGGATCTGCTCCAGGCTGCTCTCCACATTTTTCTTAGCGATGCCTAGGAGTTCTTCCATCATAGAGTCATCATAGGAATGGACACGGGTGGCGTATTTCTTGCTTAACGCCGCTATTTTTCCAGCATCTGTAAGAAACGTGTATCGGATTATATCATTAAATAATAATAAGTAAATTATCAATGAGATTTTTTTTTTTTTTTTTTATATATATATCTTTCAAACATGTCTGCATGTAGAGTCTGACCGGCTTATGTTTATTTTGGAACCTTTACCATTTATTCACAAGAAAAATAATAAAATTATGAGTTCTAGTTCAGTTCCTGTCCGTGCTGAAAAATCAAAGGAACCCCCCGACCCCATTTATGAAAATATAGAGCTTGCCTTTCTTCCCATGTCTTATGTGTATAGAAAGGAATATCCGTTTAACCATTTCTGGACCGGAATGATTTTCCCCCTTAATGACCAGGCCATTTTTTGCGATTCAGCAATGCGTTAGTTTAACGGACAATTGCGCGGTCGTGTGACGCCGTACCAAAGTAAAATTTACGTCCTTTTTTCCCCACAAACAGAGCTTGCTTTTGGTGGTATTTGATCACCTGTGCGATTTTTATTTTTTGCGCTATAAACAAAAAGAGAGCGACAATTTTGAAAAAAAAAAACAATATTTTCACATTCTGCTATATAACATTCCCCCCAAAAAAAAAATTAAAAATCAAAATTTTTTAACATTTTAGGCCAATTTGTTTTCTGCTGCATGTTTTTGGTAAAAAAAAATCACAATAAGCGTATTTTAAATGGTTTGCGCAAAAGTTATCACGTTTACTAACTACGGCAAAGATTTATGTCATTTTTATTGTTTTTTTTTTACTAGTAATGGCGGAGATCTGCGATTTTTTGCGGGACTGCAACATTGCGGCAGACAGATCGGACCGCAACCCTCATGTCCCCTATGGTCTCCACATAGTGACCATCCACCAGGTGCTGCAGCTGAGCTGCCAAAAAATGCACCCAAGGGTTTGGAAAGGTCACCCCCATCTCCAGCCCTTTGCAACTGATGACTAATCCTTTACAGGTCCATTCTTCAAGAGTAAAAAGCAGAAAATGGAATTAACCATTCTAAAGGTTTTAACAAGATAACTGCGGGAGTTTTGTAAAGAAAATAAAGTAGTTGGGACATTAGTATCATCTTAAGTTCTTGACCAAGCCATAACCTGGTCCACAGTTTCACCTTATTCCGGAACCTTGAGAAAAATACAACAAAGCCATACAGGCATTTTTCCATTATTAAAACCATTGGGTCTAATTTTATTGTCCTCCTTGTATCATAATTCAATGGGAAAATACCTAATTATACTGACATGTTGTCAGTTTCTGCTCTGGGAGACTGTCTTCTGGCCTCCTCCCACTAAATGGCACTATTTTGGGCCAAAAATGCATAATTTTTCATCATGAGGTGAATTTACGGGATGATGACATTACAGAAACAACATGGAAACCTTATAAATAGAGGAAGGGAAAATGGGGGCCACCATTATATTTTCAACCATTTTGGGATAGTTTGATCCCCTTCATTTTATTTTATTTTATTTCCCACTATTTTATTTGGTGCATATTCAGCATGTAGAGTACTTTTGGGAGCACCTTATTATTTCTTTGGGGCAAGAGTGTTTTTTTGGGGTGTTTTTTGAGATTTTTTGGCAGGCAGGTGTCTATTGTGAGGATCCTAGGAATCCTATGTTTTAGGCAGAGCTGATTATCAGAAGTGACTCTTTTAGCTGGAGGAGTTGACCCTAGTTTTGGAGGTAGTATAGTATTACCTCTGGTCCAAGCAGGAACTAAAGATATGTGTGGTGTAGCCTAGACCAGTGGTTCTCAATCAGGGTTCCGTGGAGCCCTAGGCTTACTCCACAGGTTGCTAGGGGTTCTTTGAGCAATGAGCAATTTCTGCCTCTCAGATAAGTTCCCCTGACACCATTGATCTTTTTAACTATCTGGAAGAAGGTAATTCTTCCCAATGTCCACAAGCGTAAGGAGCATTCATCCCACTGACCATGACACTAATGTATCATGAGTTGTAAACATAGTCATTTTTAGCAAGGGTTCCCTGAGACCTGAAAATTATTTCAAGGGTTCCTCTGTGTTGAAAAGGTTGAGAAAGGCTGGCCTAGACTGTGAGGAACCCTTGGCATTGGGGCTAATCTGACAGGTTATGCCCAAGTTTATTGGAGTTCTAATCACAGAAGGTACAGTAAATACCAGTCAAGACCAGTATGAATTCCTAGTGGTTAACCTGAGTTGGTTTAGGATCAGACAGACTCAGTACCTTTAGCAGACAGCCAGACTAGCCAGTCATTGACAGTATAAGCCTGTAAGGAATCCTTTATTCTTGAGGCTGATATCACAGTGTGTGTCCAAGTTTAAACTTAGGAAGGGTTTCCAATCACAGGACCAGAATGAGTTCCGAGTGGATAGCCGCATTTGGTTTAGGGTCAAACTGACTCAGTACCTTTAGGGAATAGCCAGACTCGCCACAATCCCTAGATACTGAGACTGGGAGTTGTTCAAGTCATGTACAGTGTATTCAGTGAAGGAGGGATTCTTTATTTTTCTTTACTTCTGGTAACTGTATCTACAAAAATCATTGCTTTTGTCATTTGCCAATCAATAAACATGAATCCTCCCTTGAAGTAAACGCAGTCAATACATTTATTAAAATTTGAATAAAAGCTAATTTTTAATACCAGTGGCCTTGGTGCCTGGGGTAACGTATCCTCATTCAGTGAAAAGCATATGCAAATGCAAACATGAGCAACCCTACTTATCCAACCGCACCTTTAGCGTTACTTACAATTCTACTTCCTCCTCTCCTCTTCCCTTCTCTGTTGGGGTCCCCCAAGGCTCTGTGCTTGGACCCCTCCTATTTTCAATCTACACCTCCTCTCTAGGTCGGCTGATAGCCTCCTACGACTTCCAATACCATCTCTACGCTGACGATACCCAAATCTATCTATCCACTCCTCAGCTCTCTCCCTCAGTCTCCTCACATATCACTAATTTACTATCTGATATATCGGTCTGGATGTCACACCACTGCCTCAAACTCAATCCATCCAAAAGCAAGCTAATAATTTTTCCTCCACCACGTGCCCCTTCCCCTGATTTCTCTGTCAATATTGATGAAATTGCTATCATGCCAAGGTCTTAGGTGTTGTCCTGGACTCTCCTTCAAACCCCACATCCAATCACTGTCCAAATCTTGCCGCCTCAGCCTCCGCAACATCTCCAAAATACGCCCCTTTCTAACCAAAGACACAACAAAACTCCTAGTTCACTCTATGGTCATCTTGCGCCTCGACTACTGCAATTCCTTTCTCATTGGCTTACCTCTACACAGGCTCCTCCCCCCTTCAATCCTTCATGAATGCTGCCGCCAGTCTCATCCATCTTACCAATCGCTCAGTGTCCGCTGCTCCTCTCTGTCAAGCCCTCCACTGGCTTCTGCTCACCCAACGAATCAAATTCAAAATACTAACAACATCTTACAAAGCCATCCACAGCTTAACCCCCAACTACATCACTAGTCTAGTCTCAAAATACGAACCAAATCGCTCTCTTCATTCCTCTCAAAACCTCCTGCTCTCTAGCTCCCTCGTCACCTCCTCCCATGTTCGCCTCCAGGACTTTTCCAGAGCCTCTCCAATCCTATGGAACTCCTTACCCTTATCTGTCTGATTATCTCCTACTCTATTAGCTGTTAGGTGATCTCTGAAAACCCTCCTCTTCAGAGAAGCCTATCCTACCCACACCTAACAACTCTACCTCCATTTTATCCATCTGCCCATCCCCCTCGGTTACTGCCTTTTGTTTCACTTGACCCTCCCTTCTAGATTGTAAGCTCTAACGAGCAGGGCCCTCTGATTCCTCCTGTTTTGAATTGTATTGTAACTGTATTGTCTTCCCTCACATTGTAAAGCGCTGCACAAACTGTTGGCACTATATAAATCCTGTATAATAATAATAATAATAATCATAATAATAATAATAATAATGTGCGTAGATTCTGCATTTCATGAACGTTGGAGTGAGGGCAATAATTCTAAGGCCATAATTCATGAATAACTCTAAACTGACAACTTTAAAGACTTTTAAAGGGTCACCTCTGGAAAACTTTATGTACAGTAGTCTGTCACCATTTCACAGGTACATTTACTTGATGCAACATTATCTTTTATATTATAGCACATTATTTGGCATTATATTGTTTTTGTGTGCACTAAAATTAGTTTTTCCTCGAATTTGATACATTTTTGCAAAATCATTTGATAAATGTTTGCACAAATATCGTGTGACATAAAAATTTTCAACAGCACCCTTTTTATTCTACAGGGCCTCTGCTTTCATAACATAACCATATTTGGGGGTTCAAAGTAATTTTCTAGCAAAAAAAGTGCTTCTTTTAACATGAGTATGAAAAATAGAAAATTGCCAGAGACGGCAGATGGTTAGGCATCGGCCAAGCTCAAAATACAGAGAGACAACTCAATATCACGGTCAGGGGTCAGGCTCAAAGACCAGTAGCTATAGCAGTAGAGAGGCTCCCATTGACAAGCTGGATAAGTACACAAGGAGGTCACCCTGGCAGATGACGAGAGCTCATCCAAGGTGCAGAGTCTAAGCACTAATCGGTTCTCAACAGAGCTCCTCAAGGTGGAGATGGATTTTGTTGCATGTTAGTACCAGATCACGATCCTCAGGATCAACCCACCAGGAGGTGAGCAAGCCGGATTTCAGTAGCAGATGTAGTAGTTAGGTATCAAGCAGAAGGGTAATCAGTAAACAAGCCAAAGGTGGGTAAAAAGTGGTTGCAGGTTGGGATCAAGCAGAAGCGTTGTCAAGGAACAAGCCAAAGGTCAGTAACATATGATAGTGTGGATAAGGAATGCTGCAGGTATGCAAAGGAGCAAGATATCGGCTGAAGAGAGCACAATAATCTGGCAAACAGGACATGAAGAGATATGGCTTAATAAGGAAGTTCATAGGAGGAGCAAAAAGTTCAAGGTTCACCAAAAAAAAAAGATACAAGGCATGATTGTTCTAAGAGATTCGAGAGGAAGCTGTCCAGCCACACAAAGGGCTCAGGGAAAAAAAAAGCTGAGGTGCAGCAGAGGTCGTGTGTTCAGATCCCGGTCCTGACACTCTCTGTAAACTCACCTTCACAAGTCTGGGTGTTGAACAGAGGAAAGTGCATCACATTGGGTGTCCCATTTCCATCTCCCTCAAAGACGTAGCAGCTTTTTGTTGGAAGGTTCTCATAAATTGCTTCAGTGTTTTCTGGAAAGGGAATCTGGTGCTTCTTACAGTACTCAACTGTTCTTTTCACTGTCTAGTTAAACAAAGAAAAACAATTATATTAAAGGGTCTGAATACTTAGGGTCTGAATACTTAGGACCATGTGATATTTCAGTTTTTCTTTTTTAATAAATCTGCAACAATGTCAACAATTCTGTGTTTTTCTGTCAGTATGGGGTGCTATGTGTACATTCATGAGGAAGAAGAATGAACTTAAATGATTTTAGCAAATGGCTGCAATATAACAAAGAGTGAAAGGGGGTCTGAATACTTTCCGTACCCACTGTATATATATATATATATATATATATATATATATATATATATATATATTAAAGTACAGGTCTGGTGATTTCCCAGACTTACATATAAAATATGTTTGTTTTAGGAATAAACATCTTCTTGTGTGAACATTTCTCATACAAATACCACTGGAACAATGATTGCACATGCTGCCTTCTAATACATTGGGAAAATAAACATTATTTTGGACTAATGGGCCATGTACACATTTTAGCTGCTCCCATTGTTTTAGAGGAGTTCTGGACAAACATGCTATATCAATAAAAGTCAGCAGCTTGACTGTTTGACACATTTAAACAAATGCATGTCATGTATGATACTATAGAGCCATCTAGAGTTTGCATTAGTAAATGTTGCTCTTATAGAAATAGATATAGAAAGGAAGAGGTGTGTTAAATTTGGTGTTATCGCTCTCACTCCCACATACTGGTCACTGGAAGTTCAACATGGCACCTCATGGCCAAGAACTCTCTGAGGATCTAAAAAAAAGAATTGTTGCTCTACATAAAGATGGCCTAGGCTATAAGAAGATTGCCAAGACCCTGAAACTGAGCTGCAGCACGGTGGCTAAGACCATACAGAGGTTTAACAGGACAGGTTCCACTCAGAACAGGCCTCACCATGGTCGACCAAAGAAGTTGAGTGCACATACTCAGCATCATATCCAGAGGATGTCTTTGGGAAATATACGTATGAGTGCTGCCAGCATTGCTGCAGAGGTTGAAGGGGTGGGGGGTCAGCTTGTCAGTGCTCAGACCATACGCCGCACACTGCATCAAATTGGTCTGCATGGCTGTCATCCCAGAAGGAAGCCTCTTCTAAAGATGATGCACAAGAAAGCCTGCAAACAGTTTGCTGAAGACAAGCAGACTAAGGACATGGATTACTGGAACCATGTCCTGTGGTCTGATGAGACCAAGATAAATTTATTTGGTTCAGATGGTGTGAAGCGTGTGTGGGGGCAACCAGGTGAGGAGTACAAAGGCAAGTATGTCTTTCCTACAGTCAAGCATGGTGGTGGGAGTGTCATGGTCTGGGGCTGCATGAGTGCTGCTGGCACTGGGGAGATACAGATCATAGAGGGAACCATGAATGCCAACATGTACTGTGACATACTGAAGCAGAGCATGATCCCCTCCCTTCAGAGACTGGGCCGCAGGGCAGTATTCCAACATGATAACAACCCAAACACACCTCCAAGGCAACCATTGCCTTGCTAAAGAAGCTGAGGGTAAAGGCGATGGACTGGCCAAGCATGTCTCCACCAGACCTAAACCCTATTGAGCATCTGTGGGGCATCCTCAAATGGAAGGTGGAGGAGCGCAAGGTCTCTAACATCCATCAGCTCAGTGATGTCGTCATGGAGGAATGGAAGAGGACTCCAGTGCCAACCTGTGAAGCTCTGGTGCACTACATGCCCAAGAGGGTTAAGGCAGTGCTGGAAAATAATGGAGGCCACACAAAAAATTGACACTTTGGGCCCAATTTGGACATTGTCACTTAGGGGTGTACTCACTTTTGTTGCCAGCAGTTTAGACATTATTGGCTGTGTGTTGAGTTATTTTGAGGGGACAGTAAATTTACACTGTTATACAAGCTGTACACTCACTACTTTACATTGTAGCAAAGTGTCATTTCTTCAGTGTTGTCACATGAAAAGATAGAATAAAATATTTACAAAAATGTGAGGGGTGTACTCACTTTTGTGAGATACTTTATGTGTATCCTTTGCTGGTCGACGCATTTCGCAAAATGCTTCCTCAGGACCAACAGCAGGTGTATCACATTCTGGTAATCTTAACCACATTCAGACTGCCTGCCACAGATTTACTGCGGCAGGCAGCCTCTCCTGCACGAACCGACGTAGCCATATGTCAGTCGCGCGCGTGGTGGTGGGGGCAAGCGTGCAACCGGCGGTGCGCTCCCGCCCCCACTAGGCAGCAGGATGATGATGAACGGGGCCGGTGGCTGTGATTGCCGCTGGGCACCCACGATCGCTCCACACTGGTAGAGAAGGACGGTCAGCTGTTGTAAACACACTCTGAAATGATCACAGAGCTCCTGTGATCCTTCTATATAGGATCACAGGTCTCTATGATCATTTCACAAGCCCATCCCCCCCATAGTTAGGAAATACTCCCCTAGGCTCACATTTAACCCTTTGATCACCCCTAGGTTAACCCCTTCCCTGCCAGTGTAATTATTGCAGTAACAGTGCATATTTTTATCACTGATTACTGTAGTAATGTCACTGGTCCCCCCAAAAGTGTCAAAAATGTCAGTTAGGGGTCCAATCTGTCCGCCACAATTTCCCAGTCCGGCTAAAAATCGCTGATTACTAGTAAAAAAAAAATAAAAAAATAAATAAAAAGGAGATAAATCTTCCCCTGTTTGTAGATGCAATAAATGTAAAGTTATCCCCACTAGGAGGGGTTTCTCTGTTGGAATCAGTGAAGAAGAGGGATCCAGGGATGACAATTACTGATGCAACCAATTAAAGGGCTTGTAAAGTCAAAAGGTTTTTTTTTTTCATATCTTAATGCATTCTATGCATTAAAGTTGAGGTAAACCCTCACATGTACCCAGTGAGGTGGACAGCCTCAGATGATACACAGAGACAACACTAATCTCCCTACATACGTTTTATTTGTATATCTGCTGTCCTCAGCTTTCTGTATTCTTTTACCTCTTCCCACCCGGCCAATGCATATAAACGGCCGGGTGGGAGTTTCCTCCTTCTGAGTGGTCGTTCCTAAATGTCCTTCAGAAGGAGGGAGATCGCACGGCCGTGTACATGAGCAGCTGCGCAATCTAGGTGTGCCTGTGTCCCCAGGACACAACACAACACTGCTCGGAGGGGGGCTCTGTGATTGGCCCTCCAATTTCCAATCACAGCCGTCATGTAATGTCAATACAGCTGTTGTAATGACGATCAGCTCTGCGTCTCCTCACACAGTGAGGAGAAAGGGAGCGGATCTGTGCTGACAGCTGGGGATCAGTGAGTATTAAGCTGTTTTACTGCTTATTACTCACTGATCACCCAGCTAGTGTCCACAACACAGTGAAAACACCTGTCACACATTTGGCCCAGTAAAATAATATGTTACAGTGAACATCTGCTGCATCTGTCCATGATCATCCACCACATTTTTCCATGATAATCCGCCCCATCTGTCCGTGATCATCCACCGCATCTGTCCATGATAAACTGCCCCATCTGTCAGTGATAATACGCTACATCTGTCCGTGATAGTGTGCCACATCTGTCCATGATCATCTGGCGCACAGCATCTGCCACATCTGCCAGTGATCATCTGCCACACCTGTCTGTAATCATCTGCCACACCTGCCTGTAATCATCTGCCACATCTGTCCTTGATCATCTGGTGCACATCATCTGCCACATTTGTCTGTGATCATCTGCCACACCTGTATGATCATCTGCATCTGTCTATGATCTCCCACATCTGTCCGTGATCTGCCACATCTGTCCGTGATCTGCCACATCTGTCCCAGTCAATATCTGCCACATCTGTCGGGGATCTGCCACATCTGTCCCAGTGAACATCTGCCACATCCATCCGTGATCTGCCACATCTGTCCCAGTGAACATCTGCCACATCTCAGTGATCAACATCTGTCACAGGGCCTTCAAAAATGTAATAGGTACTCAGGAAATGAAATGTGTAATGTATGCTCCTAGACAGCCTGTAGGTGCTACTTGGATATATGTGTCTAGGCTGTGGAAAAGTCTCACACATGTGGTATCGCCATACTCAGGAAGAGTAGCAGAATGTATTTTGGGGTGTATTTTTTGCTATGTGCATGCTATGTGTTAGAAATAGCTTATAAATTGACAACTTTATGTAAAAAAAAATACATTTTCATTTCTTTCCACATTTTCCAAAAACTTGCCAAATGCCTCGTAGAATATACATTGGGGTGTTTTCTTTCCAAAATGGGGTAATTCCGTGGCTAGTTCCATTGTTCTGGTGCTCCAGGACCTTCAAAAATGTGATAGATACTCAGGAAATGAAATGTGTAATTTATGCCTTTAGAAGGCCTGGAGGTGCTACTTGGATGTTGGGCCTCTGTATGTGGCCAGACTGTGGAAAAGTCTCACACATGTGGTATTGCCTTACTCAGGAGAAGTAGCAGAATATATTTTGGGGTGTAATTGTAAGTTTATCGATGCTATGTGTAAGAAATAACTTGCTAATATGACAATTTTGTGGAAAGAAAAATATTTATTACCCAAACTGTTGTGGGCAAAAAATTGCAACTTCAAAAAACTCACTATAGGCGCTTTTCCACTGCATGGAACCGAACGATTCGGCTCGCTTTTGCGCTTTTCCACTGCATGGTACCACATGGTACGGTGTTGGAACGGTTCGGTATGGTACGGTACGGCTACGCTTTTCCACTACATGGAACCGAATGGTACGGCTCACTTAAACAGTACCACCTCGGTTGTGGTTCCAAGAGGGCCGTACCAATACCATATCCCACAATCCTTTGCATGCAGCCTTGACTGTTTGTCACTACTAGCCACTGATTGGTCAGAGAATCATTGTTATCCCACCCACTTACTACTTTAGTGGAAATGCAAACTGTACCAAACCGTACCGAACCGTTCCAACACCATACCATGCGGTACCAAGCAGTGGAAAACCAAACCGAGCCAAGCAGAGCCGAGTGGAGCTGAGCCGGTACTTGCAGTGGAAAAGTGCCTTATGCCTCTTACTAAATACCTTGGGCTGTCATATTTACAAAAAGGGGTCATTTGGGGGGTATTTGTACTGTCCTGACATTTTAGGGCCTCAAGAAATGAGATAGGTAGTCGGTACATCAGGATTGATCATTTTTCAATGATACATAGCCTAGCTTGTAGTATCTATAACCTTTACACAAACCTATTATCATACCCCTTATCAGGATTTTTTTTTACCAAAGACATTGAGCAGAATACATCTGGCCTAAATGTATGATGAAATTTGATTCTATTGGATTTCTTTTAAAACAGAAAGTAGAAAATATTGTTTCTACTCTTGCAAAATATTGTTTCTCGCTCTTTTTGCGCTTATATTGCAAAAAAATAAAAAACCCAGAGGTGAAACCAGACCAAAAGAAATCTCTATTTGTGTGAACAAAATGATAAAAATGTAATTTGGGTACAGTGACGCATGACTGAGTAATTGTCATTCAAAGTGTGATAGCACTGAAAGCTGAAAATTGGTCTGGGAAGGAAGGGGGTGAAAGTTCCCAGTATTGAGGTGGTTAAAAAAGTGCACATCGTGTTAGAAATGTTCTCTTCCTGTTCAGCACAGGGAGTGGAGTCTTGGCATACAGCCAAGACAGCTGATTGGAGGAAAGGCACACACCCCCCACTCCACATAGGCAGAGACTTCTGTCACAAGATAAGCTCTCTGCTAATCTATTTATAGCAACCTCCCACAACACAAATTTCACCCTGGTTTTATCTTGGTTGACGGAGAACTTGTCAGAAGTTATCATGCTGATAACAGAGCAACGAAACAGCAGAAAGACACAGGACTTTGGAGAGAGATAAGAAAACACTGCAGATATATGTGCTTAGGTCACATTTCATGAATCAGGTTTACATCCACTTTAAGATAAAAAGCCTTCTGTGTGCAGCACCCCCCCCCAGCACCCCCTAATACAGTGATGGTGAACCTTGGCACCCCAGATGTTTTGGAACTAAATTTCCCATGATGCTCGAATACATTGCAGAGTGTGTGAGCATCATGGGAAATGTAGTTCCAGAACATCTGGGGTGCCAAGGTTCGCCATCACTGACCTAATACTTACCTGAGCCCCCTCTCTATCAAGCAAGATCCACGACTGCTTTAGCCATCTGATTGCCTGAGACACAGCAGCGGTGCCATTGGCTCCTGCTGCTGTCAATCAAACACAGTTATCCAATCAGGAGAGAGAGGGGGCGGGGCCGGCCGGCTGCTCTGCGTCTGAATGGATACATGTAGCTGCAGCTCGGCTCATGTCCCTCCATAGCAAGCTGCTTGCTGTGGGGGCACTCAACAGTAGGAAAGGGGTCAGGAGCGCTAGCCAGGGACCCGAGAAGAGGAGGATCCGAGCTGCTCTGTGCAAAACCAACTGCACAGAGGAGGTAAGTATAATATATTTGTTATTTTTACGGAAAACAAAACAAACTTTACAATCACTTTTTAGGCCTCATGCACACTGGACGTTTTTACAGCTGCTGTTAGCAGCGTCAGACGTTTTTTTTTTGCAGCTGCAGAACGCCCATCCATGTTATTCTATGGCCTCATGCACACATAGAGCTTTTAGGAGCTCCAAGTGGCATAGGCGTTTAATAGCTGCAAAAAAAAAACCCCAGGAACTGTGCGTTCTAGAGCTGCAGCATCAAGCTGTAAAAACGTCTGATGCTGCTAAAGGCTGAATAACGTTGCTTAACATGCGTTAAGCCACATTATATGTTTTTTTTCTTTCATTCAAAATCAATGGTTCCCTATGGGAGCCTATTGATTTGAATGGAAGTCGCACCGCAAGTCGGATCAGGATGATCCGACTTGCGGTGCGACTTGCGCTGTGAGAATCTTGAGGGGGAACTCCACGCCAAAATGGGGAAAAAATGGCGTGGGGGTTCCCCCCAGGTTCCAAACCAGGCCCTTCGGGTCTGGTATGGAATTGGAGGGTACCTCCACGCCGAAAAAACGGTGTGGGGTCCCCTCAAAATCCATACCAGACCCTTATCTGAGCATGCAGCCCGGCAGGCCAGGAAAGGGGAGGGGACGAGCGAGCGGCCCCACCCCCCCGGACCATACCAGGCCACACACCCTCAACATGGGGGGGGGTGTGGGTGCTTTGGGGCAGGGGGGGCTCTGCACCCCCCACCTCAAAGCACCTTGCCCCCATGTTGATGAGGACAAGGGCCTCATCCCCACAACCCTGGCCGGTGGTTGTGGGGGTCTGCGGGCAGGGGGCTCATTGGAATCTGGAAGCCCCCTTTAACAAGGGGGCCCCCCAGATCCCGGACCCCTTCCCTATGTGAATGGGTATGGGGTACATTGTACCCCTACCCATTCACCCCATAAAAGGCAGTGTATGTAAATAACGACAGGAGACGTTTTGAAAAGTTTATTAAAAATCTTCATCCGGTCTTCTCCCCTCTGCTCTTCTGCCCTCCGCTCTTCTGCCCTCCGCTCTTCTGCCCTTTTGCTCTTCTGCCTCCTCTGGTCTTCTTCTTCCTCCGGTCCTCCTCCGACGCTGTCACCAATGATTATGCCGGTCTCCGGTCTCTGCAGCTTATTATATAGTCATTAGGGGTGTGGCCTACTGGTGACGTCATCGGGGGACCCCACCCCCTTATGTCACCGATGTCGTCGGTGACATAAGGGGGCGGGACCTCGTCGAGAGGCCATGCCCCTAATCGCTATATAACAAGCTGCAGAGACCGGAGACCGGCATAATCACCGGTGACAGCGTGGGAGGAGGACCGGAGGAAGAAGAAGACCAGAGGAGGCAGAAGAGCAAAAGAGCAGAAAAGCGGAGGGCTGTAGAGCGGAGGGCTGTAGAGCGGAGGGCAGAAGAGTGGAGGGCAGAAGAGCGGAGGGCAGAAGAGCGGAGGGCAGAAGAGTGGAGGGCAGAAGAGCGGAGTGGAGAAGACCGGATGAAGATTTTTAATAAACTTTTCAAAACGTCTCCTGTCGTTATTTACACACATTGCCTTTTATGGGGTGAATGGGTAGGGGTACAATGTACCCCATACCCATTCACATAGGGAGGGGGTCTGGGATCTGGGGGCCCCTTGTTAAAGGGGGCTTCCAGATTTCGATGAGCCCCCCTGCCCGCAGACCCCCTCAACCACTGGCCAGGGTTGTGGGGATGAGGCCCTTGTCCTCATCAACATAGGAGCAAGGTGCTTTGAGGTGGGGGATGCCGGGCTGCATGCTTGGATAAGGGTCTGGTATGGATTTGGGGGGGGGGCACGCCATTTTTTTGGCGTGGGGCTACCCTCAAATTCCATACCAGACCCGAAGGGCCTGGTTTGAAACCTGGGGGGGGGGGGAACCCCACGCCGTTTTCTTCCCATTTTGGTGTGGAGTTCCCCCTCAAGATTCTCACAGCGCAAGTTGCACCGCAAGTCGGATCATCCTGATCCGACTTGCGGTGCGACTTCCATTCAAATGAATAGGCTCCCATAGGGAACCATTGATTTTGAATGGAGGCAGAAAAAAAAAAAACGCTGCTAAAAGCTACGTGGCCAAATGTGCAATAACGCCAATGGAAAAAGCTACTGAAAGCACGTTTTTACAGCTGCTTTTTCCTGGCGTCAAGAAACAGCTTTGGAGCTCGTTTTTATGACGCCCTGTGTGCATGGAGCCTAAAGTGATCGTAAAGTCTAGTTTTCTTTTTTTTTAACCACGCTAGCGGTAAACCCGAGCGTGACTCGGGGTAGGAATTTCCTGCTATTATCGGTATCCCCGAGTCACGCTCGGGGTGAATGGGCAGAGCTATGCAGACAGCGCAGCGGAGTGTCTTACCTTATCCTGGCGATCCAGCGATGACCTCTCATTGCTGTGACCGCCAGCCGAGATCTCCGCCGCTCGTCTGTCGGTAGGAGGACTTCCTAGTTCTGTTCCCTGCAGCAGCAATGCTGCATGGGAGCGGAACTAGGGAGGGAAATTAAAAAAAAAAAAAAAAAAAACGTTGCACAAAACACAAACACATTTTATATTATATATATATATATATGCACAGGGCTTTTTTTCTCTGAGAATAGGTGCAGGTACTCCCCTCTTCTGAGTCATTCCTTGTCTCCTCCCCTACCCAAGTCCGAGCGCTGTCCTTTGGTTCCACCCTCTACCACCCACCAGTACCCCCCTTTTAGAGAATACAGAACCAAGCATCATGTTGTGGTTTTAGATCATTTGTATGGAATTTGTCAATGATAACTAGATAAGCAGTAAAATAGATCCCCTGGAATCAGCAACAATAGACCCCCTCCCCCAACAATAGATCCCCTCAGCAACAATACATCTTCCCCTGCAACAACCACCCCCCCCAATAACTCCTCCCCTGCAACAACAGACCCTCCCCAACAACAATAGCCCTCCAGCAACAATAGTTCCCCCAAGCAACAATAAATCCTCCACTGCAACAATAGCCTCACCCACAACAAATTGCCCTCCAGCAACAACAGATCCCCCCAGCAGCCAGCATCAATAGGCCCTTCAGCTTACCCCACTGACCCCAGCACCCCTTTGCCATTGCATACATTCAGGCTGGAGGTGCCGAAACTGCGTTCCCCCACGTTCCCGCTGAAAAAAAGCCCTGTATATGCATATATATATATATGCATATATATATATATATATATATATATATATATATATATATATATATATATATATATATATATATATGCATATATATATATATATATATATATATATATATATATATATATATATATATATATGCCTATACACACACACATATATATATATATATATATATAATGATATAATTGATTCGATTATAATTCATGCGAAATTTAAAAAAAAAAGAAAAACGTTGCACAAAACACAAACACATTTTATATTTTATATATATATATATATATATATATATATATATATATATATATATATATATATTATATATACACACACACACACACATATATATATATATAATATATAACGCATGAATTATAATCTAATCAATAATATAATTTTATTATATATATTATATAATAAAATTATATTATTGATTAGATTATAATTCATGCGTTTGTGTTTCAAATTTATCACATCTGGGATGTCTACTAGAGTCTTGTTTTGGTCAGGTTTAAGTCAGTAATTACTAAGAATTGTAGGCCTATAATACATAACGCCAAATTTCCATGAAAAGAATTGTACCGCTTTTGGTACAGAATTCCTGACAGAATCATACCGCCAGGGAGGTTAAATAACAAACATGCCATACTTACCTCCTCTGTGCAGTTGGTTTTGCAAAGTGCAGCCTATATATATATATATATATATATATATAGGGCTTTTTTTTCTCAGTGAATATGTGCAGGAACCCCTCCCCCACCCACCTCCGAGCACCGACCCTTGGTTCCACACACTTGAACTGAACCCCGGGCAACTCAGCTCCTTCCCCATAATTATTTCATCACTCGTGTCTTTCAATCAGTTTCGTATCTGCTGTTGGTGAGATGAATGGAATGACCATAGAAATGTGATTACCTCGAATGGATCTCCTGCACTGAAGTCAAAAGATAAAATCAGATCTACTTTGCGGTGAGGAGGTAACACTAATGGGTACGGAGTATTAATTTCCAACCCGGCATCGATCAGATGGATTTCTTCTTTATCAAAGAGGTCGATGTCCTCCGAGATTTTATCTAGGAAATAAATAAATAATAATAAAAATAATAATAAATAATATCACACAAAATAAAGTTAAAGCATGTACAGGTGCACTTGTGAGCATTCTATTGGTTGATCGTTTTTTTTTTTTTTTTTTATTAATTAAAAAAAATAAAGAGACTCATACAAATATTTTCAGAATTTCCAGATTAGAGAATATGTAAAGCCGCACACTAAAATCTCACACAAACTTTCATTTGTTAAAGTATTTCTCATTACCAGATTTTAAAATCGACAGCTTTTATTAAAGTGTAAACCGGCAGGTTTTTTTTTATTGCAGAAGAAAGAATAAGGGGGGCCGATGTATAAAACGTTTGTTGTACCAATAGGACAAACATTGGTACAACCAGGATGAAAATTCCCACACTTTATCTATTTTTTGTGTGTGGTTCCTAAATCATCAGCACCATGTACTGTAGTGGCCACAATGCATTTTTGTATTCTGATTGAAGATTGGAAAAAAAAAAAAAAAAATGCATTATGGCCACTAGGTGGTGCTGAGGATATAGGAACTACATATACTAGAGAAAATACAGAGATTTTCATCCTGTTTGTGAATGTTTGTCATATCCACACAGTAAACATTTTTTAGAGAGACTTTTATTCTCTTTTTGTATTTAACCACTTAAGCCCCGGAAGATTTTACCCCCTTCCTGACCAGGGCCTATTTTGTGATTCGGCACTGCGTTAATTTAACGGACAATTGCGCGGTCGTGCGACGCTGTAACTAAACGAAATTGACATCCTTTTTTTCCCACAAACAGAGCTTTCTTTTGGTGGTATTTGATCACCTGTGTAAGTTTTTGATCATGCGCTATAAACAAAAAAAGAGCATAAATTTTGCAAAAATAACAATATTTTTCACATTTTTTATATGACATTCTCAAAAAAAAAAAAGTAAAAATCAAAATTTTTAAACATTTTAGGCCAATTTGTTTTCTGTTACTTATGTTTGGTAAAAAAAAAATTGCAAAAAGTGTATTTTGATTGGTTTGCGCAAAAGTTATTGCGTTTATTAACTAAGGGAAAGATTTTTGTCATTTTTTTTAACATGTAATGGAGGCGATCTGCAATTTTTTTTTGCCAGACTGCGACATTGCGGCGGACAGATCGGACCCTTGACTGACATTTTTGACACTTTTGGGGGTACCAGTGACATTACTGCAGTAATCAGTGCTAAAAATATGCACTGTTACTGTAAAAATGACACTGGCAGTGAAGGGGTTAACTTTATTGGAGAAGGAGGAGTTAAGTGTGTCCCTAGGGGCGTGTTTCTAACTGTACAGGGATGTGGCTGTTTGTGTAACTACAGAGATATACGATCCTACATAGCAGGACCGTATGATCTCTGCACTTACACAGGGGAGATTGACAGGCGGCTTTGTTTACATTAGCCGCCTGCCTTTCTCCCTCTGCAGCGGACGATCGCGGGTGGCCGGTCTACAGGCAGCTATACTGAAGCCCATTGGGCAGGTGGTTTCCATATATGTCACCATCCAAACCCCCTCCCCCCCTTGGTGAAATGCTATGCAGGACGTGCTAGAGTGCATGCATGTAGACAGGAACTGTCTGTAAATAGGCTTGAGGAGATGTTCATTAGTAATAAATGGAACCTTGGTGTTTGGTCGAGTGTTGTTCAGCACACCTGAAAGTAGTTCAGATTCCGAACCCAAACCCCATTTGGGGTTTGAATAAATGAATCTGTAACACTAAGCCATGTGTTACTCATTGTCCCCTAGTCTGTATAAGTCAGTTCCACCTTCTAAGGCCTGGCTTAGTGTTACAGGTTCGTATAATTGCAGGTTAAATACTTGCCAGTACTGCGAGAAGCATAATAGGAACTATAGGACTATTGTTTCATACCACAATGGTAAAACATTTCCCATTAGGGGACTTTATTAGCCACTTGCCGACCGCCGCAAGTACATATACTGCGGCAGTCAGCCCCGTGCAGGCAAAGTGACGTATGGGTACGTCACTCACCTGCGAGCCAATAGGGGGCAAGCGCGTGCCGCCGGAGGCGCGCCCCCGCCCCCGCTCGTTCACTGTGATCCCCGCGCGTGTGACCGGCGGACCCGATGGCCACTCGCGATCATCCGTTACAGAGGGAGAAAGGCAGGCGGCCGATGTAAACAAAGCCGCCTGTCATTCTCCCCTGTGTAAGTGCAGAGATCATACGATCCTGCTATGTAGGATCGTATATCTCTGTAGTTACACAAACAGCCACATCCCTTTACAGTTAGAAACACGCCCCTAGGGACACACTTAACCCCTGCATCTCCAATAAAATTAACCCCTTCCCTGCCAGTGTCATTTTTACAGTAACAGTGCATATATATAGCACTAATTACTGTAGTAATGTCACTGGTACCCCCAAAAGTGTCAAAAATGTCAGTCAAGGGTCCACTCTGTCCGCCACAATGTCGCAGTCCCGCAAAAAAAAAATTGCAGATCGCCGCCATGACTTGTTAAAAAAAAAAAACAATAAAAATGACAAAAATCTTTCCCTTAGTTAGTAAACGCAATAACTTTTGCGAAAACCAATCAAAATACGCTTATTGCGATTTTTATTTTACTAAACATATGTAGCAGAAAACAAATTGGCCTAAAATGTTAAAAAATTTAGATTTTGACATTTTTTTGGGGGGGAATTTCATATAAAAAAATGTGAAAATATTGTTATTTTTGCAAAATTGACGCTCTTTTTTTGTTTATAGCGCATGATCAAAAAATCGCACAGGTGATCAAATACCACCAAAAGAAAGCTCTGTTTGTGGGGAAAAAAGGACGTCAAATTAGTTTAGGTAAAGCGTTGCACGACTGCGCAATTGTCCGTTAAAGTAACGCAGTGCCGAATCGCAAAATAGGCCCTGGTCTTTGAGCAGCCAAATCCTCCGGGGCTTAAGTGGTTAAAACAATGCATGAAGGCAACATGACCTCATTTTCCTTTTGTGCAGTGCAGAGAATCAGACAAGCAGTACGTGGAGGTGATATACACAGAAGACTCCTAGAACAGGAAGCACCTAACAAAAATATACGCCATGACGCACAAACGCCAAGACGTTGCTGCGCATGTGCAGTAGGGATGGCAGCTCCTGCAACATCCAGGGGATACCAGGAGATAAATGTCAAAGGTGAAATATTTAGAAGACTCCGAGAACAGGAAGTGTACTTAGCCATCCATGTGGATCTTGAAAAGTCCAAGCTGTATTTGTGACAGTAAAGGTGTATCAGTCCCTTAACCACTTTAAGACCGGAAGATTTTGCTGCTCAATGACCAGGCCACTTTTTTCAACTTGGCACTGCGTGATTTTAACTGACAATTGCGCGGTCATGCAACGCTGTACCCAAAATAAATTTACGTCCTTTTTTTCCCACAAACAGAGCTTTCTTTTGGTGGTATTTGATCACCTGTGCGATTTTTATTTTTTGCGATATTAATAAAAAAAGAGCAAAAATTTTGCGAAAAATTTACATTTTCTACTTTGACAGTTAAAAAAATATCCAATATATTAAATTTTTTGTCATATATTTAGGCCAAAATGTATTTAGCTACATGTCTTTGACAAAAAAATTCTCAATGAGTGTATTTTTAACCACTTTAAGACCGGAAGATTTTACCCCCCTTCCTGATCAGACCATATTTTGCGATTCGGCACTTCGTTACTTTAACGGACAATTGCGCGGTCATGCAATGCTGTACCAAAATGAAATTTACGTCCTTTTTTTCCCATAAATAGAGATTTCTTTTGGTGGTATTTGATCACCTGTGCGATTTTTAATTTTTGAAAAAAAGAGCGACAATTTTGAAAAAAATAACAATATTTTTCACATTCTGATATATAACATTCCCCAAAAAAAAAATTAAAAATCAAAATTTAACATTTTAGGCCAATTTGTTTTCTGCTACATATTTTTGGTTAAAAAAAATCGCAATAAGCGTATTTTGATTAGTTTGCGCAAAAGTTATCGCGTTTACTAACTACGGGAAACATTTGTCATTTTTATTGTTTTTTTTTTTTTACTAGTAATGGCGGCGATCTGCTATTTTTTGCAGGACTGCAACATTGCGGTGGACAGATCGGACCCCTAACTTACATTTTTGACACTTTTGGGGGTACCAGTGACATTACTACACTAATCAGTGCTAAAAATATGCACTGTTACTGTAATAATGACACTGGCAGGGAAGGGGTTAACACTGTTGGTGATCAAGGGGTTAAATGTATGCCTCATGCTTACTGATGTGTGTGGGGGGAGGGGGTTCGGTGACACAGACACAGATCGCAGGTTGAGCTATGCTGAATCCTGTGATCTCCTCCTGTCCGTTACAAAGAAGATCCGCCTGCTTTGTTTACACAAGCAGACAGATCTTCTCAAACTTTCCCCGACGATCGGGTAAGAGAGACGGCGATCGCTGCCTCTCTTCCTCAGGACCCTACTCCCGCTGTGTCTAAAGTAGCCGCCGAGACAGCTAGGAGTCGCTGGACCCAGGGGAGCCGACCTGTAGCAGCAACGTGAGCGGTTGTAAAGTGGTTAAAGAAATGGAGGAGGTAGGAGAGGAGGTGTCCCAACAGCTGGCTGCATGGGACCAAGCCGGAAGCCTGACCGGTTTTGCCGAACAGGCCAGCTGCTTCAGAGGCAACTGTCACCTTTCCATGTGAGGGATGTCTTTAAATATCCCAAAAATGGCTGCTTTTGGTGCCAAAATGGCATGACGACCTCGCACCCAACGCCATGACGTTGCTGCCTATATGCAGTAGGGATAGCGGCTCCTACAACATCCAGGGGACATCAGGAGACAAAACAAACGTCAAAGGTGAAATACATAGAGGACTCCTAGAACAGGAAGTAAGGTGGATCTTTTCCTAGGGGAAACGGATCCCCGCTAAAATAAATCACAGATGGGATGTAGATCTATTTTTAAAATAATGTTATCCATATCCCTCACCTCTGAGCATTTCCTCTAGTTTCCAATGACAATTTCTGTGATTGTTTTTCCCTCTCTTTTATCTTTATTGATATTGTTCTGAATTGTTGTTAGAGTTTCAGTATTTTCATTTACATGGGTTTCCCTTTTTTTTACCAATACATAGTAGCTTCCCATGTTTACCTGTATATATTTATTTTCTACACCTTTATACTTGAATCTTTTTTATCTTCATGCTTGATTTACATTGATTCACTTTTACCTAAGATATATATTTAATATGTTTATATATATGGTCTTCAACTGTGTTCTCTGTATTGAAGTATGCTATGATTTTTTTGTCTAATCTCTGTGCCTGCATTATGGTAATATTGTATTAGCCACCTAACTAATCAATTGCTTTAAGCTATTACGCACATTTTTTTAGGGTGGAGTTTGTACAAGTATACATTTTTTGCCATTTCTGTTTTAATGATGCTACGACTCATCGGATGACGTCATTTCTGTGACGAAACGCGTCAAGTTGACACGCAGGCTGCCTCATTGTAACGCTCCTGCGTTTCTTATATGGTGTGGATTTTCAGCTGCAGAAATAGTTCCACGTCAGTAGTCATGTAAGAGATATGCTGAGATACCATTCCCAACCTCAATGACTCATCATGTGTGGAAGGTCTTATTTCAGCCAGTAAATACACACAATTAGCAAGCTGGTTCCTAGAATGACTTTATGTATGTGGTAACACAATGATGAAGGTTGAGGGATAGGTTGAGTGGAGGTGGTAGGTGATAGACACTTGAAGGTGAGACAGTAGCAGATGGATGCAGGAAGGTTTAGCAATGTTGTATGGTAGCAGATGACAGAATAGCAGGTGGACATACAAAAGAGATCAACCCAGTGCAGAAAAGTAGCAGTAGTCTCAAGAGCTAGCAATCTAGTTATGCAGATGTGATAAACAGTCTTTGCTATGCAGAGCTAGATAGTGTAAGCTTAGTATAAGTTTATAGAGAATTCCCCTGCGGGGTACTTAGCACTATTAGCGATACAGCCGAAGGGTGGTTCAGGAGAGGCGGATGATCCAGTAGCGGGATACAGGGATCAGCGCTGCGAGGTTCCGTCAGCGAGGTAAGCTTGCAAGCATGGAAGCTTCAAGCAAGGTTAGCATCCAGGTAAGGGTGTTTGAACGAACACATGTGAGTGAGAACCGGCGCTTTAAATAGCCATCTAGTCCGGCGCTGGGTGATGACAGCTCCAGTCTTAAAGGTGTATGCGCACCTTTCCAAAAGTAAATGGTGGGGCGCATACACTTGTGGAAAGTGTAATTTAGGGTACCAAAGGTACCGGAACATTACACTCATTCTGGACCCGCTCTGGAATGCACGCTTCCGGGAGCAGCGCGGTTCTCTGCAGGGGACACGGACGACCGCGGGGGAACCTACCCGATCATGGAGACAGTAGGGGGTCTGCTTTTTCTTTTGAACTGTGTCTGCTGTTATATTTTTAATCTCCATAATAAATTTGGATTACTTCTACATACTACACCATGAGGAGTCCTCTTTCTTGTCTCGCTTATGTCCTTTGAGACCATCCATAGGAATTCTATCCACCGGGACCCATGCTTCCAGCCCACGGAGATTTCCAAAGTGCAAAGGCCAGCAAAGATCAACTTCGTCTGGTGAGTTTGCATTTATTCCATGGTTTGGCGGTGTTCAGAGGGTGCCACCATCACTGTTTGCGCATTTTAAAGTCACACCTTTGACTGCTACTTCTGCTTCTATTTGCACATGGGATTATTATTTGGACTATTTATTGTCTTTAGATGTCTGTGAACATTTCTTTGGACTATTTATTGCTTTAAGCTATGTGTGACTATTCATTATTTTAGCGTGTTTATGCACATTAACACTTTTATTTGCACACCGGGACTTTTTTTGCTAATTGTTCATTCAGTATTTGTACTATTAAATTATGCATTTACGTCATCTAGGGGGACGCTCCTTCATATTTGGTGGGAATGTCCGCAGATCCATGAATTGTGGACTGGAATTATTGCTCTTTACTGCAGGCTCCAGGCAACTACAGTCTCCGCGACACCGCAATTGGCCTTGTTGTCCTTGTTGCCCGGCTCCTTCCGGTCGATCAAGAGAGACGTTCTGCGTTTTTTCTTGGCGGTTGTTCGGACGGTAATACCAAGACACTGGAGAACCCAGCACGTGCCTTCTAAACTTGAGTGGGCTTTGGAACTAGACAGGCTTAGGGACATGGAAAACCTGCTGGCGCAAGAAGGGGGCATAGAGGAACGGTTCTCTGCTGCATGGATGTCTTGGGACATGTTTTGGTGTTCGGACGCCTTTCAGTCCTGGATCGAATCGCCGGTAATGCCGGGTGATGGGGAACAGTAATGGGACGTGGGCGGTCCCTCTTGATCTTCTCTGTCTTCCTCACCCTCTTGGCTTCTCTCTGTTTTCGCTCTCCTGCTTTACCCCACCTCCCTTCTCTCTATCTCTTTGGCTATACCACTGACACCATACGGCTATCCTTTTTGCGCTCCCTTGTTGTTTTTGGGTGCTTCTCAACGTAAAACCTGAGTATTTACTAGTGCCTTCCACACTTTACACCATTTTCTAATGCGACACCAGTTGTAGCGGTGTCTCTACCAGTGTTATCCTTTATTTGTCATCTCTTTTGTCTATGTTGACCCATGTTACACCAAACTGCTGTTTGTTAAGTTGCGATACAATCGTACTCCAATGGACTTGGTAATTTCTGTTTCGTTCCAACACTAATTAATATTGTTTGTAATAGGCACTTACTTGAAATTCACTATGTGACATAGCTGTGAATTTTTTTTTCTGTTTGCTCCTTGCTCCTTAGCTTTCACCCATATTTTGTAAAACTCCTTTTTCTCAATAAAATCAGATTGAATTAAATTATGCATTAATGTATGTTTTGAATACCCAATTTTTGCACTTGAAGTTTGATGATAATTTTATTAGAGTATTCATTTAGTGGAAATTTGGAGCGCATGTTTTACTGGAGGATTTAGCGCTGCCATTTCTATATTCACTGGTCCATACCCCTAGGGCAGGGGTGTCAAACTCAATTTCATTGTAGGCCGCATCAGCATTATGGTTGCCCTCAAAGGGCCGGTTATATCTTTAGGATTAGATGTCCAGAGCTCCCCACACCCCCTTACACCCTTACATGGGATTTCAAGAACCCCCCCACCATCAGAAGTCAAAAGTCACCCATCTTTCCATACATCACAATGCACCCCCTTACCTTGTGCTGCTGCCAGGAAGTAGATGTGGTGGATCTGGGAAGAAGTGCAGGGTCTGGAGGTGAACCAGAGGAGGGCTGGTGTCAGCTTCCAGAGTCTGCTGAATACTGGGACCAAGGGAGGCAAAGTCAAGGTGGTGTTGCGGCTGCACAGAGAGGTGCCGGATCTGCAGGAGGAGTTCTGCTCTCCTCTCTGCTGCAGACTGCTGAGAAGTGGGGGAGGGGGGGCAAAGATGAGCCTTTCTGCAGCTGCACAGAGGTGTGCAGGACCTGGCAAAGGAGTTCTGTCCTCTCTGCTGCCGACTACAGAGACAAGATGGGGGCAGAGACAAGGGGGGTGTCGCAGCTGCAGGAGAGGTGCGAGGGCCACATGAAATGGCCTGGGGGCCGGCATTTGTCCCGCAGGCCTTGGGTTTTTGAAGCAGCAGCAATTTCCCCTTATAACACAATTTTTCACTATCATCTAGTGGCGCGAGTGGTTTTTCTATTATTAATTGCTAATCTGTCAGGTTTCCTCTCATGCAATGAAGCCTCACTAGAGCCATGTGACCATAACCAGTCTAGAATGCCCCCAATCTCCTCTTCTCTGCTACCTTCTTCAGAGTCACCAATCCACCTCATAAAATAGAGTTTCCAATAGTGTAGTATTTTTAAGTAAATACACGTATTTATTTTCCAGTATGCTTACATGTTCAAGGGAAAGATCACACATCAATTCAAAGATGGCTGCACCACAACTTCTGGTTCCTGTGACATACTTCTGTTTCCTGTGATGACCTCACTTCCTCGACATGTTTCTTCTCGATGGACTTTATCAAGAACAGGAACCGTACGTTCCGGTGCAGCCACCTTTGAATCTAGTCTTTTTTTTTTTTTTAGGTGGATTGTGACTCTGGAGAAGGTAGCAGAGAAGAGGAGAGTGGAGATTGGGTGCATTCTAGACCAATTATGGTCACAAGGCTATAGTGAAGCTCCATTGCATGAGAGGAAACCTGGAAGATTGTTGATGGTATTTTGTAAGATAACTACATACTGTATTTATGTGAGCACAATAAAAAAATAAAAAAAGGGTGGGGAGCACAGTTTTGGTTTGATAGTATCACTCCTTGTTTTTACATGTCCATGAGAAACTATTGAACAGAAGGTGTGACGACCATTGGAGGGAATAGAAGAGTTACATTGGATTGTAGTTGAGCGCAAGTGTGATTTGAGCCATTATACAAGAGGGGGGGTCTTACTAACTGGTGAGCTTTTATGATATTGGTGAGAAGATTACTTGGCCATGTCCATATTTGGTCAATGTCAGTGGCCATATTTGGGCAGTGATATCCCTGCTGTGATGGTACTCACCGTCACTGGGAGTGAAAGACAGATACTTAATGGTTGGGATTGCTTCAAATGGGTTTAGTGTTTACAATTATGATAATGTGTATTGAACTTCAATGTCAGAGACAGGCTCTCCCTATTGTTTGTGTATTGTATTTCAGGAGCTCGAGGATGGCCGTCTGCTAGTTATTTGGCTCAGGTTGATTGAATCATTGTCATCTGTTAGTTGCTGAGTGAAAATAGTATACTGTTTGTGTTGGTTGTTCTTTATATATGTTAAATATATTTCTCTATACAATTTAATCTGCATATGATAATGTAATCAGGCAAACCCTGACCTTATGGGGTCATTTGAGGGGGGGAGGTCCATGCTGTATATAACTTATGTGTGACTGTTCAATAAAATGAGTACAAGCTAAGTTGTCGGCTAGCTTTGTATGGGGGGCAGCTGGGAAAGTCTGTATCTATGTTCACAACTGGGAGGAAGCCATATACTGACGGAAGTCTACAAGTACAGTGTGGGTTAAGGTTCCGTTACACCTGCTATCCCCACTCCTTTGCTTAGGTGTTTAGGGATTCCTGGCCATGTAAGTCAATGGAATTGGTGGTGATAACAGCTGTTACTATTAATGCCTTCTTAGCAACTGTTGACAGTGTCATATATAATGTTCACAAATTTGGGTGTTTGGGTTTTCATCCGAATGCCTGAACAGCCAAAGTTTGGACTGAACCATTGGCTCATCCCTGGTCTCTACTTTTAATCAGGAACCAACAAAACAGGATCACGATTATGTGACCGCTGTGACCGCCAATCACAGTGGTGACATGATCAAGAAGTCCATCCTACCCCTTCCTTAAGAACCTGTTAAAAGGGCAGCACTGGGTAAGTGGGAAAGGGTTAATAACAATGCAATTTGTGGAGGTGCAATAAATCCCCCATATCCAGCTTCCAGGAAGCTCTCTTGGTGACAACTTTAAAATGTTGGAATTCGTCAGAAGAATCTCCCCAATGGAAACACAGACAAAAAAAACAAAAAACAAATCCAAAATCCAACAAAGGTAGAAATTCTTCCCTACTCTATCCACAACTAGAGAAAAAGTTTTGGATAGAAAGTATGAAAGCATTCAAAGTGACCGACCGCCATCTTATTTCTGTAATAGACAATTTCATGTCTCTCGTCAGAATGTCTCACCTTACTGGAACTGGAGATTGGAAGGTCAGGCAGGTAATACACCATCTAGAATTATGGATCCTATCTGGTGGTCAATCATCAGTTTCTAATTTAGAGAACATTTCTTTGTTACAATGTCACACATACGGAACGCTCACCTTTGCATTTGTAGAGGAAATTGTTTGTTGTTCCCCATTTCCACTTCCAAAGACAAGATTGGATGTTCTTTAGCGCTATAGCATAAGAGAAAAATATTTTCTTAAAAGCAACATGAACTATTGTCAGACAAGAGAAAATGATTGGAGTATTAACTTTTTACAAAACGGCCTACATGATCCACATGTATATGAACCCCCAAAATACTTCACTGGGCAACCCATCTTTCCCCACACATGCAAATTCGAGAGAATGTACAATATTTAAGGAAAGTGAAAACTAGCTTTAGACCCGTAGGATTATCTCACTGGTATTGCTCTCTTATAGTATTGATGGTAATGTAAAGGATCTGGTTCCTAAGCAGTCGGCTTCTACACTCCAGAGGATCTCCTTGGCTTGTAGTATAATGTAAAAAAAAAAGATTACAATTCAAGAGCCTCACCACTGACTTTATTCCAGTAAAAGTCAGGGGGAGAATCCAAAAAGTATGCAATGCATTTTAGGGGTCCCAAAAGTACCCTTCATGAGGGCTAGAAAAAAACAAAAGGATTTCTCCATATCACTTCCATGTCTCCTCCTCGAGCATGTTGGGGGGCAATAAAAAATGTTTTTGCTGCGTTAAAATAACACTGGCCCTGGAAACGTTTAAATCGGAAAATCACAGATCTACTTAGTATCTTACCTGTGTCCAAATTCCTAACCCCCAGTGAAGGGGAAGTGTTCTTGCCCCCCCCCCCCAAAAGTACTAGAATTTTCCTGATATGAATCAATTATCATTAAAAACCTTAAACTCTGGGAGGTTTGTTTGGCCATTGGACTTGGCTTTCAGGTTCTTGAGTAAATGGTGAAGGACCTTGGTGTTCTGGTTGCCCATAGACATAATAAATGTATATTTTAGGAGGACAACAGCTTGGAGGATTAAATAATGAAGGATATGGGTGTTCTGGTAGATCATAGACCTAATAATCATACATGCTAGGAGGGGAACAGCTGGGGGAGTCAATGGTGGAGTAGGATCTGGGTGTTCTAAATAGATCCTAGACTTAATAATAGCATGCAATGTCAAGCTGCAGATTCTAAAGCTAGAAAAATCCTTTCTTGTATCAAAAGAGGTATAAACTGGAGAGATAGAGGGAGGAAGAGAGAGAAGGAGAGAGGGCGAGAGAGAGAGAAGCGGAGAGGGAGAAAGAGGGGGGGGGAGGAAGAGAGGGAGAGAGAGAGAAGCAGAGAGGGAGAAAGAGGGGGGAGGAAGAGAGGAAGAGAGAGAAGCAGAGAGGGAGAAAGAGGGAGGGGGAGAGAGAGAGGGGAGAGGGAGGGAGGGGAGAGAGAGGGGGAGGGGAGAGAGAGGGGGAGAGAGAGAGAGAGAGAGAGAAAGGGAGAGAGGGAGGGAGGGAGAGAGAGAGAGAGAGGGGGGGAGGGGAGGGGGAAGGAGGAGGAGGAGTTTTGCCCCTCTATAAATAATTAGTAAGACCTCATCTGAAATATGCAGTTTAGTTTAGGGATATCAGAGAACTGGAGAAAGTGCAGAGAAGGCATTTCTGAATGTATTCATACATGGAGATCATATCCCCCCTTATGTATTATACATGGTGATCATACCCCCCCTTATGTATTTATGTATTTATACATGGTGATCATATCCCCCCCTTATGTATTTATACATGGAGATCATATCTCCCCTTATGTATTTATACATGGTGATCATATCCCCCCTTATGTATTTATACATGGAAATCATATCCCCCCTTATGTATTTATACATGGTGATCATATCCCCCCTATGTATTTATACATGGTGATCATATCCCCCTTTATGTATTTATACATGGTGATCATATCCCCCCTTATGTATTTATACATAGAGATCATATCCCCCCTTATGTATTTATACATGGTGATCATATCCCCCCTTATGTATTTATACATGGTGATCATATCCCCCTTATGTATTATACATGGTGATCATACCCCCCCTTATGTATTTATACATGGAGATCATATCCCCCCCCCCTTATATATTTATACATGGTGATCATATCCCCCCTTATGTATTTATACATAGAGATCATATCCCCCCTTATGTATTTATACATGGTGATCATATCCCCCCCTTATGTATTTATACATGGTGATCATATCCCCCTTATGTATTAATACATTGTGATCATATCCCCCCTTATGTATTTATACATGGTGATCATATCCCCCTTATGTATTTATACATAGAGATCATATCCCCCTTATGTATTTATACATGGTGATCATATCCCCCCCTTATGTATTAATACATGGTGATCATATCCCCCCTTATGTATTTATGTATTTATACATGGTGATCATATCCCCCCCTTATGTATTTATACATGGAGATCATATCCCCCCCCCCCTTATATATTTATACATGGTGATCATATCCCCCCTTATGTATTTATACATGGTGATCATATCCCCCCTTATGTATTCATACATAGAGATCATATCCCCCTTATGTATTTATACATGGTGATCATATCCCCCCCTTATGTATTAATACATGGTGATCATATCCCCCTTATGTATTTATACATGGTGATCATATCCCCCCTTATGTATTAATACATGGTGATCATATCCCCCCTTATGTATTTATGTATTTATACATGGTGATCATATCCCCCCCCCTTATGTATTTATACATGGAGATCATATCCCCCCTTATGTATTTATACTTGGAGATCATATCCCCCCCCCTTATATATTTATACATGGTGATCATATCCCCCCTTATGTATTTATACATGGTGATCATATCCCCCCTTATGTATTTATACATGGAGATCATATCCCCCCTTATGTATTAATACATGGTGATCATATCCCCCCCCCCCTTATGTATTTATACATGGTGATCATATCCCCCCTTATGTATTTATACATGGAGATCATATCCCCCCTTATGTATTAATACATGGTGATCATATCCCCCCCCCTTATGTATTTATACTTGGAGATCATATCCCCCCCTTATATATTTATACATGGTGATCATATCCCCCCTTATGTATTTATACATGGAGATCATATCCCCCCTCATGTATTTATACATGGTGATCATATCCCCCCTTATGTATTTATACATGGAGATCATATCCTCCCTTATGTATTTATACATGGAGATCATATCCCCCCTTATGTATTTATACATGGAGATCATATCCCCCCTTATGTATTTATACATGGAGATCATACCCCCCCCCCTTATGTATTAATACATGGTGATCATATCCCCCCCCCCTTATGTATTTATACATGGAGATCATATCCCCCCCCTTATATATTTATACATGGTGATCATATCCCCCCTTATGTATTTATACATGGTGATCATATCCCCCCTTATGTATTTATACATGGTGATCATATCCCCCCTTATGTATTTATACATGGTGATCATATCCCCCTGATGTATTTATACATGGTGATCATATCCCCCCTTATGTATTTATACATGGAAATCATATCCCCCCTTATGTATTTATACATGGAGATCATACCCCCCCCCTTATGTATTTATACATGGAGATCATATTCCCCCCCTTATGTATTTATACATGGAGATCATATCCCCCCCCCCTTATATATTTATACATGGTGATCATATCCCCCCTTATGTATTTATACATGGAGATCATATCCCCCCTTATGTATTTATACATGGAGATCATATCCCCCCTTATGTATTTATACATGGAGATCATATCCCCCCCCTTATGTATTTATACATGGAGATCATATCCCCCCTTATGTATTTATACATGGAGATCATATCCCCCCTTATGTATTTATACATGGAGATCATATCCCCCCCTTATGTATTTATACATGGTGATCATATCCCCCCTTATGTATTTATACATGGAGATCATATCCCCCCTTATGTATTTATACATGGAGATCATATCCCCCCTTATGTATTTATACATGGAGATCATATCTCCCCTTATGTATTTATACATGGAGATCATATCCCCCCTAATGTATTTATACATGGTGATCAAAATAAGATGTGTTCCTAGTACTGAAAATATGGAGACCCTGTTATAGATAAAATAAGATGACATTAATATTGCCTCACCCTATAAATCAGCCCCCCCCCCCCTGCATTACATACCTGTTAAATTATCCCACGAGAATGCATTTATTTGGGCCTCTTTCATCCTTTCTGTATAAAGTAAATGAAGATGCCATCAGTATCACCCCAATGTCACATATACAGAGGAAGAGAAGACAGTACTCTGTGAAAATATATTTAATAAATACATTTAGTAGATAGGACATCTTCTCCCCTCCCCCCTTTTTTTTTTTGGGGGGGGGGGGGGAGAGGGGTAAAATATAAGCTGAAGACACCAAAAAATATCTTTTTAAAATTTTGTGTAAACCAATATATTTCCATATTTTTATTCTGTAATGTCTTATTATTTCAAATGTGTATTTGTTATGTATGTGAAGAAATGTAATAAAAATATTTAAAAGATAAAAGAGAAATGTATTTCAGAATGGATGGAAGATTTATGAAATGTCATATGAAGAATGATGGAATGTTCTATACTGTTACATTGTAACCTGTCACCTTATACAATGTCCCCAATGTTTAGTAGATGTGTGCCTGACATCATTCCTGTAATGCTAAAAACTTCATGAAATGTGATTGTAGTTCCGTCTCTTCTTCTCCATCATGAGGTTTATTCAACAGGATGTAAAAAATGATGTAAAATATAACTAAAAGCCGTCTAATATCTAATGTAGCTGTGATAACAATATTAAGTTACAGATCATATCACCAAACATACAGTATCGGGTAATATTTGGTGTATCCTAGAATCAGATTTAAATGATCGCTTTATCTGTTGACGCCTTCTGAAGGGGAAACGCGTTGGGACAGAGGGTGTCGCGCCGTCACGTCTCGTCTCGCAGACCGCACTGCAGGCAGCCACGGTAGATCCACGGCATCTGTTAAGCGAGTATTCTCCATCACACTGTAAGTGTTTCTTTTATCTGAATAAAGCTAATGCACCATTGGCTCTTTCCTTTTGTGTGTGAGCACCTTCTTTAGTGCTTGGAAAACCTCATATGCATTATTTACTGGCATTACCACCAGGGCCATATTTAATATTGATTGGACCCTGGGCAAACATTTTCTTGGGCCCTCCCGAATCCACATATCAACTATTTGTGAGCAGTGCAGGCTCAAGGGGAAGCTGCCTTGGGCCCCATAACAATGACTGGGCCCGGGGCAGCTGCCTCTTTTGCCCTGTGTTAAAGATGGCCCTGATTACCGCTGTGACATCCTGTGTATGGATATGCTTACTGGCTTCACCGCTGTGACATCCTGTGCATGGAGATTGACAGTCTCATGACAATCCATCCTGGGGGGTCCATTGTGGTCTCTTGATGAGAATTGTTCAGGCTTATACTTATACATTTTCTGGTAAGAGGCCAATTTGTATTCATCACGTGGTGGCACTTTGCGAGTGGGTTAAGCATGGCTCTTGGACCCTTTTTCTTATATTTGATACAGTTGACATGCTGCTATATGCTGGGAAGCGGGTAAGGAGCCACCTTTTACACTGCTGTGTGTATAGTGAGCAAGATCGGCGCTAATTCAAATAAATAAAGTGTTGAAGAAATCTTCACATAAATGGTGCTAAAACTGAACAATGGTGAAACAATGATGCTGCAAAAATTGTGTGAATATACTGACGATATTCAAATCCTTACATATATGGTGCATAAAAAAGATACAATCATAAATAACAGTGTACAAAAGGTAAAAAATGAATGTCCAGAACAAATCGTGCTAATATCAACAAATGATGAAAATATCTCAAACAATCGTGTAAATCAATCCTAAACCATGTCCCAATCTGCACATATATGGTGCAAGTGAAGATATAATTATAAATGGCGATGTGTAGAAAGTTCAAATAAATATCCAAATTAAATCGTGCTGAACCAATAAACCTATGTGTAGCGAGAAGTCTTCCAAAAAACCTTGATGGTCAAATTATAATAACTGCAAGGACAAATCTTCTTCGCATTCAACTACAGATGGATTTGCAATGGCCGCTTACCTCAAGACACACCAACAAACGCGTGTGTGTAATCTCCAAGCTCTTTGGCACTGTTGCAGGCTGGATGGATGGTGGGATCCTTGAAGCCAGCGGTCGCTGATCTCCTTTGTTACTTGGCAATATGTAGATCCTCCGCTGTGTGGACGTGTATCAAGTGCACCAATCGAGCCTGCTGGGCTCCGTTCCCGCTCCCTGCCGCTCTCCCTTAAACGTCCCATACTTCTACGCCATAACGAAATCCTAATTTTCTGGAAAACTTTAATGCCTTTTCTCCTGTACAGCCCCTCAGGTCAGCGATGGTGAACATCTGCTCTCCTGATAAAGCTTCACCCTGCAAAATGCGTTGAGAGGACCTCACATCTGTTTATAACCCACTGGTACCTCAAAGGACACTATCCGGTGCCCGTTCTCCGCCAGATGAGGCTTCCCCGGGGCTCCTCCGCCCCGCACTCAGCCAACTCATGCAAACCGCCTACTGATTCCCTGATTGTGGTCACTTCTTCTCTTTTCATCATTGGACATTCTGGACTGGTATGAAAAGGATATTCAGCAAAGTTGGAAGTTTCCAGTGAAGATCCTCACTGTTTGGACTTATTCACTACATACTTATTTAGCGCATGATGTCACCATTTCATTTTATATAAATTGCACTTTATTTATATTTATACACATTTATTTAGATGTGGTTTATTGGATTGTGTATATTTACTGAGTGCACTACTTTATTTACTATTTCATCATTCAGTTATTCCATCAGGTTGGAATCCTAGTTGCTGCCAAAAGTTTATGTTAGCGCACCCTTTTACTTTTACTTAATCCATGTCCTTAGTCTGCTTGTCTTCAGCAAGCTGTTTGCAGGCTTTCTTGTGCATCATCTTTAGAAGAGGCTTCCTTCTGGGATGACAGCCATGCAGACCAATTTGATGCAGTGTGCGGCGTATGGTCTGAGCACTGACAGGCTGACCCCCCACCCCTTCAATCTCTGCAGCAATGCTGGCAGCACTCATACATCTATTTCCCAAAGACAACCTCTGGATATGACGCTGAGCACGTGCACTCAACTTCTTTGGTGGACCATGGTGAGGTCTGTTCTGAGTGGAACCTGTCCTGTTTAAACGCTGTATGGTCTTGGTCATTTTGCTGCAGCTCAGTTTCAGGGTCTTGGCAATCTTCTTATAGCCTAGGCCAGTGATGGCGAACCTTGGCAGCCCAGATGTTTTGGAACTACATTTCCCATGATGCCCATGCACTCAGCAGTGTAGTGGAGCATCGTGGGAAATGTAGTTTCAAAACATCTGGGATGCCAAGGTTCGCCATCACTTGCCTAGGCCATCTTTATGTAAAGCAACAATTCTTATTTTCAGATCCTCAGAGAGTTCTTTGCCATGAGGGGCCATGTTGAACTTCCAGTGACCAGTATGAGAGAGTGAGAGCGATAACACCAAATCTAACACACCTGCTCCCCCATCACACCTGAGACCTTGTAACGCTAACGAGTCACATGACACCGGGAAAGGGAAAATGGCTATTTGGGCCCTGTTTGGACATTGTCACTTAGGGGTGTACTCACTTTTGTTACCAGTGGTTTAGACATTAATGGCTGTGTGTTGAGTTATTTTGAGGGGACAGCAAATTTACACTGTTATACAAGCTGTACACTCACTACTTTTAGGCCTGAGACCTTGTAACACTAACGAGTCACATGACACCAGAGAGGGAAAATGGCTAATTGGGCCCAATTTGGACATTTTCACTTACATGTCTCTAACATCCACCAGATCATCATGGAGGAGTGGAAGAGGACTCCAGTGGCAACCTGTGAAGCTCTGGTGAACTCCATGCCCAAGAGGGTTAAGGCAGTGCTGGAAAATAATGGTGGCCACACAAAATATTAACACTTTGAGCCCAATTTGGACATTTTCACTTAGGGGTGTACTCACTTTTGTTGCCAGTGGTTTAGACATTATTGGCTGTGTGTTGAGTTATTTTGAGGGGACAGCAAATTTACACTGTTATACAAGTTGTACACTCACTACTTTACATTGTAGCAAAGTGTCATTTCTTCAGTGTTGTCACATGAAAAGATAGAATAATATATTTACAAAAATGTGAGGGGTGTACTAACTTTTGTGAGATACTGTACATCATTCTTATGCTGAGAGCCTTGAATACTACCAAAGAGGAAAGGAGCTAGATCCCTCCATCTATACACTATGCTGGTTTTGATCTTACTGCTGGTGAGTGTGGCACCTGAATCCAATTTGTGAAGACATCGCTAACACTTTGCATCCTAATATTATCGAAGGACTTTTTAGCAGAGATTCTAGGGAATAAAATGGTGGTCATTGCAACTTTTTATGTCACATGGTATTTGAACAGAAACTTTTCAAACGCGTTTTTCCTGACAGACTCCATGGCAGCATACGTTTGGGTAGTTCCGCCTCCACTCCTACCCCATAGGACCCCACTCCCATAAATCCTTGCTCCCTTTCAGCATCCATGTTCTTTTTTTGTCCTCCTCCTGCTCCAGTTTGGTGCTGAATTCCTACAAAGAAAATGGCCTCTGCAAAAAGTAAAATTCCCAGTTCAATTTGCTAGTCAGTTTGCTTACCAACCAGATTAACCTGTCTAACAGTTTGTGTCAAAACAGGGGTTTAGTTAGCACACATTTGCAAACGCATGTGAAAGCTGCAGGGCCACTTCACGGCTCCCTGTATACCTGCAGTCCTAACTCTAATGAATTTATAAGAGTCTTCACAGTGGAAGCACATGCAAGCTAATGGATAGATAGGGGGCAGGTGAGCCTGGAGGTGGCCCATCCCTCCTAAAGGTAATTGGGGGCATAATGGATGCCCAGCTGATGGTATTACAGCAAAGGCACCCAGTATGTCCACTCACCAGTACACATTAACAACAAAGAAAATGGCCTCTGCCCCCACCTATTACTGGCCTTCATAGCAAAGAACACATGGAAGGCCAACGCACATGAAACAAACAAAAGTAAAATTCCCAGTTCAATTTGCTAGCCAGTTTGCTGAATTCCTACATTTCTGTGATGTTCATTTTTGAAGACGCAGGGTTAATGAGGGTTGGCAGGAATTGTTTCCCCTATAAACCCTTGCTGCTGCGGGGTATGGGGTTGGCATGCTGAAGAGGAGCCTTAAGATGCCTGATGAAACAGGCCAAATGGCATGGCCGGTGAGCCCAGCTGCTGCGGGTGGCCTCTTGTGCATTACCCCATCGTTGGATTTTATCTCCTGGTGACTGACTCTATCTATCCCTGGTGTCTAGCGGTAAGCAGTGTGGAGGGGTAAGTGTTTTTTGCCCTTATACAATATTTAAAACTTGCCTGGTGATCTAGTCCTTCCCTGGTGGTTTTGCGTGAGGCTCCTCGCTTCTCTGTATACTTCCTATTGGTCTGGGAGGTTCTATTGATGCCGTGGAACGCTCTGCGTTCCATCCTCTGCGTCTTCGGTCGTTCGTCGGCTGACCGAGAACGAGGCTTGGTTCACGCATGCACGGTAGCGGCAATTGCCGATACTTGCGCATGCGCAGTATGCTGGGGCCGTGACGTCACGATTCGGATCAAGATGAACCTAGTTTGGGGTTTTCTTTCAATCTGGTTCCACCGTTAGTAAAGGCTGTCAGGGAAACCTTAAATTGGGAAGATCCAGTGGTCTCCGCCCCCAAGCAGAGAAAATATTTTAAGCAGCTGAGCAAAGAGCGGCTAAATTTTCCGTTCATTCCTGAATTAGGAGAAAATATTACGGAAGAATGGAGCAAGGTGGAGAGAAAGAACTCCATGGTTTCTAAATTGACTAAACTTTATCCATTCAAGGAAGAGGAAGTCAAACACCTGGAATCTCCTCCGCTAGTGGATGCGGCTGTTATGAGGCTAGTGAAACACGTAAATTTTCCTCTAGAGGATATGGTTTCCTTTAAGGATCCTCTTGACAGAAGAATAGACACAGATCTGAAGCGTGTCTATCTATCAGTAGGAGCTGCTTGCAAGCCGGCCCTAGCCCTGGCATCTCTGTCCAAAGCCATGGAAGTGTGGGTGGACAATGTCGATGATTCCCTCAGAAGTTTTTCTGAAGATGCAGCCAAGAATTTTCCTATCCAGGAGTTAAAACTGGCCTCAGCCTTCCTGGGGGAGGCGTCTATTGATATTATCCGCCTGTTGACACGGGGGATGCTATCGTCTGTCACAGCAAAGCGTGCACTTTGGTTACGCCCTTGGTTGGCTGATCCTGCTTCTAAGCAGGTATGGTGCCAGATTCCCTTTGAGGGTTCTTCCCTCTTTGGGAATAAGTTAGATCTCTAAGGCTACTGGGGGTAAGTCGGGCTTTCTCCCCCAGGACAGGCGTCTTCTTGGTCAGAAGAGACTGCCTCCTAGAAAGCAAAATACTGACCGTGCCAGGGAGGCACATAGCTATAGGCCAGGAAGGGAGTTTGGAAGAAACTGGAAGTCCAGGCAGTCTTCTTTTCGGAAAGGCCCCAAGAGCAATCCGGCTGGGGATAGAGATACGACGAAGTCCTTTTGAGATTGGGCCTGCTCAGGCCGGTCAGGTGGGGGGTCGTCTCTTCCACTTTCAGCGGGTCTGGGCGGCCTCAATCCGGGATGCTTGGGTCGTCAACACGGTCTCTGCAGGTCATTCTTGGACCTTCACCAGTATTCCCGGAGACAGATTTGTTCCTACCTCCCTTCCTCGGTCAGGCGACAAAAGAGAGATTCTCTTATCCTACGTAGACTCGCTAGTCACTCAAGGAGCAGTGGTTCCAGTTCCAGAATCCGAAAGAAGACTCGGAGTGTACTCTCCTCTTTTCATGGTGCGCAAGAAGAGCGGCGCCTGGAGACCGATGATAGATCTGACGCACTTGAATCTCTTCATCAAAGGAGAAAAATTCAAGATGGAAACCTTGTTCTCCATTCAGAAAGCGGTTCAGCCGGGAGATTGGATGGTCACAGTAGACCTGAAGGATGCATACTTCCACGTGCCAGTGGCAACAGAGTTTCAGCAATACATAAGATTCTCGGTCGGCCAGCTTCATCTGCAGTTTGTGTGTCTCCCCTTCGGGCTTTCCACATCGCCTTGTACCTTTTCGAAGGTCTTGTTAGCTGTGGTAGTCTTGATAAGACTGAGAGAGGTCCGTCTTTATCATTATCTGGACGACCTCCTCCTACTAGCTCAAGACAAGTCTGTCATCCTGGAACATCTAACTCTGGTCATCTCGTCTTTAGAGAAATTTGGCTGGATCATGAACAGGGAAAAGAGTCATCTAATTCCTACCCAGTCCCTGGTCTTTTTGGGTGCTCTGTTCAACACCAAGAACAGTACCATCTCTCTGCCAGAAGAAAAGATTCCGGTAATCAGGGACAGGGTGTCTCTAGCTTTGTCAGCCTATCATCTCTCGGCCAAACAATGCCTGAGGATAATCGGCACGATGGTGTCAACAGCTCCTATGGTGAAGTGGGCTCTCTGGAAAATGAGGCCTTTTCAGAGGGGTTTTCTTCAGCAATGGAAGGGAATCAGCAATTCTCAGTGAATAGTGATAACCGCAGCCATGAAGAGCTGGCTTCCTTGGTGGTTACAGCTGAATAATTTACACAATTGTCACTCTATAGCCCCCATATCTTGGGTGATAGTGACATAAGACACCAGCAGCACCGGTTGGGGCAGTCATTGCGGAACAGAGATGGCACAAGGGAGATGGGATTTTCGGTCTCGCCAGATCGTGTCCAACATCCTGGAACTTCAGGCGGCCTTTCAAGTACTGCTAGCCTTCGGCCACCTTATTCAGGGCACCTCAGTCATGCTGAGGCTAGACAACACGACCGCAGTAGCCTATGTGAGGAGACAAGACGGAACCCGCAGTGCATCCCTGCTTCGGGAAGTAGAGCCGATATTGACCTGGGCTCAGAGAAATCTGGTCAATCTGTCGGCAGTTTACTTACCAGGGGCTCAGAACACACAAGCGGATTTCCTCTCGAGAACACAACTCAACAACAATGAGTGGTCTCTCCACGAGGATGTGTTCAACTGGATCCTGTCCTTGGGATTCATCCCAGAGGTAGATCTATTTGCCTCCTATCACAACAGGAAGCTGGAGAAGTTCTATTCGAGGAACAGAGACCCCAGAGCATTCGGGGTAGATGCCCTGACAGATTGCTGGAAGTTTCACAAGGCTTATGCCTTTCCCCCAGTGCCAGTCATCTTCCAATTCCTGCGGAGAATCCAGATGGAATAAGTGAAGGTGGTCGCAGTGGTCCCATTCTGGCCCAACAGTCCGTGGTTTCCCCTGCTATTTCAGCTCAGCTATCGCGACCCAGTCCCTCTCCCTCTCAGGGCAGATCTGCTGTCCCAGGGCTCCATCCTTCACCCATGCCCAGCTCGTCTGCACCTTCGGGTCTGGTTTTTGAGAGGGGAAGGCTGGAAGTGTTAGGATGTCCTGAAGTAGCCATTCCAACTCTTTTAAGTGCTAGGAGACAAAGCACGAATAGAACCTATGAAAGAATCTGGTCCAGGTTTACTTCCTTCCTCGAGTCCAAGGGAAAGTCCTGGTCATCTCCTTCCTAGCAAGATATTCTGTCTTTCCTTCAGTCAGGATTGGAGTTGCCTCTATCAGTAAGTGCCCTGCGAGTGCAAGTTTCAGCCATATCCGCTTTCACAGGTGTTTCCTGGGCTGCACATCCTCTAATCAGGCAATTTTTCAAAGGGGCAGTGAGGCTAAGGACACAAAAGAAGCTGAGGTTTCCCAAGTGGGACATGCCTTTGGTTCTTGATTTCCTTTCCTCAGTTGGCACAAACTCTGAAGAACCTATATCAGTGAAACATCTCACCCTCAAGATAGTCTTTCTTGTGGCTGTTACATCTGCAAAAAGGGTGTCAGAGATTCAAAGTCTGGGAAGTAAGGAACCTTTTCTGACCTTTTTCCCAGACAGAGTTGTCCTTATTCCGATGCTTGGATCAAGGCCTACAGTCACTTCGGTCTTTCACGAGAATCAAGAAATTGTTCTCCCTACTTTCAACTCATCGGCCGAACCTCCGGAAGTCCATCCACTGGATGTGGGCAACCCGCTCAAACAGTATTTGGAAGCTACAGCATCTTTCCGGAAGACAGATTATCTCTTTGTCCTATTGTCTGGGAAGAACAAAGGTATGCGTGCCTCTTCAAGAACAATTGCCTCCTGGATAGTAGAGGCGATTCAGTGGGCTTATAGAGAGAAAGGCTTGGTTCCTCCTAAAGCGGTGACTGCACATTCTACTCGTGGTGTCGCTACTTCATGGGCAGCTTCAAGACATATCGCTCTGGATGTGGTTTGCAGAGCAGCGTCTTGGTCGTCCATTCATACATTTATGTCACATTATTGTGTTGAGCCGGCGGCTCTTTCTTCTGTTGATTTTGGTACTCAAGTGTTATCAGTTGCAGGTGTTAATTAAATTTTGTCAGCATCTGCCCACCCAATTGTGTTTTGGCGAGTTATTTCCCACACGTAGGCTGCCATGGAGTCTGTCAGGAAAATGGAAAATTTATATCAAATACTTACCGTAATTTTCCTTTCCTGATGGACTCCATGGCAGCAGGAGTCCCCTCCCAGTTCCTGAGTAGGCTAGTTACAGAACACGGATGCTGAAAGGGAGCAAAGATTTATGGGAGTGGGGTCCTATGGGGTAGGAGTGGAGGCGGGGCTACCCAATCGCATGCTGCCATGGAGTCCATCAGGAAAGGAAAATTACGGTAAGTATTTGATATAAATTTTCAGTTTTTTGGGGGGGAAACAACTGTTTTATGAATTAAAAGAAAACAAAACAGTAATGTTAGCCCAATTTTTTTGTATAATGTGAAAGATGATGTTACGCCGAGTTAATAAATACCTAATTGCGCCAAACTTCGGTACATAATAATCTCCATAGGCAACACTTTAAAAATGTTTACAGGTTACCAGTTTAGAGTTACAGAGGAGGTCTAGGGCTAGAATAGTTGCTCTCACTCTAGCGTTCGCGGCGATACCTCACATGTGTGGATTGAACGCCATTTACATATGTGGCCGCGACATACGCCTGCGTTCGCTTCTGCATGCGAGCTTTAATTTTTTTAATTTAATTTTTATTTTTTTTTACACTTTCCTTTTAATTTTTTTGTTTTTTTAATCACTTTTATTCCTATCACAAGGAATGTAAACATCCGTTTATGATGAGGAATGACAGGTCCTCTTTATGGAGAGATCGGGGGTCAATAAGACCTCAGATCTTTGCTCTAGGCTGGAAAGCCTGAAATAAAAAAAAATGACTGTCTAGCCGAGATCACAGCAGTATTGACAATTGCCGTTTTATATTGAAGCAACGTTATGGCCTCCAAGAGTCATAGAGACTGCCAGGGATCATCTGGTCCTCGGCAGTCTCTATGGTGTACTTCCGGTATTCCTTCTCTGGCTCGCTGATCGCACGGGCGAGCCGGTAGAAGCCCCTCCCGCCACCTGTAAGAACGATCAAGCAGCTGAACAGCCGCTATAATTGTTCTTATGTTGCAGGGAATCGCCCGCTAAAAAAAAAAGATATCTGACATCAGCGGCACCCCTCATTCAGATATCTACACTCAAGGAAGTGGTTAAGGAAGCAGCGCTATTTAACCGTTTTTGATAATATAGTGTATATATCTATATATATATATTTTTTTTTATTTTTTTACAATTTTTTTCTGATTTATTTTTATTTTTTTACAATTTTACTAGTTTTACCTTTTTTTTTTTTTTTTACACTGCCACCTGGGCAGTACCCCATAGTGACAAGCTACTGCTCTTGGGAGGTAATTGGCATTTTTACTTTCACTATAAATGCTTATTACAGTGATGATTACTATATTGGTAATAATTTTTTTCACTGTGGGTGGCATCCATGCATGTGCCTTTATTCACTTTTGTGGTAGATGTGATTGGCCATAGCTATCACATTGTACAGGCCCGCTGTGATTGGCCCTGTACCTTGTGATCACTGTGACCAATCACAGACAGAGATCACAATAGCACACAATGGCTATAAATGACAAGCCATTATGTGCTACGACTGATTGTTCACAGTGATGAATGTTGCAACACTGAGTGTTCCGCTGTGTCTGGTCACAGATTGCACCACTGCATGAGTCACGTGAGCAGGAGGACATCATATGACGTCCACCGGGGATAACAGAGCACCCGCCCAGCTATATTATTACAATAGGCCAGGCAGCAAGTGGTTAAAGTGGTTGTAAACCCTTACATATACCCAGTGCTTTTTTTTCTCAGAGAATAGGTGCAGGAACTCCCCTTTTGAGTCACCCCTTGAGTCTCCGCCCCCTACCCACCTTCGAGTACCGTCCCTTGATTCCACCCCCTAACCACCTCCCAGTACCGCCCCTTTTTATAGAATACAGAACCAAGTATCATTTTGTAAGTAATTAAGTAATTTGTATGCAATTAATGATAACAGAAAAAGCAGTAAAATAGATCCCCTGCAGGCAGCAACAATAGATCCAATCCCGGCCACACTAGATGCCACCAGCAACAATAGATCCCACCACAGCAACAATATATCCCCCAAGCAACAAAAGTCCCCACCCCAGCAACAATAGATCCCCCACAACAATAGATCCCTCACACGATGCGCCCCCTGTTACAAAATACCACCTCAGCGACAATAGACCCCCAGCAGCAACAACAGCTCTTCCAGCAGAAAGCAACAATAGACCTTCCCACAACAGTAGATCCCTCCCAGCAACAATTGACCCCTCAGCAACATAAGATGCCCCCTAGCATCAATAGACCCCCGCCAGTCAGTTACAATAGATCCCTCAGCAACCAGCATCATAGACGCTCCAGCACCCTTGCCATTGCATACATTCAATTCTGGAGGTGTCGGAACTGCGTTCCCCCACGTTCCCGCTGAAAAAAAGCCCTGCATATACCCAGTGAAGTGGCTGACCTCAGGTGATACACAGAGATAAATCAGATCCTCCTACATAAGCTGTACCGGTTAATCTGCAGCTCTCTCTTCTCTACAGGCCTATAAAACACTCAGATCAAAGGCTATTTCTCAGACGTAGAATGCAGGGGGCAGGGATATGATGTCACACACTGCACAGGATAGAGCAGGAAAAGGACTGTAACCTGAGTTCTGGGTGGAGGTAATGGACACCAACTTCTTTACACAGCACACAGTAAAACATGCACAGCTTAGGCTACCAACCACAGGCTGTGTGCTGGAGCTCTACTCCCTCCTCCATCTCTTGAAGTTGGGAAAACCTTTCAGCAGTGAGTCATGCAGATAGCAGAGGAACTAGGTAGCAGAGAGAAATCACACTTGGTGCTTTTGATGAATACACTATAGGACAGTGGCGGCTGGTGCTCAACATTTTTGGGGGGGCGCGCGCAAAAAGAAAAATCTGCGGCAAAAAACGCGGTAAAAAATTGCATGACTTTGACATCACACAAGTGTTAAAGGGGCCTTCAGTAATCAAGGAACAGTGCCTTGAAAAAGTATTCATAGTTACCCCTTGAAATAATCCAATGCCATTTAAAAAGTAAAATAATTTAGAGCCTGCACACTGAATTCTCATAAATTAGTAAAGGTCTGCACATGAAGTAACTCCAACACAGATATATATACTGTACACAGGCTGTTAATTTATATATATATATATATATATATATATATATATATATATATATTCATTTTATGTATATTATTTATAGGCCACCGATACCCTGTGTATGTAGGCCTTAGACATGACCAGCGTGCTGTGCCCCCCCCCATCATCAATGCAGACTGACCACCAGCTTGCTGTGCCCCCATGATCATCAATGCAGACTGACCACCAGCTTGCCGTGCCGCCATGATCATTAATGCAGACTGACCACCAGCTTGCTTTTTCCCCCCTGATCATCAATGCAGACTGACCACCAGCTTGCCGTGCCCCCATGATCATCAATGCAGACTGACCACCAGCTTGCCGTGCCGCCATGATCATCAATGCAGACTGACCACCAGCTTGCTGCGCCCCCATGATCATCAATGCAGACTGACCACCAGCTTGCCATGCCCCCATGATCATCAATGCAGACTGACCACCAGCTTGCTGCGCCCCCATGATCATCAATGCAGACTGACCACCAGCTTGCCATGCCCCCATGATCATCAACGCAGACTGACCACCAGCTTGCCGTGCCCCCATGATCATCAATGCAGACTGACCACCAGCTTGCTTTTTCCCCCTGATCATCAATGCAGACTGACCACCAGCTTGCCGTGCCCCCATGATCATCAATGCAGACTGACCACCAGCTTGCCGTGCCCCCATGATCATCAATGCAGACTGACCACCAGCTTGCCGCGCCCCCATGATCATCAATGCAGACTGACCACCAGCTTGCTGTGCCCCCATGATCATCAATGCAGACTGACCACCAGCTTGCCGTGCCCCCATGATCATCAATGCAGACTGACCACCAGCTTGCCGCGCCCCCATGATCATCAATGCAGACTGACCACCAGCTTGCTGTGCCCCCATGATCATCAATGCAGACTGACCACCAGCTTGCTGTGCCCCCATGATCATCAATGCAGACTGACCACCAGCTTGCTTTTCCCCCCCTGATCATCAATGCAGACTGACCACCAGCTTGCTGTGCCCCCATGATCATCAATGCAGACTGACCACCAGCTTGCTGTGCCCCCATGATCATCAATGCAGACAGACCACCAGCTTGCTGTGCCCCCATGATCATCGATGCAGGCTGACCACCAGCTTGCTGTGCCCCCATGATCATCAATGCAGACAGACCACCAGCTTGCTGTGCCCCCACGATCATCAATGCAGACTGACCACCAGCTTGCTGTGCCCCCATGATCATCGATGCAAACTGACCACCAGCTTGCCGTTCCCCCATGATCATCAATGCAGACTGACCGCCAGCTTGCCGTGCTCCCATGATCATCAATGCAGACTGACCACCGGCTTGCTGTGCCCCCATGATCATCAATGCAGACTGACCACCAGCTTGCTGTGCCCTCATGATCATCAATGCAAACTGACCACCAGCTTACCGTGCCCCCATGATGATCAATGCAGACTGACAACCAGCTTGCCGTGCCCCCATGATCATCAATGCAGACTGACCACCAGCTTGCCGTGCCGCCATGATCATCAATGCAGACTGACCACCAGCTTGCTGCGCCCCCATGATCATCAATGCAGACTGACCACCAGCTTGCCATGCCCCCATGATCATCAATGCAGACTGACCACCAGCTTGCTGCGCCCCCATGATCATCAATGCAGACTGACCACCAGCTTGCCATGCCCCCATGATCATCAACGCAGACTGACCACCAGCTTGCCGTGCCCCCATGATCATCAATGCAGACTGACCACCAGCTTGCTTTTTCCCCCTGATCATCAATGCAGACTGACCACCAGCTTGCCGTGCCCCCATGATCATCAATGCAGACTGACCACCAGCTTGCCGTGCCCCCATGATCATCAATGCAGACTGACCACCAGCTTGCCGCGCCCCCATGATCATCAATGCAGACTGACCACCAGCTTGCTGTGCCCCCATGATCATCAATGCAGACTGACCACCAGCTTGCTGTGCCCCCATGATCATCAATGCAGACTGACCACCAGCTTGCTTTTCCCCCCCTGATCATCAATGCAGACTGACCACCAGCTTGCTGTGCCCCCATGATCATCAATGCAGACTGACCACCAGCTTGCTGTGCCCCCATGATCATCAATGCAGACAGACCACCAGCTTGCTGTGCCCCCATGATCATCGATGCAGGCTGACCACCAGCTTGCTGTGCCCCCATGATCATCAATGCAGACAGACCACCAGCTTGCTGTGCCCCCACGATCATCAATGCAGACTGACCACCAGCTTGCTGTGCCCCCATGATCATCGATGCAAACTGACCACCAGCTTGCCGTTCCCCCATGATCATCAATGCAGACTGACCGCCAGCTTGCCGTGCCCCCATGATCATCAATGCAGACTGACCACCGGCTTGCTGTGCCCCCATGATCATCAATGCAGACTGACCACCAGCTTGCTGTGCCCTCATGATCATCAATGCAAACTGACCACCAGCTTACCGTGCCCCCATGATGATCAATGCAGACTGACCACCAGCTTGCCGTGCCCCCATGATCATCAATGCAGACTGACCACCAGCTTGCCGTGCCCCCATGATCATCAATGCAGACTGACCACCAGCTTGCAGTGCCCCCATGATCATCAATGCAGACTGACCACCAGCTTGCCGTGCCCCCATGATCATCGATGCAGGCTGACCACCAGCTTGCTGTGCCCCCATGATCATCAATGCAGACTGACCACCGGCTTGCTGTGCCCCCATGATCATCAATGCAGACTGACCACCAGCTTGCTGTGCCCTCATGATCATCAATGCAAACTGACCACCAGCTTGCCGTGCCCCCATGATCATCAATGCAGACTGACCACCAGCTTGCCGTGCCCCCATGATCATTAATGCAGACTGACCACCAGCTTGCAGTGCCCCCATGATCATCAATGCAGACTGACCACCAGCTTGCCGTGCCCCCATGATCATCAATGCAGACTGACCACCAGCTTGCCGTGCCCCCATGATCATCAATGCAGACTGACCACCAGCTTGCCGTGCCCCCATGATCATCAATGCAGACTGACCACCAGCTTGCCGTGCCCCCATGATCATCAATGCAGACTGACCACCAGCTTGCTGTGCCCCCATGATCATCAATGCAGACAGACCACCAGCTTGCTGTGCCCCCATGATCATCAATGCAGACTGACCACCAGCTTGCTGTGCCCCCATGATCATCGATGCAAACTGACCACCAGCTTGCCGTTCCCCCATGATCATCAATGCAGACTGACCGCCAGCTTGCCGTGCCCCCATGATCATCAATGCAGACTGACCACCGGCTTGCTGTGCCCCCATGATCATCAATGCAGACAGACCACCAGCTTGCTGTGCCCCCATGATCATCAATGCAGACTGACCACCAGCTTGCTGTGCCCCCATGATCATCGATGCAAACTGACCACCAGCTTGCCGTTCCCCCATGATCATCAATGCAGACTGACCGCCAGCTTGCCGTGCCCCCATGATCATCAATGCAGACTGACCACCGGCTTGCTGTGCCCCCATGATCATCAATGCAGACTGACCACCGGCTTGCTGTGCCCCCATGATCATCAATGCAGACAGACCACCAGCTTGCTGTGCCCCCATGATCATCAATGCAGACTGACCACCAGCTTGCTGTGCCCCCATGATCATCGATGCAAACTGACCACCAGCTTGCCGTTCCCCCATGATCATCAATGCAGACTGACCGCCAGCTTGCCGTGCCCCCATGATCATCAATGCAGACTGACCACCAGCTTGCCGTGCCCCCATGATCATCAATGCAGACTGACCACCAGCTTGCAGTGCCCCCATGATCATCAATGCAGACTGACCACCAGCTTGCCGTGCCCCCATGATCATCAATGCAGACTGACCACCAGCTTGCAGTGTCCCCATGATCATCAATGCAGACTGACCACCAGCTTGCCGTACCCCCATGATCATCAATGCAGACTGACCACCAGCTTGTTGTGCCCCCATGATCATCGATGCAAACTGACCACCAGCTTGCCGTTCCCCCATGATCATCAATGCAGACTGACCGCCAGCTTGCCGTGCCCCCATGATCATCAATGCAGACTGACCACCGGCTTGCTGTGCCCCCATGATCATCAATGCAGACTGACCTTCAGCTTGCTGTGCCCTCATGATCATCAATGCAAACTGACCACCAGCTTACCGTGCCCCCATGATCATCAATGCAGACTGACCACCAGCTTGCCGTGCCCCCATGATCATCAATGCAGACTGACAACCAGCTTGCAGTGCCCCCATGATCATCAATGCAGACTGACCACCAGCTTGCAGTGCCCCCATGATCATCAATGCAGACTGACCACCAGCTTGCAGTGCCCCCATGATCATCAATGTAGACTGACCACCAGCTTGCAGTGTCCCCATGATCATCAATGCAGACTGACCACCAGCTTGCAGTGCCCCCATGATCATCAATGCAGACTGACCACCAGCTTGCCGTGCCCCCATGATCATCAATGCAGACTGACCACCAGCTTGCCGTACCCCCATGATCATCAATGCAGACTGACCACCAGCTTGCTGTGCCCCCATGATCATCAATGCAGACTGAGTGACCACAAGCTTGCCGTGCCCCCATCATCAACGGCAAATTTGTGTGACCTGACCGGCAGTGACCACCAGCTTGTCTGCCTGGCAGCCCCCCCCCATCAATGCAGAGAGAGACCAGCGTGCGTGTGTGCCCCCTTCAAAGCACCAGACTGTGACAGTGTGCGGGCTGGGCCCCCCCCTGAGGCATCACTTACCGACTCACTGCTTCTGCTGAGTGCGGATCTGTCTGCGTCTGGGGCCTGCGGGAGTAGTGTCTCTGGGCTGGCTCTGCGCCTGCGGCCTGCCTGCAGTGCGGAGTCTGCGGAGTCCGGACTGTCTGTGAAGAAGTGTGTGGGGAGTCTGGGACTACGAACGTTCTCAGCGGCCATCCGACAGTGTCACTCGAGTCGGTCACTCACTCCTCTAGACTTCTTCTGCGACTGCGAACAAACTTTACTTCAGACTCCGTCGCCTCAGTCAGTCAGTCCTCACGCGGCTCTCGCTCTCCTCTCTCTGAGCCGGCGGGCGGGAACGGAAGGTGATCACGTGATGCCGGGGCGGTGCACCGCCCCCACGCGTCACGTCCTGGGATGTCCCCCTGTGATTGGTCCAGGCTGGAGTCTGGACCAATCACAGCCAGGACATCAGTAAAGTGGGGAATGTCGGGGCGCATTGCTCTGCGCCCCGATGACCCCCAGAAGGCCGCCAATCGGCGCCTCTGCCCGCCGCACATGGGGTGGAAAACCCCACCCCCCCAATACCCACCACTAGGTCCGGCGCCCCTAGTGGGCTGAAAATGGACAATTTTTTTTTTTAATCTTTTTTGTTACTGGCCACAGAGTGGGGGGGCGGCGCCCCTGCAACCCCTATCGACAGGCCGCCACTGCTATAGGATATCCTTTTTTGATTTTTCATGTCAGAGGTTTATAACCACTTTAATATAAAAATATATATTCAAAGTACGCTTAAAAATGCCAAACACCTCATATGTGCTAATAAATAATGGTGTGAAAACCAGTTTGTTATACAAACTGGTCAGATAGTTTTAATTGCACAAACTGGTGGTGACTATAAAAAATTTCAAAATTTGGTCTAGTGAAGAAAGTTTTCATTATTCCAGGGCTGGAATGGATGAATCGCCTTTTTATACATCACAGGAGTATATTTGGTGTTGCATTATCTGAGTGCCAATTATTGGTGATGTAAAATTCTATTTCATCCCCCATATCACTGCCCTGGGTTACCTCTTTGTTGGGATCTCTCTGGGATATGTCTCTAGTTCTCTTAGATAGATCTTCACAACGCAATTGATACAAATGACCACATTATCTTATTCTGATTTTCTAGTCCTCCACATTGTTACCAATACCTACCTTCATCCATTCTTAGGCTAAGCATCATCTCGTGTGACTCATCTGCATAAAGGGAAACACACAGATAATATGTACAGAATAAATGTCTCTTCCTATATAGAAGTGCAGTTCAGATTTCACTGTAACATTTTTAAACATCATATAATCAAATGAATTATTATTAATTATTTCTGCTTAGTTTAGTGCTACTTCTGCCCTAGACATGCCTAAAGGATTCCTGGTGAAGAGAAGTAAAAAGTCCCTGCCGCTGACCTACTGAGTGTGGGTTGAAGACAAGGACAGAGCGTAACCCCCCCGACTGGCATGGATGGTGTAAACTGTGTCTGAGCAGAGGCTGGTTCCATGCCCCACTGGAGACTCTCCTCCCCCGGCCAGCCCCAACCGAGCTCCCCCCAACCTCCCCCTGCTGGCCAGGTCGGCAACCCAGATTCAGTCAGTGAGTAGAGAGTACCTGGAGTGGAGCTTTAGCCTGGAATGTGGGTCAGGAGGAGGACGGGAAGAGGGAGAGTGGGGGGGGGGCTGAGTTGCTGCACCATG